>NW_012101439.1:76744-86765 GCF_000951045.1 Mandrillus leucophaeus | reverse complement strand
AAGTGCTGTTGAGTTAGGCTGTAGGGTATGTTCCATGCTGGAATGGAAGCAGCACACTTGGCCAGCTTGCTTTGAACTTTAGCATCGGATCGTAGCCTGGATTGGGTGTATGGGCCTGAACGTGGTGCACTGGTTGCAACATGGGTTGTTACTTTCAGGTACCGGGTCTACAGTCCTCTTATTAAGTTAAATGTGCACTAGGATCTCACGTCCAGCTACATAATCTTATGAACCCCCTAGAAATTTACTACCTCAGCATATTTTGATCATGCACTGTCCTTTGGGAGCTTGATGGCATTCCACTCCCCCAAACAAACAAAAATCACATGTATACAGTTTACCCGAATGAGCGGAGAGGTCAGTGAATAACTCTGTTAACGCAAAACTTTGGTGAGCAGATAGAGCAAAGGCATTGTGAATTTCTTCTGAACCCTGTTTGTTCCTCTTTTCATTGTTTTCCCCTGCTCCCAGATCAGCGGATCCGTTTGTTTCTCAAATGCTGTTTGCTTCATGGCATGCAGGAGTCTCTGCTACACTTTCCTGGAGGCCTCATTCTCATTGAAAGGGAGTTGGCAGAACTGGGCTGGAAGTTTCTCAATCTGATGCATCATAATCAGCAGGTATTTGGCCCATACTATGCTGAGATCCTAAAAAACATCATCCATCCAGCTCAAGCACAAGAAACAGATGTGGAGCATAACTGATAGTGCTGGACCCCAGCCATGGCAACAGGGATCCAGGAGAGAGAGGTCAGCATGTTTCTGGGAGGACATCACCTGTGGTCAGTCGAACACTCAGCCCTCTTCCTTGCTACAGCCAGGACACAGGGATGCAGGGGTCAAGCATGTAAACACCAAATGGCCCAATCCCCTTCACTAATAAACTTCTGAGCTGCAAGAAAATTTCAGTTCCTCCTGTGTTCTAGCTAAAGTCAGGTTCTGCACCCTCATCCCCTAACTAGCTGAGTGAGAATCCAGTGGGCCCTCCGTTTTCCCTTCACTGGCTGATCATTCTTCAGTAGGCTTGCCTGAGCTGGAATCTGGGCATCAGGTACTGGTAAGGGAAAATCCTGGGACTGTATAGAATAATGCCCCCTCAAAACTGGGAAGGAGCTAAGAGACCAAAGAATGACCCGGACAAGTTCAACTTGATAAGTAGATGAATTTATTGGGACTTACGTATGGGGCATTCCTGGGTGGCAGCAGGACGGCTCTGGGGATCTGCCCTGACACTCGTCTGCAAGCTGATTTTAAGCTAATTTTCTGGCTCTTTGCCTTCCATATGCAATGAGACTCTTTTTCTTGGTATGTTTCCCAGTACGCCCTGGGATGTTTTGGTTCTCACGGACACCTTGGCTCCTAAGCTGGGCACCATGCGTGGCCTTGGATCACCACCTGGCCTTCAGGGTTCAGGCAGCAGACATACAGCCTTAAGTAATCTGGTGGGGGAGGGGAGAACTCATTAACCTGCCGTCACTAGCATTATTTTCTCCAGTGAAAACTCATTTCCTTGAGGGCTTTGAAAACTCTTTGTGAGATTATCCAGAGAATGAATATAAGGGCTTCTGGAAGTCAGAAATTCACTGAATTGCAGATGAAGAGAAGTCATAGAACTCCATTTCTAGCACCACATTTCCTTATAATTTTCAAGGATACAGCAATAGTAAGAGTTCCCAGCTCCTGTTCCAATGTCCGGTTTTAAACAGTATGAAAACTGGGGATTGGTTGAAAGTTGATATTGTGAATATCAACTTTGTGCCAACAAGCATTCAGCTAAGGACAGGTCTCAGCTTCCATGAGATTTCTGTTTCTTTCAAGTGATTCTAGGGGTCAGGCTTGGAATCTCTGATAATGACAGTAAACCGAAGCAATTAGGTCAGTGAGTGTCGTATCAAGTTCACTCCGATCCTATTTCTATAGCTGAATTAATCTTATCTTTCCACGTCGCTAGGCTTAGAACATCTCATTCTTCTTGACAGAATCGATGTGCGTATTCAAGCGTGGGGCCGCTGCCATGCTTTTTCCCACTCCTAGTCTGGGACTCCAACTGCCAAGTTATGAATATGAGCTGACTTGGCAACACAAATGATAAATGTTCTTGGTCCACAAGGACTTGGGCTTGTTTTTAAAGACTGCAGAGGTTCATCCCATCATTCCCAGGCCTACTGCAGCAGACAAGCAGCAATCTAGAAAATTAGGTAAAAAATTAGGTTTGGATTTGGACTAGGTTTGGATTTAGAAGGGACAGGGAAAAATAGAAACTTACTTGTGGGATAGACCCAAACTGGGTGAAAAAAAAAAAAATCATATCCTCATTATTTCGGCGGATGGAAGGAGCTGAGTACAATTTACTCAGCCCAAGAAAAGTAACAGATGAGATTGGAGTTTCGTTAGTCCCAGGGGAACCACCTGATTGATTTCCCTAGAGGGTGGATACCAGATGGGTGACATAGCTGGGTAAACAGAGTGCTACTTTTACTTTGGCTGGAGATAAGGCACACAGAAAAGCTGTGGAATGGATCACTCAAGTGTTCTAATCTTGTGACTAGATAATCTCAGGACAGAGACCACGGCAGATGAATGTTTTATAATTAATAAATAGGCAGTGAGCCCGGCCTAGTTAAATTATCTAATCTGATTAGACAATACTAGTACAATTTTTTTAAAAAATATTAATTTTGGGAGCCAGATTATCTTACAGACAAGTGTGTTCTGAAGCGATCCCTGTGAAGATGACTGAGTAGTTGATGGATACTGACTTTCGGCTGCAGTGAAACTTTGCTTTATACTTTATAATTAAAATCTGACTTATTTTGATTTCTTGGAGATTTTGAGTTTATTGGTTCTCTTGTGCTTCCACATGGAGGAAATGGGAATCCTGATCCTAAACAAGGAAAGATAGCTCCACTCAATTCTGTTCACCATTTAGGGATGGATGGATGCACAGTTAGATAGGTGGAACATGCACATGGTTAAAAATGACATGCAGTACAGAGAAAATTTGGTTTCTTTCCCACCCCTGTATCTCATTTGTCCTACTTAGAGGAAACTGTTTCCAGGTTTTTGTGTATACTTCTAAAGATATTCTGTGCATATGCAAGTATATATTATAATTACAACTAATATTTGTGAGTGTGTATGCGCCAGGCACTCTTTTAAGCACTCTACATATATTATTTCAATTATTCTTTAACAATTTATCTCCAATCTACTTTTCCAATTTTAGAACAATGTGGTACAGAAAGCTCTAATTGAGGGTGAGAACCTGTGTTTGTTTGTTTATATATTTACTTATTTATCTGGTCTTCTTTGAGTGAGTAAGGGAAAATCATTTCACTTTCTTGGGCTTTTTCTTTGTCTTCATCTATAAAATTCAATACTTGACTAAATTACTGATTTTGTTGTTCAATTCTATAGAGTTATTTGTCGAAAAATGAAATCTTTCCAGAAAGACCACGAATAAGAGAGATCAAAGCTAGGCCGCTTGAGTTGAAGTAGAGCTGGAAGAAGGAGTTTTGAGGACTGTTTCAAAACCACTGGACTAGATCATCTCTAGAGGTTCCTGTATTATTTTCTTCTTTTCTTATGGCTGTTGTAACAAACTACCCCCTGAACTTTGTGGCTTAAAATAACATACATTTATTCTTTTATCATCCTGAGTGTCAGAAGACCAAAATCAGTTTCAGTGGGTCAAAATCAGGAAGTCAGCAGGACCAGGCTCCCTCTGGTAGCTCTAACGGAGAATCCATTGCCTTGCCATTTTTAGCTTCTGAAGCTGTATTCTTTATTCCTTGGCAAGGCAATGGATTCTTCCCTGGAGCTTCCAGAGCTCCCATTCCTTTACCATCCAAGCCAGCATCATAGCGTCTTGTGTCAGTCACCACATTGCGTCCTTCTATGTGAAATGTCCCTCTCCTTCCCTCTTAATAAGGAAACGTTCTTACATTTAGCGCCAGGCAGGATAATCTCCCCACCTCAAGGTCCTTAGTCACATTTGTAAAGTCCCTTTTGCCATATGAGGTGACAGTCAAGGGTTCCAGAGACTACAACATGGATATCTTTGGAGGCCATTATTTAGCTTACCACAGCCTACCCTCTAACTTCCCAAAATTCATGTTCATTCTACATGCAAAATATATTTGCCTCACCTCAATATCCCCAAAAGTCTTGACTCCAACTAGAGTTGAAAATCTCATCTGTAAATCATCTAAACCAGGTATGAGACAGACTCTGGGCATGATCCTTCTTGAGGCAAAATTTCTTTTCATCAGTGGCCCTGCGAGCTAGAAAAAAGGTTACCTCTTTTTTATTACAGTGGTGACACGGACATAGGATAATAGTTATAGACATTCCCCCTCCCAACGGGAAAAAAATGAAAGCAAGCAAAAAGTTATGAGCTCCAAACCAACTTGAAATCCAATCGGGTAAACTCGTTTAGGTTTCAAGGCCTGGGAATATTCCTCCGTGGCTAGAGGTTCTGCCCTCTATGCCTGAGGTTCCATCCTTTAAGTGAACAGAGCCAGGCTCTGTCCTCAGAGTCATCTTTTTTTTTTGTTTTTGTTTTTGTTTTTGTTTTGAAGAGTAATACATGTTTGCAGCAGAATACTTTTATCTGCCTGTTTCTTGCCTGTAGAATTTTGGAAGTCCAACAGCCTTCTTTTATTTCATCCTCTCTCTGTCACTTTCAGTTCAAGTTGGCAGTGTTTCTGCTGGCATGGCATTCTTTGAAAACCTCATGGGTCTACTCTATGTGTTGAGGATTCTCTCCACTGGACAAGAGGTTACTTGACAGATCTTTCCTGGATAATCTTATCTCTATTCCTGGATTCTGCTGAGAAGATCGAGGGGACCCACGAGTCACATGCATGATTTAATTGAGCCCTGCGAACATTCTGATCTTTTCATCCTTTCAATGCTTTAGCAAAAGATTCTCCAGCCATATCCTTGGCTTTCTTCTTACTGCATGTTTTCCTGAGAGTCAATCTCCCAATTTTAGCATTTTGTGCAGTCTGAATAGGCTGAGAATTTCCCACATCTTAAAGTCTTGGTTCCTTTTTGCTTAACAGCTCTCATCCCTCAATTTCTCCTTTTATTCTTGTATTATGCTATAAGCACCACTAAGAAACCAGACCACAGCTTCAACATGTTACTGGGAAATCTACTCAAATAAATATTCGGGTTCATCCCTTTTAAGTTCTGCTTTCCACACAAATGTAAGGCACAATTGAGCTGAGCTTTCTGCCCCGATGTGACAAGAATACCCTGTCTCCCAGTTTCCAAAAACATGTTTCTTCTTTCTGAGCCCTCAACAGCAGTGCCTTTTATCATCCATATTTCTACCAACAGTTCTGTGATAATTTAGGTATTCTCTAAGACAATACAGGCTTTCTTTGCTGCACGAGTCACTCCCTTGTGCTACATTCTTTATTGAGATATAATTCACACAACAAAAGTTTCCTATTTTGAAAGATAACAATTCAGTTTTTTTTTTCAGTGTGCTCACTGTGTTGTGTGCGATCATTCCCATAATCTATTTTGATAACATTCCCATCATCCTAAAAAGAAATCCTGTACCTATTAGCAGATCCCTGCCCTAACCCCCAGTAGTTACTAATCTACATTATCAGGGGCTCCTCTGTGAGCGGTATTCCTTGTGGCCTCACAGTGGCTTAGCCCTGGGATAAGTCCAGCAAGGGAGGGGAGCAAAGCAATGCACTGTGGCTGACCACTGTCTACCTGGTGCCAGAGTGGTGGCTGCCGCCCCAAGGCAAAGACCTTGGCAGCAGAGAAAGTAGTTAAGAAGGAAGTTTTTTTTTTTTTGGAGGGGCAAAGTCTCTAGAAGTATGGGAAGACCCTCTCTGCATGCAGTCCCATGTAAAGACCTCAAATCCCAAGGCTAGAGAGGAGGTAGAGTGCCTTGGGGACTGGAATCTATGTATTTCCAATTTCCTCATGCCAACTTGAAGGCTTAAAGACTGATTTGGAAGATTTTGTTTCAGTTTCCCAGCTGCAAAATCTTCCATCGGCCTGGACTTCTGGGCCTTTAGGGCTAGCTGATCGGCCACCTTAAATGCCCGCCCCAAAGTCAGGATGGTCTCCTGTGTCAGATCCTGGGAGGAAACAGATTACAACCGAAATAATTTGGGGGTTTAGGGGCTGTTTCTTCTCTTTCTGATGCCTGTCCTGTGTCACCATGCCCCTACGCAGAGCACCAGCACAGGCATAATCTGGACCAGAGTGATTATTATACTGGCAATGTGAGCTACGGTTACACAATCTGTAACTAAGTTGCCCCATTTAGTCTTCAAAAGAAGCCTCTGAGATTGGTCGCACTATATCCCAGTTTTTACAGCTGAGGAACTAGGCACAGTGAAAGTTGTACAAGATCATACAGCTAGTGAGTGTCTGAGCCCAGAATCAAACGGAGGCAGTCTGTTACCAGAGCCTCTGCTCCTAAACACCCCATTGCCACCAGGCAGGTGGTAAGATTTGGGACACACATAAGATTCCAATGACGTTGGGAGTGCCAAGAGTTGTCTGGGATCCAGAGCCACACATATTTTGGAAAACACCATTTTCTCTTGACACTTAACAGCAACATCCACCCTGGTACTGAGAGGGCAGCAGGGAGCTCTGTAAAAGGTGGATTAGCTTGCTGGAGCTGCCATAATAAAGTATACAAACTGGGTGGCTTAAACAACAAACATGCATTTTCTCACAGTTGTGGAGGCTAGACATCTGTGTCAGCGACGGTGGTTCCTTCTGAGAGCTAAGAGGGAAGGATCTGTTCCAGGCCTCTCTTCTTGACTTAGAGATGGCTGTGTTCTCCCTATGTCTGTTCACATTATTTTCACTTTGTGCATGTCTTGTACAAATTTACCCCCTTTTATAAGGACGCCAGTATGACCTCATCTTAAAATCTGTTGCCCAGGAGAGCACAGGCGCCCCAAAGAAGAAAATTGGGAGAATGTCACATAAAGTATTAGACCGAAGGTTTGGTAAATAGGGCCTCCATGTCGACGAAGGAGGAAGGCTGGGCAAAATGCAGACCTTGCCTGACCTAGGAGAACCTGTCACTGAAGTGTTGGGCAAGCCCCTTCCTTCCTCTGTGCTTTAATGTCACCAATTGTTATGTACGGAATTATGGTCCCCCAAAAATCACACGTTGAAAGCTTAACCCCCAGTGCCTCACTATGTGATTGTATTTGAAGGCAGGACCTTTAACAAGGTAGTTCTGTTAAAACGAGGCCACTGGTGTGTGCTTTCATCCAATCTAACGGGTGTCCTTGTAAAATGAGGTGGTTAGGACATATAGTATTAGAGATACTAGGGATGCACTCACACAGAGGGACTACCATGCGAAGAGGCAGCAAAGCGGCAGCCATCTGCAAATGAAGGTGGGAGGCCTCAGAAGAAACCAAGCCTACCAATACCTTGATCTTGGACTTCTGGTTTCTGGAACTGTGAAATAATTAGTTTCTGTTGTTTAAGCCACCTAGTCTGTGCTATTTTGTTATGGTACCCCTAGCAAACTAATACACCACTGAATACAGAGGAATTAGACTGAGTGATAGCGAAGACTTCATGTACACATCAAGCAATTGCTAAGTACGAAGAAGGTACTGGCAGAGCGCTGTTGATGAGTCCAGCCTACAGATCTCCTGCTCAACAGTGACATTCTCCTGGGGGGCAAGCAGTGTCCTGGGATTCCCTGACTACTGGTTTCCCTCAGGGCGTGCCTATATCACCTCCCTCCTCAACCCCTAGAAAGTGCGCCCTCTCACCACTACATCACCAGCTTTCCTTCATGCAGGTTAGGGTGCTAAAACACCCAGACACTGCTTCTCCCCATTTTATTTTATTTTGGTGTGGGTGAGGAACAGTGATCTAGGTTTGAGGTTTCTGCTCTTGGATATGGCCATTGAAGGGGTGAAGGGTTTACATCCAACCACTTGCTTTCTTTAGCAGGGGGGTTACAGGAGGTTGGGATCTCAAGAAGTGCTGCATGGAGGGGAATTCTGAGATCATTAAGGGAATGATGCCATTAAAGTCTCATGAGCAGACAACTAGGACTAATGGAATCCATATTTGCAAAGATCAGCGGCAATTATGCACTAGGGCTGAGGGCAGGTACTATAAGCAGGGACTCCAAGGGTAAGGATATCAGTTCAGAGGCAAGTTCTGGGACAGACTCTTAGGAGTGCAGAGTAATAACAGGAGCCAGAGGTATTCTGAGGGAAGGCACACAAGTTAGTTGGAGATAAGGGATGGAAAAGGGCCTGAAGGCTACTCTCCTCAGGAGTTTCTACAGCTGCTTCTGGGCTCATTCCCCACGGAGGCTCCCTGTGAGAAGCACCCCTTGTTGGAGGTGTTTAGGAACTTGATGCCTTCGTACGTGATGGGCAGGAAGAGAAGCAACATATGGGGAATAATGCCTCCTCTCAGAGCTAAGCCCTCATGAACTCCATAATCCAGGCCTCCCTGCCACCATATCCCTAAGCGGAGTGCTCCAGGGCCCGGCGACACGAGCAGAGCAGCTGTAGCTGGACCCTCCTGGCTG
The DNA here is from genome assembly GCF_000951045.1 of Mandrillus leucophaeus. NCBI lineage: Eukaryota > Metazoa > Chordata > Mammalia > Primates > Cercopithecidae > Mandrillus > Mandrillus leucophaeus. Next base: position 78,206 of record NW_012101439.1, on the reverse strand, counting down.
TGGCTGCCATTTGCTGCCCTCCATCCTAAGCAGCCCTTACTTATACCTCACACTCCTCACCATACCACAGATAATCTACCCGCAGCTTGGTACAGGCATCTGCAGTGGACGCTGTCCCCCACAGATTGTTTTGACCAGCGTGGAGCCCAGATACTGTGGAAACAAGGAGTGATGAGGCTTAAGAAACTCTGCATCACCACCCCTGGGTGGCTAGCCAATTCAGGACCATGCCTCTGGCAGTGTTCTCTGGCCAAAAGATGACCAGGAGCATACCTGGAGCCAAACAAACGTGGGCTTTTGACTCATTGCAGTGAGGGAGAACCAGGGAGACCCATGGGGGATCTCCCAATAAGAGGGTGTTAGGGATGACTTATTTTAGGATTTGGGCTTGTGTTTATTGACTTTTGTCGGGGGCTTAAGGAAGTCAAGATTTGCTCTGGATTGGATTGCTCTTAGGAAGTGGGGATAAATCTAGAGAAACGAGGAGAAATGACAGGGTGCAACTTAAGAGACTGGCCACGGCCCACCGCACTCACTCTCGCTCATCCCCTCTTCTGCAGGCTTTAGCTGCCATGTTGTGAGGACATTCAAGCAGCTTTTGGCGCGGCCTACGTGGCAAAGAACATAGGTCACATATTTCGAAGTCAGAGCAAGTCTGAACAGTGTTTGTTAGTTGTTTGTTTCAATTCCCTAAATATTCAGACAGATCTTTGCCTGAAAGGTTTAATTATAACTCCGTCAGCTAAAGAGGCCTATAGAGCAACAATCGTCTTCAGTTTTTCACAATTAAATGGCACCTGCATCTTCAGGCAGAAGAGCCAGTGGTTCATTTTCCAGAATTCAAGGTAGAGCATTTGAAAATGTTAACAGCTTTGACAAACCTCATCATCTAAGTGCCAGGCCCTAGTCTAAAGTGCCAGCACTAGTCTAATTTCCCAGCCCACTCTTCTCTCCTGAGCCCCCAAACTCTTATTTACAGCTTCGTGTGGCACAGGGTGAGTGGTAGTACCCACCACCTCATGCAGGCTGTGATCTGTAAAATGTATGACAACTAGGGCCCTCCAACACATATCTGGACCCCTATGAATATACCTCCACCTTCACTGAGCATGAACTCCCTTGTCTCTCATGTCTGCCTGTCCATCTGTGACTTTGTGTGTCTGCAGGGGAGGCACAAACTAAGTATCTTCGTGCAGTGACAGGAGCTTTAGTTTCAGCGAGTGCAGAGCAGGGTCAGTTTGCATGCAAGGAGATAAAGCTGTGGCCATTACTGACTACAAACTCCACTGGGCCCTAAGTATGGAGTAAACTGCAAATTCAGAAACGTCACCAGGGAAGAGGTTTGTGAGGCTAGAGGCTCTGGTGTAAAGGAATACACAAGTATGGAGCCGTGTCTGCATGTCTGAGGATGAGCTTCTCTATGGGGCCTTCCACACAGAATTTCTCATCAGCACACTGGGAA
>NW_012101439.1:72210-75160 GCF_000951045.1 Mandrillus leucophaeus | reverse complement strand
GTCCTTATTAGATAAATTTTCTTGTATCTTCCTTTCACCCTGTTAAATTTAATAAGCAGGTATTCATTGGCCTGAGTCTGTTTTCCTACTTTGACTTCCTAGGTAACAAACTGCAACCTAACTTAGTTTGTAAACAAATTGAAAACCGAACTAGGAGTATAACGAACAACAGAATCTTAGCCAATCACAGGAGGCTCAGCTTCAGCTCATCACAGGCTGCCAACTGATTAGACCACGTCCAAATAAAGCAGATGCCTAGCTGTAACCAATCAAGTTATTTCTGTACTTTGCTTCTATGTTCTGTCTGTAAATACTGCTCAAGTTGGGGAGCAGAACTCACGGAACCACTTCTGGCACTGACTGATCCCTGATGTGTAAATTGTTCTTTGCTCAAACTTTGTTAAACGTAATTTGCCTGAAGCTTTTCTTTTAACAATCATTTTGCACAACAAGATGTCTGCTCTTGGTAATTTAGGTTTTATTTTCTAGACATATTTCCATGTGTGTAATATTGTAAAGCTAGTTTTATAGGGGCATATATACTCTTCAAAGTCTGGTTCACTATATATGCACACACTAATCTTTAATTTGCCTTTATATTTATATATCTCATTGCTTTTTTTACTTTTATCTTTACATTTGATCATGATGTATACTTCTTCTCTGAATTATTTCACTGTAGAGCTTGAACAATACTTTTTCAGGTAGTCAGATGTATTTACATACCAAGCATTTGCTTACAAAATATGCTCCAAATATTTTTTTCAATAATTCACATTTTTATATGTGACTTTCTCGGGGGAGGGGGGGTGAGATGTGGATGGATGTCTTTTTAAATTTTGCCTTAATTTATCTAAATAAATTTGTAATACAACTAAAAGCTTTTCCAGGGTCACAGGTCTAGTTTTAAGTACCCTGGTGTCTACGTCATGCCCACAAGGTACACAAACATCCCCCTCACTTGACGGCAAAGATGATGGTGGAGATGAAATCCTGCCCCTCAGTTCTAGAGGCTTGGATATAGGGACACATGGATTGGTGGTGTGTGGAGTTCAGGCAGAAGCACAGGAAAAAGACCTCCGGGGAGGGAAGGAAATTAACATTTACAGAATTACTTTAAGCCAGAGGCACTATACCTGGTATCACTTTTAAGCCAAACACGCATTCAATTATTCCCATTGCTCACAAATATAGAATTAGGTCTAAAGCTTTTTTCCATTGTGTTCTGAAGCCTTCAAGCCTTTGAAGGCTGGCATCTCCAGTGGTTGAGTAGTTGATACAACACAATTGCTCAGTTTTATGTTTTCCACCATGGGTTGCATTATTTTTATATTTAAAAAATCAATGAATAAATTAAAACATTTTTTGCACCGCCAGAAGTGTGAAAAGCCGTGAGTAAATATTTGTGAACAATATTACAGACTTTGATCCTAATATGCTTGACCACAAAGGACTTTTGCTAATCAGTAGAGAATGGGGCAAAAGATGTCAACAGATACTTTGCCTAAAAAGCAAAATGATTTTCCAGTAAACCTATGGACACATGTCAGACTGTCCCTGAATCAAACCGAGGGTCGGGCTGCGTTTTCTTGATTCCCAATAACAAGATGCCGATGAACTAGGAGAGAAGGGAGTTTTTATTTCCGTGACCGGTTACAGGGAGAAGGCCTGGAAATTATCACCAGACCAACTCAGAATTACAAAGTTTTCCAGAGCTTATATACCTTATAAGCTCTATGTCTATGTGTAAGTGTGCATTCATCGAAAGACACAAGTGATTAGCTTCTCCTAATCTATGACTAAGATCTGAGTCCTGAAGACCTTCTTCTGGAGCCTCAGAACATTTACTTAATCTAAATGGGTCCCTGTGCTGGGGTGATTACCCTTATCTTGTCTCCTGGAGTCCCCAGTAAAGCTTGTTTGTGGAGACCTGGGGAGTTTCTTCAGATCCCCAGTGAAAGTCGTTTAATCCTGAATGGTTCCTGTTAAGAATTCCTTCATTATCTTGTCATGCTTTAAGGCCCAGGAAAGGCCTAGGCAAAACTCTTGGTGGGCTTTTGTTACATTCCAGCCTTTGGACCAGGGCACTGGCTCTTTCAGCTTTTAATATTTGACTTCACCACTGAGTCAGAACTGAAACAGTTGATACGGAGGCCGGTGTTAGTGAGACTTGGCCTGCCACAAAACCACACTAATTGAAGAAATGAAAATCTGATGTCCAAATGAGTAATGAAGCCAATTTGAAGAAAATTATTTATGTGATTGCAAATTTTAAAAAGAACCTACAAACGAATACTTAAAAATATATTTAAGGTACTGCTATGCTTTGAATATGTCCTTCAAAGTTCATGTGTTGGAAACTTAATTGCTGTTGTAACCATGTTGAGAGGTAGGACCTTTCAGAACAGATTAGGTTCAGAGCCCTCATGAATGGATTAATGTCGTTATTGTGAGAGTGCGTTAGTTATCATGACAGTGGGCTCCTGATAAAAGGCTAAGTCCGAACCCCATTTTCTCTTGTCTCACACACTCTATCACTGTGTGACACCTTTAATGTCCCCTGCCAGATACTGGTGCCACGCTCTTGAGACCTCCCAGCCACCAGAACAGTGAGCCAAATAAAATTGTCTTCTTTATAAATTGCCTAGCCTGTGTATTCTGATTATAGCAGTAGAAAACAGACTACGACAGGTAGGTAGACATCTTACCCAAAGAGAAACACATCTGAAAAATATACACCAATCTTTTTACATTGAATATGTATGGGTCGCAGTGATGGGAAGATGTAGAATGATTTCATCTTCTAAATATACATTTATAATGTTTAGCATTTTTTAATTAGGAAAATTTCTTGAGCGAAACACTTGAAAATACGTAATAGCAAATTAACAACAAAAAAACCATATATTTTGTTTTAAGAAGTGTTCATGCTATGCTTTTTTTTTTTTTT
>NW_012101439.1:64207-72160 GCF_000951045.1 Mandrillus leucophaeus | reverse complement strand
CAGCAACCTAAGACAGGCCAAGAAGCTGGTAATTCTGCCTGTCAGAATCCTGTTATGAGGAGTACATGGAGGAAGAAAATGTAATGTAATGCAGCAAGCACAGAACCTGGCATGCAGCAGGCCCTCAGAGTTCCCCCATGTCCGTAGCTACAAGTACCTGGGTTCCAGGTCTCCTGACTATAGTTAGCTTGCTCTGCAGGGGTGACTCAATTGGAAACAGCTCCCTGGGTGTTGGTAGCAAACTCAGGGGGCACTAAGAACAGGAAGTAGAGTCTCTTCTGGCTCCTAGGGCTCTCCTCACTATGCCCTTCAGGAAATGACTTATTTTGAAAACTCCACCTTGCTCATGTGACCCTGACAAAATGGTCTGAGGCCTACTCTTGCCTTGTTTGACAGATCCCCTCAATTTTCTCTGAACCCCAGCTCCAGATCTCACAGATTCTCCTCACAAACACCGTGTGAAGACAGTGGTGACAGGTCACTTCCCACATGCCACACCATGGGTGAATTGGTCAGTGCCAATCCTTGGCCTCAGGATCTCACAGGGCACGAAGGGTTCTGGGCCCCCTCTCCCACTCCAACCCACAGGACACCCAGCAGACTCACTTTCAGTTAGAGGTGGTAGGTGGCAAGGGCCCAGGCTGAGTGCTTTCCATTGTCCTGAGGATGAGGGCAAAGTGAACCCTGAGATACCTGTCTTAGTCCATTTTGTGCTGCTATAAGAGAACACCCAACACTGTACGGTATGTTAGTCTGTTCTCACACTGCTATAAAAATACTACCTGAGACTGGGTAATTTATAAACAGAAAAGGTTCAATTGACTCACAGTTCTGCATAGCTGGGGAGGCCTCAGGAAACTTACAATCATGGGAGAAGGCGAAGGGGAAGCAAGGCATGTCTTACATGGTGACAGGCAAGAGAGAGAGCAAGGAAGTGCCGCACTTTAAAACCATCAGCTCTCGTGAGAACTCCTTCACTATCATGAGAAGAGCACGGGGAAAACCGCCCCCATGATCCAGTCACCTCCCACCAGGTCCCTCCCTCCACACGTGAGGATTGCAATTCAAGATGAGACTTGGGTGGGGACACAGAGCCAAACTGTATCACTGGGTGATTTATAAAGAACAGCAATTTATATCTTACAGTTCTGGAGGCTGGGAAGTCCAAGGTGGGGGGGCTTGCATCTGATGAGAGCCTTCTTTCTGTGTCATCCAATGGCAGAAGGTGGGAGGGCTAGAGTGCACAAGTGAGAGAAAGCAAGAGATCAAACTCATAGACTCAAGCGCTTTTATAATTGGTATTAATCCATTCATGAAGGTGCAACCCTCATGACCTAAACACCTCCCATTAGGTGTTGCACTGGGGATTAAGTTTCCAACACATGCTCTTTTGGGGACACATTCAAACCAACCATTGCATTCTGTCCCTGGCCCCCCAAATTTATGTCCTTCTCACATGCAAAATACATTAATTCCATCCCAGTAGCCCCAAAGTCTTAACTCACTCCAGCACCCAAAGTCCAGAGTCTCATCTAAATTAGAGATGGGTGAGACTCAAGGCAGGATCCAGACTGAGGCAAATTTCCTCTAGCTGTGAGTCTGTGAAATCAAAACAAGTCGTCTATTCCCACAATAAAATGGTGGGACAGGCGTAGGATAGACATTCTCATTCTAAGAGGGAGAGAGAGGCAAGAGAAAAGGCATAATTGATCCTAAGAAAGTCCGAAACCCGTCAGAACAAACAACATTAAATTTTGAGGCTTGAGAATAATGTTCAAGTTCTGCCTTCTGGGCACACTGAGGCAGGGATTGGGCCGCCAGATTCTCAGGCAGCCATGCCTCTATGGCTTTGCTAGGCTCAGTCCACCCAGCAGCTCTCACAGGTTGGAGTCTTATTCCTCCAGCTCTCCCAGGGTATCATTAAATGCCAGTAGCTCTGAAATTCTGGGATCTTAGTAGCAGTCCAGCTCCCACGCCTCTACTAGACATTACCCAAATTGGGACTCTCTGCAACTGACTTGTTCCCACAGCCCCACCAGGTACTGGCCTGGTGGGGACTCTCTCTGGCAGCTCTGCCCCTGTGGCAGGTCTCTACATGGGTCCTCAGGCTGTCTTCAGCATTCTGCGAAATCTAGGTGGAGGCCATCACAGACCCACAGCTCGTCAACACTGTGCACCTGCAGAATTAGCACCATTTGGATGCCGCCAAGGTCCACTGCTTGAGCCTTCCAGACCGGCAGCCTGTTCAGCACACGCCCCCCCTCCCCCCCCCCCGCTCCTTGAACTATGGCTGGGACAGCCGAGGAGTGCTGCACGGAGGTGTGGGGAGCAGACACTTAAAGCAGCACAGGGCAGCAGATGTTGAGGTCCCGTGGGCGTCTCTCTGGAAACTTTGCCTTCGCATTGTGCCCTGGACATGTGACTGGAGGAGCAGCCTGGAAAACTCTGAAATCTCATCAGGGCCTTTCTTTAGTGGTCTTTGTCTTACTGAATAGCACCCCTTTCCCTTCTATCCATGGTAATCTCATTAGCAAAGTGGTCACTTGGCCATGTCTTTAGTTTGCACTCCTAAACACGCTTTTTCATTCTTTACATGGCTAGGGTGAAATTTTTCAACATATTTACCTTCTCCCTATCTTTTAATTTACAAATTCCATCTTTAAAGCATTTCTCTGTCCTCTCATTTTTGCCTGAGTGGCTGAGCAAAGTCACGCAGTACCTTGAATGTTTTGCTGTTTAGTTATTTTTACTGCCAGATATCCTAGTTCATTAGCCTGAAGTTCTTTTAAATGTTTTCATTTTTACATTTTTGTGGGTACATAGTAGGTGTATATATTTATGGAGTATATGAGATATGTTGGAACAGGCATGCAATGTGTACTAATCACATCACATCCCCTCAAGCATTTGTCATGTGTGTTGCAAACAATCTATACCCTCTTAGGTACTTTAAAATGTACAATTCAACTATTATTGACTTTAGACAAAATGCTGTGATATCCCACCTTATTCATTCTTTCTATAATTTTTTGTATCCATTAACCATCCCCACCTACCCGCTGCCTCCACACTACCCTTCCCAGCCTCTGGTAACCATCCTTCTACTCTCTATGTCCACGAGATCAATTGTTTTGATTTTCAGGTCCTACAAATAAGTGAGAACATGCGATGTTTGTCTATCTGTGCCTGGCTTATTTCACTCAACATAAAGATCTCCAATTCCATCCACGTTGTTGCAGATGACTGGATCTCATTCTTTTTACAACTGAATAGTACTCCATTGGGTATATGTAGCACATTTTCTTTATCCACTCATCTGTTGATGGGCACTTAGGTTGCTTCCACGTGTTGCTATTGTAAACAGCGCTGCAACAAACAGGAGTGCAGATATCTCTTCCATATGCTGATTTCCTTTCTTTTGGGTATGTACTCAGCAGTTGGATTGGTGGATCATACGGTAGCTCAAATTTTAGTTTTTTGAGGAACCTGAAAAGTGTTCTCCACAGTCGTTGTACTAATTTGATTCCCACCAACAGTGTACAAGGGTTCCCTTTTCTCCACACCCTCATCAGCATTTGTTATTGCCTGTCTTTTGGATATAAGCCATTTTAACTGGGGTGAGACGATATCTCATTGTGGCTGTGATTTGCATTGCTCTGAAGATCAGTGATACTAAGCACCTCTTCATCTGCCTGTTTGCCATTTGTACGTCTTCTTTCGAGAAATGTGTATTCAAATCTTTTGCGCATTCTCTAACCGGATTATTAGATTTTTCTCCAGTTGTTTGAGCTCCTTATATATTATACTGGTAATTAATCCCTTGTCAGATGGGTAGTTTGCGAACTTTCTTTCCCTTTTTGTGGGTTGTGTCTTCACTTTGGTGGTTGTTTCCTTTGCTGTGTGGAAGCTTTTTAACTAGTTGTGTGTGATCCCATTTGTCCAGTTTTGCTCTGGGTGCCAGTGCGTCTTGGGTATTACTCCAGAAATTTTTGCCCAGAACAGTATCCTGGAGCGTTTCCCCCGTGTTTTCTTGTAGTAGTTTCATAGGCTGATGTCTCAATCCATTCTGATTTGATTTTTATATAAGATGAGAGATAATGGTCAAGTTTCATTCTTCTCCATAGGGATACGCAGTTTTCCCAGCACCAGCACCATTTATTGAAGAGACTGTCCTTTTCCCAATGTATGTTCTTGGCACCTTTGTCAAAAATGAGTTCACTGTAGGTGTGTGGATTTGTTCCTGGGTTGCCTATTCAGTCCCACTGGTCTATGGGTCTGTTTTAATGCATGCCAGTACCTTGCTGATTTGGTTACTATAGCTCTGTAGTATAATTTGAAGTCAGGTAATGTGATTCCTCCAGTGTTGTTCTTTTTTGCTCCGGATAGCTTTGACTATTCTGGGTATTTTGTGGTACTATAAACATTTTCAGATTGCTTTTCCTATTTCTGTAAAGAATGTCACTGGTGCTTTTGTAGGGATTGCATCGAATCTGTGGATTGCTTTGGGTATTATGGACATTTAAACAACATTGATTCTTCCAATCCATGAACGTGGAATAACTTTCCATTATTGTGTCCTCTTCGATTTCTTTCATGAATGTCTTATAATTTTCATTGTGGAGATCTTTCACTTCTTTGGTTAATTCCGAGGTATTTAATTTTATTTGTGTCTGTCTTAAGTAAGATTAATTTTGATTTCTTTTTCAGGGTGTTCGCTATTGGCATATATAAATGCTAGTGAGTTTTGCAGGTTGATTTTGTATCCTGCAACTTTACTGAATTGGTTGATCAGTTCTAATAGTTTTCTGGTAGAGTCTTAAGGTTTTTCTAAGTATAAGATCACATCATCAGCAAACAAAGATAATTTGGCTTCTTCCTTTCCAGTGTGGATGCTCTTTACTTCTTTCTCTCATCTGATTGCTCTAGCAAAGACTTCCCGTATAATGTTGAATAACAGTGGTGAATGTGGGCATCCTTGTCATGTTCCAGATCTTAGAGGAAAGGCTTTCACTTTTTCCCCATTCAGTATGATACTAGCTGTCAGTCTGTTGTATATGGCTTTTATTATGTTGAGGTATGTTCCTTCCATACCCAGTTTGTTGAGGAATTTTATCGGGAAGGAATGCTGAATTTTATCAAATGCTTTTTCAGCATCAATCGAAATAATCATATGGTTTTTATCTTTCATTCTGTTGATGTGATGTGTCACATTGATTGAGTTGCATATGTTGAACCATCCTCGCATCCCAGGGATAAATCCCACTTGGTCATGATGAAGGATCTTTCTGATGTATTGTTGAGTTGGGTTTGCTAGTGTTTAATTGAGGACTTTTGCATCGATATTCATCAGAGATATTGGCCTGTATTAAGAAGTCACTGTAAGAAGATGCCTGAGAGTGGATGCTTGGTCAGTGTAATGAGTTTTATACGTGCCTTTTCTATTCTTCAGAAAATAGTCTCCTTTCATATTTACTTTAGAATGTCATGACCCCCAACCTGTGGAATTAATTAAACAAAGACACACTTCCAATACACTATTTCACATTCAGAAGGTTTCACAGTCTTTCAGTGTCGAACCTTCTGAGCAAAGCCAGGACAACGGGCTCTAAGCTGACAAAAAAGCTTACCAGTATCTTCCATAAAGATGTCCTTTTCTTTCATATAGATTCCATCCGCCAGTCAGGCCAGACCTTTCAGACTCTGACTTGTAAAAAAAATCTTGTGTAAGGAAAACTTACCAGTTTGCAACTAGTGTTTGGTCACTGCTGAGAGAAACAAATATTAAAAAATAAGTAAGTAAAGAAATACATCTCAGAGAGTTAAATAGGCATACTTGGAAACATGACAGGCTAGAAAATGAATTTAATATGGCAGATTTTATTGGGAATGCATCATGAGTCATAGGAGTTCAGAAATCAGGAAGTACAGGGAGAAGAAAAAGATCACAAAGGCAAGTTTATGATTACATCTACTAATCGAGAAACCGCTTGCTCTCCAGCTAATAGAAGATCAAGAGATGGTCAGATCTTGGTAGGCCCACAAGAGATGTCAAAATAAAATTCTCAAAACTAAACATCCTAGAGACCTTCAGTTCTGGCCAAGCTGGAGTTTGCCCTTTCCTCCCAGAAGGTCCCTCTACATCAGAACACCCTGAATGTAACAGCAAACCAGCAAAAGGAACTCTGAAACGTGGAAAGGGGAAAGCAGACTGACTCGTGCTCTCAGGACTCGAGCAAGAACACAGGCAGTGCATTCCCTTGGTTTTTCTAATTCCACCTAATATCCCAGACAGGGTACTGCAGAAGCCCACAGTCCAGAACCACCAACAATGGCAGACACAAAGCTCCAAGAAAAGCCTATTTCCTCTGCCGAAAGACCAGAAAAAAAGTGATCTAAAGACTGAAAAACCTTTGTGACAGATTCCCCTCCCCTACACTAGACAAACAACAATGGAAAAACCTTACCTCCCCCACCCCCCGAGGTTTCAGGGAACAAGAAGGAAACTTGTCTTCTATCCTGCCTCTCCGAAGCAGATGGTGATGATCCAATTCACCAGTCAGGGTAGTGTCAGTTGTGTCCAGCAGCAAGATGAGCCTTCACCTTCACCTGACATCAATAACACTGAACAAGGCAGTCCAAGTTGGGACTGGTAAGCATTCCATTTATCCCCATCTCTGGTGTCAGTGATGCCCAGTGGCAGATTGAACCTTTACACTCATCCAAACTCAATGAAGTGGTGTGAGGTGGGGCTAATCGACACTCTGCTTTCCCCCTCAGGCATTCTGTGCAAGCTAGGCCCTATGGAGAGCTGTGCCTCCGCGTCCACCCATCATCAAGATGGAATCAGGTGGTGGGAGGCAGGGTTTGTTGGCAGTCTCCTTTCCCCCTTCTTCCCCTGATGTTCTCAGAGACCAGTGGGGACCTAGGCTTCTGTCCCACCACACTGCAGCAACAATACGTTGAGTCAGCCATCCAGTTCCCCTTTCCCTGAAGCCTAGCAAGGAACTGTGCCTATACTCCCCCACCCCACCTCTGAGGTAACAAAGTGTTGTGAATTGGTACCTCCTTTTTTATTGGAAATGTTCTCAGGGGGGCTAGGGTAAAAATTCAGCTCCCACCCCAGCCATCTGTGAAGAGGCAAGGTGAACAAGCAATCTAGCTTCTTAGGATGGTATCAGAACAGGAATCTGCACCTATCACCTTACGATACGATGGGACCACCATCATATATGTGGCCTATCACTGAACAAAAAGTCATTATGCGGTGCATGACTGAATATGGACTGTCTTAATGAAATGTCATCACAGCCTTATGAGGTTGAATTTATTACTATTCCCAGTTTAAAGATGTATAATAAAAGTTTGGAAGAGTTTACCTGGCCAAGGTTATTTAGCTACAAAGTGGCAATGCCACGGATTGAATCCTAAGATATCTGATGCCCATTACCCCATCTACTGAAAGATGACACTGTACTGCAAAAATTAAAACAGACATAGCTGATCTGCTTCTTTACCTGTAATTAGAGTAAAAGAAAACAACAAAGCAAAACATAAAAACAACACAGTGACATGCTAACTGTCATGAAGAAAAGTACCACATGTCTGATAAGGTGATCAGAGATGTACACGAAGTAAGGAAGGTAGCTATATTGATATCTAAGGCCAGGCTGTTACAGAAAAACACATAATGGTATGGGAGTATGCTTGCTGAGCTAGTTTTAGAGTAACAAAAAGGAGGCTAGTGTGGCTGGAGAAAAATCCATTTATTCATTCAAAGTATCCACTGAAGCAGGCATTGATACAGGCACTTAGGATACATTAATGAGCAATAGGCAAAGATATTCGCCCTTCTGGAATTTGTATTTTTCCACCATGGGAGACAGACAATAAAAACCAAAAACAGCATTTGAGTAAAATATATGGTATTTCAGAAGATGACTGTGGAGGGAAAAA
>NW_012101439.1:62743-64108 GCF_000951045.1 Mandrillus leucophaeus | reverse complement strand
AAAGGAAAGGAAAGGAAAGGAAAGGAAAAGAAAAGAAACCCTGGCTGGTCAGTACCCAGGCCGTGCACAATGGAATTGTGCCTCACTTTTCACCTAAGACGAAATCAGCGGGTGGGGCAGGCTTATAATCAGAGCACCCCTCCCTTTCCACCTCACACACTCCCACCCCGCTGTCCCACAATCCTTCCCGCCCCTCCCGCTTTCCCACCCTTGCTTTCTCCGCCATCTCCTTCGCTGCTCCCCTTCCCGCCAGCTCCCCTTCCCGCCAGCTCCAGGAGAGGGAGGGACAGGAACCTGGCTCCACCTCCCAGTATAGAGCTGATTGGCCAAAGGATGTCACCTGATCAAGCTGAGCCAATTGAAGTCCTCTCCCCACTGCTTCAAGAAGGAACCCTTAGGACGCTGGGCCCCACTCGCAAGATTGCGTCTTGTTTGTGGCAAGATTCTGAGAGGAAGTGTAGCTCCCAGGTTGGTTCCAAGTCTTCTTCCAGTTAGGTAAATTACAACAATATCTTTTCTATAAATTTTCTTTTCTTTTCTTTTTGAGACGGAGTTTGGCTCTCGTTGCCCAGGCTGGAGCGCGATGTCGCGATCTCGGCTCACCACAACCTCCACCTCCCGGGTTCAAGCGATTCTCCTGCCTCAGCCTCCCAAGTACCTGGGATTACAGGCACGCGCCATCATGCCAGGCTAATTTTTGTATTTTTAGTAGAGAGGGGCTTTCTTCATATTGGTTAGGCTGGTCTCGAACTGCCGACCCCAGGTGATCCCCCCCACCTCGGCCTCCCAAAGTGCTATGATTACAGGCGTGAGCCACCACGCCCGGCCCTTCTGTAAATTTTCTATAAATTAGGCCTATTTTGGCCTACATTACCTAGGGTCAAGGTTTAGGGATTAATAGGAAAGGCAAATCCAGCTGGATTGCTCAGTGGTCCACTCTCCACTCCACTCTCTATGTGTCCCTTATCCTCACGTGTGATTAGCTTCAATTGTATGGCTAATCACTTCTTGCTCTCTCTTTACAATTCCTCAGGCAGGTTTTCTCTTCTTCAAAAAGTTGTATTTCTCTTTTGCATCTTAGTTTTGTTTCTGGTTAATTTTGGTATGGTGGGCTTTAAATTGTAAATATTGGATTGTATAGATATTTTTCTTTCTATTGTATTTCATGCCTTTTATGCTTAAAAATGCTTTCCTCATCCGAAGAGTAAATACATATTCACCTATGTGTTGAAGATCACTGGGCTTTCATCTCTTATAACCTTTTTAATGAATGATGTGGTATGAGCATGTATCCCTGTTTGTATGCATCCTTCTAACTATGTTTCAGGTGGTTATTGTTAAGCAGCGTGGTTTATAGGTTGCCAG
>NW_012101439.1:59967-62086 GCF_000951045.1 Mandrillus leucophaeus | reverse complement strand
GGGTCCTCCTGTTCTTCCCCAGATGTCAAGGCATCCATCTAATTGGGCCTCTAATTTTAGGTCTTATGCCACATTACCGCAAACATGATTTTGTTTCCTTCTGTGTGGATCATATCGGGTACATGACATCCATAATTTGTGTTACTGGTGGTGTTCACCTTGATCACTTGGTTAAAGGGGTGGGAGTTATGTTGCCCCAGTGTAATGCTACTATTTTCTTCTTTGTTAGTAATAAATATAGTATGAAAAGTTCTTTAAGAAGAAACACAATAGATCTTCTTATATTCCTGTTTCTTTGCAGACTTTGACCCACTACTGTTAAAATCTGTCTAGGGATCTTGCCTACAGCAAATATTACCTAATAGTGATTTTCTGTTGTCCTAATTTCTGCTACATTTTTTAACTGGAATTCTTCTGTAAGGAAGAGCTGTCTTTACTCCCTCATTTACTTATTTCTTCAACTTATTTATCTCAGTATGGGCTCTTGAATAATTATGTTATACATACCGGGCTTAATACCCAGGTGACGGGTTGATGGGTGCAGCAAACCACCAGGGCGCAGGTTTACCTATATAATGAACCTACACATCCTGCACTTGTATCCCGGAACTTGAAATAAATTAAAATAAAAATTTAATCTAATTATATCATTATTTTGTTCCTTGAACTCTTCTAGCCTTGGCCATTGGGAGCTCATTTTGGTTGGTTCTGTGGTCTTTTGATATGACCCTATCCTTTTTTGGTACCTTCTTCTGGCACTATAAGATGTTCAGATTCATCATGTGCATGCCCCCCTCGCCTCTCACACACACACCCCTTATAGCCCTGGATTAAAACAACTTCTACAAGGAGCCCTGGTTCCCTTTCATGGGGAATGACATTTACCAACCAGTATCTTGGTGTGCGTTCATTATTAATGGCGTTTCATTGCCGCTAAGGCTCTCTATGGAAAGGGGTAGGAAATAATGTATGTATATACCCATGCCTATAGACACATGTACATTTATTTTGGTATCTATCTGTATGTATAACTATTAAAAGCCAGGAGCTTGTATTGGTACTTTCAATTCCAGTCATTCTAGACTTTCTGGTCGATTCGTTCTCCGACCTGGCTTTCATTATCAGATAGTTTATATACCTGTTTATTTCTGGTCAGTAGATACATAAAGTAGCATCTGAATTGCTAACAAATGCCCCTGTTGCAAATATATTAATAACTTATATTTTTGTACAGTTGTTTTTGTCTTTGGCCTTAGAGGATATGGTCAAAATACTGCTATCCAAAGTTATGTATCTTAGATCTTTTCTTCCTGTCTCCTTCAGGGTGGTTAAGACACTCATTTGTAATATTGTTAGTTGAACCTGTTTCTGTTTGATTTGGGGTACCCTCACCCCAATATCCTGGTTGATTTTAATTTTTTATTTATATTTTGGGTATGTGCAACATTACTATGATCCAAAGAGTCAGGGGTATACAAAAACCTGTACTTGGGGAAGTGTCACTCCTTCGTCATCCCTTCTACCCTGTTCCCATTCCCCATTTCTTTCCACTTCTTTCTCTGGCCCTCCCTGTAGGGTAATCAATCCCTTCGGTTTCCGGTTTAAATTTTCCTGTATTTATTTTGCCCAAATGAGCAAATACATACACGTTTTCTTATATTCCCTTCTTACACGAAGGATAGCATACTATACATGTTCCTTTGCACTTTGCCTTTCCTACTTAACAGCATTCTTGGAAATCACTCCATATTGTTTCACAGAGATCTTCATCGTTCCTTTTTACAGCTGCATTGTACTCCATTGTGTGGCTGTACCACACATAGTTTATTCAACCACTCACCTACGTTTGGGCATTTGGTTTTTAATATAGAAACCAGGTCTCGCTCTATAATCCAGGCTGACTGAAGTGCAGTGGCACAATCATAGCCCATGGTAACCTCAAACTCCTGGGCTCAAGCAATTCACAACTGTCTCAGCCTCCCAAGTGGCTAAGACTACAGGTGTGTGCCACCATGCCTGGCTAATTAAAGACTTTTTTTTTTTTTTGTAAATACAGGGCCTTGCTATGTTGCCCAGAGTGGTCTGGATCTCCTGGCCTCCAGTGATCCTCCCGCCTTGG
>NW_012101439.1:51147-59031 GCF_000951045.1 Mandrillus leucophaeus | reverse complement strand
GTTAAAAAAATTATTTTTAGCACCTGCTTTCTTATTGAACATTTTACTCTCTGGTCCACTAGTTTGTTTTTAACCCCCAATCTCCTTTTAACACTCGTCTACTGCCTTATGAAAAAAAAAAAAAGTTTCTTTTCTTTTTTTTTCCTCTCTCTCTCTCTCACTTCTCTTATTTTACTTGCACTATTTCTTTTTTCCACAATATAAAATAAATGCACATTAGTCGTTTTCCTTGCTCCACCTTTATTTTAGTATTAGATACCAAATGCTCGCCATCAGATGTCGTAGGGAAGATTTTCCTGTCATTACCTGTGGAATCACAATCCCAGTTTATCCTTTAGAATATAAGTTAGCAAACGTTTTCTGTAAAGAGCCATATAGTAAATATTCCAGCCAATGGGCCATAGTTTGCAGACCCTTGCTCTAGTGGAGTACTCAGGAAGGGCTGATGGGCACGTAATTTCCTAAGTTCCTGTCTGCTTTTCTATAAGCTGTGATACTTGTGAAGGATCAGCTGAGCTGGATATCAAATCATTACTTCAGACTTTTTTCTAAGCCCATTTCTGAGTTTAGAATTTTAAATAATATTCTAATTCAAGGCAGGTTTTATATCCTCAAATGCTTGTTTGAATGGAAGTAATTCTGTCTGGAAGGTTGACGTACAGTTTCCTTCTGTTTCATGGTTGTTTAATATGTGTGAAATTTTGTCTTCTGCTCTTTTACTCTTTCTGGAATGTTTTTGTAAGGAATTATCGTTCCTTTTGTTCATTTTTATGATATTGGCTTGTTTTACCAGATTCCTATTTGAATGGTGCTATTTTCTGTCAGTGTAGAAAAATTCAGGCCTTAAATTTACTGATTTCGCTTGCTTGTTTTGGTAGTGGACAAAGAAGTTACGAGTGCTCTGATTCTGTGGTTCTCTTATGTCTTGTAAGATTCTTCATTTTCCCCTTTTGTTTCCTTCCCCATCATTACCAAAGTGGCAAAGCATGCTTCTCCCTTTCCGTTTGCCACCCCTACTCTTCCCCAGAAGCTGTGCATTTCAAAGGCTACGTTTGTTTGTTTGTTTGTTTGTTTGTTTGTTTGTTTTGAGATAGAGTCTCGCTCTGTCTCCCAGGCTGGAGTGCAGGGGTGTGATCTCGGCTCACTGCACCTTCTGCCTCCTGGGCTCCAGCGATCCTCCCACCTCAGCCTCATGAGTAGCTTGGACCACAGGCGCACACCACCACACTCGGCCGCTGTTTTAAGTTTTCATAGAGACGAGGTCTCACTATATTGCCTAGGCTGGTCTGAAACTCCCGGACTCAGTGATCCTCCTGCCTCGGGCCTCCCAAAGTGATGGGATTACAGGCGTGAGCCACTGCACCCAACCCAAAGACTGCATTCTAAGATCATCTCTACCTCTTTAAATTACACATATTTTAGGGGTTCTTCCCTATAGTCCCTGCTCTTATTATCTGGGGCACCTTTTTGGTATTTTTTAGACTTAGTCTGGGCTCAGTCATTTTAACTGTAGTTTCGGATCAACTTTAGGCCCCTTGCCTCTTCCTTTCTCTGTGTCTCTTGCAGCTTTTCTGGGTCTGTCTCTGCTTGCCACAAAGCCTAGTGATGGGAGCATGACAGATCATGTGCTGGGATTTCATGCTTTTTCTCCTTTTACTCACTACTAAAGATTTGGCATTATCTGTTTCTAAGTAACGATGAGGATGTGGCTTCTGTATAGATTTACCTCTTCCTTTCTGATTGGTTTATATCCTTTTGACACGAAACATTGGGAGGCAGGTGCCTGGGTGGTCGACATTGCCTTTTGCTGACTTACAGCTGATTTCAAATGGCATTTTATCTTATCTAAATATATATGTGTGTGTATACACACACAGACAGGCAGACACACACAGAGACATTTATACACACATACAAGTCTATTTGTATTCCATGTCAATAGTAGAGGTCTCTTGAAGTGGTTGTTTGATTCACCATATACTTGTTCAATACATATTTCATTTATTGCTATCTTTGGTGGCAGGCAAGAGACTGTGAAAATCCTCTCAGGATATGTGAATGTTCCTCACCCTAAAGCAGGTTCATGTCGATGGACCAAAAGGTGCCAGCCACACTGCTAGAGCTTGCTGCATGGAGTCGGCTGAGTGATGAGCCTGCAGCTATCCATGCTCTTGAGGAGCTCCCATGAGACCTCTTTGTTCCATTGTTCATCACTGCCTTCTTAGGTGGGCAGAAGATGAAACTGAAGGCCATGGTGAGGATTTGGCCCTCCCATTGTCTCCATGTTGGACCATTGAGTGTACAGGAGTCACACTATGAAATCTTGGGAGCCACGATTGATGGTCCGCAGATCTTCCCTGCCCAGAGCTCTTCCTCTTGGTAACCCTATGTACACTAGAGACGTAGTGAGTCATCAGGAGGGTATGCTGGAGCCTGAGGCAGGGGGTGGCCTAACAGTCTCCCAAACGTAGTTGATGGTGAATGCCGAGGATCTCTGTGAGGTTGTTGATCCAACGCTTGGGGTCACCTCAAGGACTCTAATGTCTTACAGAGGTGATTATGGAATAGAGGTGATTGAGAATACTATTGATGGATTTACCTACTGGGTATGATTACATAGAAGAACAACATGGACAGTGAGACTAGGGAGGATTGGAGGGGAAGGAAGGATGGGAAAAACAGTAAAAGATGTTGAGTTTGTACGGAAAAAAACTTTGTTGGTAGATTGTTTACAGAGTGAAGAGCGAAGATAAAGGTTTGTCCCTCCTTCCCCTCATTGATGTTGCTGGGTTATATTAAAATCGGCTACCTTTCATATTCTGTCTCTTCCTCTTCCTGCAGACGGCCAAAACAGAGGGTCCTGGATTTAAAGCAGGACCCAGACAGCAGAACCACGTGCTCTGAGATCAGGAGCACATTCTCGTTTTGTTTTCAGTCTTGTGTTTACTCTCAACACTCTATCCTGAAAATAGAAGAAGCCAAGCGAAGTGTTAGGTGCCTGGAAATTGTGCATTTAGAGTGTGAGTCTCAGCCCATCCAGGGAATGCATGGGATTGTTAGTGGACATTTCCCTTGATGGTACCTTGAGAACAAGGCAGTTCTTTTCTTTCCTTTTGGGTAAAGTTGAGCAGAGCCTTGGGTCCTTGTATCTCTGCTGCACAGATTTGCAAATTCCTCAAGTGTCTGCCCATAAAAGCGTCCTGTAGTTTTTGGATCTGGGATGCACTGATCACCTGGAAGTAGATCAGGCTTATTTGAGTGAAGCCCTTTTGACACAGATGATTCACCAGGACAGACTTGGTCTGTCTAAAATCTTTTTAAAATCCTGTAAGGGGAGAAACTTCTCAACTCTTCTCACTCATCTTGAGCAGATGAACAACCTCCAGGAACTCAGCTTGTCTTTCTTCTGCCTCACAGATCAGCTGGACAAAATTTTCGGGTGAGAAGTTGGGGAAGGACCTGGGTTCCCTGAATGCCCCATTATGAACAAAGAACTGCGACTATTCTTAGATATTCTTTTTTTTTTTTTTTTTTTTTGAGATGGAGTATTGCTCTGCCGCCCAGGCTGGAGGTGCAGTGGCACGATCTCGGCTCACTGCAAGTTCCGCCTCCCGGGTTCATGCCATTCTCCTTCCTCAGCCTCCCTAGTAGCTGGGACTACAGGCGCCCACCACCATGTCCGGCTAATTTTTTTGTATTTTTTAGTAGAGACGGGTTTCACCATGTTAGCCAGGATGGTCTCGATCTCCTGACCTCGTGATCCACCCGCCTTGTCCTCCCAGAGTGCTGGGATTACAGTCGTGAGTATTCTTAGATATTCTTAAACACATTGTAAGCTATTTCTCCTTCCACATCAGCACGGGCACTACTGGGTGTTTTAAACTGGCCAAGCTAGAGAGTGTGGTCCCTCATGCTGAGGAGAAAGACACGATTAGAAAAGTCAGCTGTGCCCAGTCAGTCAGTCAGTCAATCAACCATGTGCAGACACTAAGATAACTCTGTCGACATATTGGTGAAAAAGACAGCAGTCCTTCTTTTATTGGAGTATGTAGCCTTCTAGAGAGGAAAGGGAGGCATTCAGTCGGAGAAATATCTGATGCTATAGCACTGATGCACATCCCCATGGGCTGGTCACAATAGGTAATACCGCCAGATCGTTTTGTTCCTGTAGTTTTCCCGAGGCTTAGGACAGGAATGGAGAACTTGTCATTTGGAAATTCGTCAAAGGGAATTCTCAGTCGGCTGCTTTCCCAGACCCATCCCCATCAAATAACTGAACTAGATACACGCTAATTATACCGTAGGCACTAAGTTAAATTCTTTTTCACTTAGTCTATCCCACAACCCTCTATAATAATCGCTGTTGTGCACATTTGAAAGATTAAAAACCTATCTCAGCGTGGAAAAGTAACTTTCTTAGGGTCACAAATCTATTGAGTCTGACTCTGAAGTTCACAATGTCAACTGCTGTTGCAATGGATATACAGATTACTTTATTCTAGAGTCGTAAGTATCTATAATTCAGGACTGCTTGCTCTAATCCAACCCTTATTCTTCAGAAATGCCTTCCTTTTTTCTCTCTACAGAGTCCTGCCATCTCATTTGTGTACACTGTATGTGTCTTTCTGTGGACTTTATACCAGAGACATCACTGTCCTATCCCAGAGCTCTCAGGTTACCCACCTAAGACTGTTGAGTCTGACAAACAATCAGATATCTTGGGAAGTTTCTGAGCCATTCCAGGCTCTGCTGGAGATGGTCTCAGGGGCCCTGCAGCATCTGGAGATAGACAACTGCCCGATAACTGATTCTGCTTTCTCTGTTGTCATCCCAACCCTGAACCACTGTTCCTACCTCTGTGTCTCTAGCTTTGTCTTCAACCCCATTACAATGCCTATGCTCACGAGTCTTCTGCAGCACTTAACAGCCTTGATGGAGTTGAAGCACGTGATTTATCCTGTCCCTGTCCATTGCTATGAACAATGGCATTCTCATGGCAGTTTGGACATACAAGCTTGCTGAAGTGCAGGCCTCATTGAAGGTGATGCTGCAGGCAGTACCACAGAACGACGTGAACTAGACCACCCACTCTGAGTGATTTTCACAGGACAAGGAGTTGTTTCATCACTGATGTGTGGCCACTAAAACACTTGAGTGTTCTTGCCTGAAACCCAATTTGTAAAGACACATAATGTACAATTCTGCTATTCCAGGAAACTGGTGTTAGGAAGACTGGATGTGTAACTGACCTCTATAAAAGAAAAACTCTAAGAAGGAAACAGCAGACTTTACGAAGTCCTGTGGGTCTCTTGTTCACTGTCCTCTACATCCTCCTCCTTGTTACTGACCACAGTGTTGGGTACGTGACATGGGCTGACCCAGTCGTGGCACACCATTTCCCTGTCCACACTGATCGGTTCACTTATGGGTACTTGACGCAAGTCAGGACAATTGAAACCTTTCCTGGATGTTTTTCTGGAGTAGATGCTGGTTACTGAAGCCAATAATATTAATAATATTACTCACTGAGGTCCTTTAATCTTCTTGTATTCATGATTGCCTTAGGCTGCTTATGACAAACCATTGGCAATTAAAATGAAAAACAACAACAAACAAACTATGCCCACTACCTACTGGTGCCTTTATCAGTATATTGCTATCTCCTTTCCTAGGTCTCAGAAGCGTGGGGCTCAGTTTGCCCTTATTTCACACAGATTCACCAAAGATCTGTTATTAGCTAGGTACTGTTCCTGCTGCTAAGACTGAATAGGCAAACAAGACCCTACACGAAGTCACTCACAGTACAGATCTTCCTATGATTTGTCGGTTTCCCCGCTCTTTTCTTAGGGGATTTGGGAAAGTTATTTAACCCATCTATATCCCAGATTTTTTTTTTTTTTTTTTTTTTGCTTTGCCCGTTGCATACTCTGCTCAAACCACATTGGCCTCTTTATGCTGTTGGATAGCTCATCAAGACTCAGGCCATAGCTTAAATGTTACGTCCTCCGAGAGGTTTTTCTCTTCCCTCTCCTTACTTATCCCACTTCTCTCCCATTACTTCCCTTACTTCATCATGCTGTTTTAAAATGTACCATGTACATTTCCTTCATGGTACACATCATTCCATATGTATTTGCTCCCTCTGCTCTTCCCCTAGAGTTGCACTGTTCAGTATAGTAAACACTAGCCACATGTAGCTACTGAGCACTAGAAATTTGGCTACTCCAAAATGTGATGTACGATAACTGTAAAATGCACGTGGTATATTCAAGACTTAGTGAGAAACAAAAAATGTAGAATAACTAGTTAATAACTTATTTGTATTGTTTATGGGTTGAAATGATAAGATACTGCAGGTCAAAGACATAGTAAAAAAAAGAAGACAGATTACTAATGTGTTTACATTGTTCAACATGTTGAAATGATAGCACTGCGGCAAAGACAATCACTCTGAGCATTCCTATTGAATACCTCCTTGGAAGACCCAGTCGGTACAATAAAGCAAAGGAAAGTACTAAAAGGCACACAGATTGCAAATGAAGTCATGAAAAAGTGTCCCTATTTACTGACATGATGGCTATGTATAAAATTTCTAGGAATTTATGAAAAACCTCCTAGAACTAATGAGTGTACCTAGATTGCCGTATACCAGGTCAATATTAAGAATTGGTCAACCGTATTTTTACATACAGTCCTCCCTTTGCACAGTTCCGACATGCACTAAGGTCATTTACCGTGATTTAGTTAAATAACACCAGCCCCTTCACAGTATGGGTCAAATTTCACTTACCATGGTAAACTAACTGTCAGTAACTACATAAAGACCAAACATTGCTGCTGGCTCTTCAGTCCACAAATCGCTACAGAAATAACAGATGAGAATCATGATCGGTGGCCAGTCATGTCACTTCTTTCAAATTCTGTTTGTGTCACTCCACAAATCACTATTTAAATTATAGATGAGCATCAGGGTCAGTGACCAGTCATGTCACTTTTCTTTCAAAATCTAATCATCTTTGGTCACTGAGTATCTATTATTTATTTCATGCATCAACAGCCAAGAATGAAGCTGAGTTTCCTCCTTGTCTTCCAGTGAACCACTCATATGACATTTTACCAAAGAACTGGATAGTTTAAAAAGGTAATTGGCCAACAAAGACAAAAGCATGCAAACAAATGACAAAAAGTAATGCTGGAAGTGGAAATTGCAAAACGGTTTTGATGGAAAGGATTAAGATATCTCAGTGAAAGTCACACTTGCAAAAAAAAAAATTTACACTATAGGATTCCTTGGAGATATTCATGACATAGAAGGAACAAAGAATAAAATTGTGGAAGCTGATCAACACTCGAAACTGAGAAACAAAATTTGCCAAGTCACGGGAAAAAAATGTCTACTCCGTGTCACAATTAATAAGATGAGAAGAAGGCAAGAAGTATTCATACTTCTCTTTTTTTTTTTCCATGAGAAATTTCTGGATTTAGTTTTATTTGGAATGTCACCACCTTCTCTGGCAATAATATATGGTATAATTATTTTTAGAATGTGATTACTTTATTAATATTTGAAGACATTTTTATGTTTTGAGCACTTTTCTGAAACAATAGCTTCTATTTTAGTGAATAGTAGTGGAGAAGGCCATAATTGATGTTTTTCTGTAACATTAAGCTAGTATTGGTAGAAGCAGTTAGATAAATTCAAGTCCCCTGACTCCAGTCAGAAGACTTTCTCTAAATTACTGTGACTTTGTAAAATATTCTTAATTTGAATTTTCTTATTAATCCAATAGTTATTTACATTGATCTTAAGTAAAATTTGTATGTGGCGGCCAGGCGTGGTGGCTCACGCCTGTAATCCCAGCACTTTGGAAAGCTGAGGAAGGC
>NW_012101439.1:43759-49841 GCF_000951045.1 Mandrillus leucophaeus | reverse complement strand
TTTTTTTTTTTTTTTTTTTTTTTGGAGACAGAGTCTCGCTCTGTCGCCCAGGCAGTGGCCAGATCTCAGCTCACTGCAAACTCTGCCTCCCGGAGCTTTAGGAATTCTTTTCTATTTTGTGAATAGAAATAGTATCAAAATAGGTATTTTGATAGGGATTGCATTGAACCTGTAGATTGCTTTGGGTATTATGGACATTTTAACAATATTGATGCTTTCAATCCATGAGCATGGAATATTTTTCCATTTTTTGGTGTCCTCTTCAATTTTCTTCATCAGTGTTTTATAGTCTTCATTATAGAGATCCTTCACTTCTTTGGCTAAGTTAAGTCCTAGGTACTTAATTTTATGTGTGGCTATTTTAAATGAGATTACTTTTTAATTTTGTTTTTCAGGTAGTTCACTGTTGCCAGATAGAAATGCTACTGATTTCTGTATGTTGATTTTGTACCCTGCAACTTTACTGAATTGGTTGATCAGTTATTAGTAATTTTCTTGTGGAGTCTTTTGTTTTTTCCAAATATAAGACCATATCATCAGCAAACAAGGACAATTTGACTTCTTCATTTCCAATTTGAATGCCCTTTATGTCTTTGTCTTGTCTGATTGCTCTAGCTAGGACTCCCAGTACTATGCTGAACAACAGTGGTGACAGTGGGCATCCTTGTCGTATTCCAGTTCTTCGAGGAAAGGCTTTCAGTTTTTCCACATTCAGTATGATACTAGTTGTCAGTCTGTTGTATATGGCTTTTATTATGTTGAGGTATGTTCCTTCTATATCCAGTTTGTTGAGGGTTTTATCAGGAAGGGATGTTAAATTTTTTATCAAATGCTTTTTCAGCATCGATTGAAATGATCATATGGCTTTTATCCTTCGTTCTGTTGATTTGATGTAACACATTGATTGATGTGTGTATGTAGCACCATCCTCGCAACCCAGGGATAAATCCCACTTGGTCATGATGCATGATTGTTCTAATGTATTGTTGAATTGGGCTTGCTAGTATTTGGTGGAGGATTTTTTTCCATCAATATGCATCAGAGACAATGGCCTGTAGTTTTCTTTTTCTTTCATTCTTTTTTTTTTCTAATGTTTCTTTGTCTGGTTTTGGTATCAGGGTAATACTGGCCTGGTAAAATGAGTTTGGCAGTACTCTGTCCTTTACTTTTTGGAAGAGTTTGAGTAGGATTGGTATCAGTTCTTCTTTAAGTGTTTGGTAGCATTCAGCAGTGAAGCCATTGGGTCCCAGGCTTCTCTTTACTGGGAGATTTTTTCATATGGCTTTGATCTCGTTACTTGTTATTGGTCTATTCTGGTTTTGAATTTCTTCCTGATTCAATCTTGGTAGGCTGTTTGTATCTAGGAATTTGTCCATCTCTTCTAGGTTTTCCAATTTATTGACGTATAGTTGTTCATAGTAGTAGCCACTAATGATCCTTTGAATTTTTGCAGTATCAGTTGCAATGTCTCCTTTTTCATTTCTAATTTTATTTGCGTGTATCTTCTTTCACTTTTTCTTAGTCTGGCTAAAGGTTTGTCTCGTTTGTTTAACTTTTCGCAAAATCAACTTTCTGTTTCAGTGATTGTTCAGTGTATTGTTTTCTTCAGTTCAATTTCATTTATTTCTGCTCTCCCCTTTATTATTACTTTTCTTCCACTGATACTGGGTTTGGTTTTCTCTTTCTTTTCTAGTTCTTTGAGAGGCATCATTAGATTGTTTATTTGAAAAATTTCCTCTTTTTTGATGTAGGCATTTATAGCGATAAACTTCCTTCTGAGTACTGCTTTTGCTGTATCCCAGAGGTTTTGGTATGTTGTGTTTCCATTGCCATTCGTTTCAGTTTCCTTCTTAATTTCTGGATTGACCCACTGGTCATTCAGAAGTGTATTGTTTAATTTCCATGTACTTGTACAGTTTCCAAAATTCCTCTTGCTATTGATTTCTAGTCTTATTCTATTGTGATCAGAGAAGATGCTTGATATTATTTTAGGTTTTTGGAATGTTTTACCACTTGTTTTGTGACCTAAGGTATGGTCTGTCCTTGAGAATGATCCACGTGCTGGGGGAAAGAATGTGTTATCTGCATCTGTTGGATGAAACGTTCTGTACATATCTGTTAGATCCACTTGGTCTACAGTGAAGATTCAGTCTGAGGTTTCTTTGTTGATTTTCTGTCTGGAAGATCTGTCTAATGCTGAAAGTGGGGTGTTGAAGTCTCCAGCTGTTACCGTGTCAGGGCCCATGTCTCTCTTTAGCTCGAATAATATTTCCTTCATGTATCTGGGTGCTCCAGTGTTGGGTGCATATATATTTAAAATTAAGTTACATCCTCTTGGTGAATCAACCCGTTTATCATTACATAGTGACGTTCTTTTTCTTTTCTTATAGTTTTTGTCTTGAAATCTGTTTTGTATGATATAAGTATAGCGGCTCCTGCTCTTTTTTGGCTTCCGTTGGCATGGGGTATCTTTTTCCATCCCTTTATTTTTAGTCTATGTATGCTTTATAGGTGAAGTGTGTTTCTTCTAGGCAGCAGATCAATGACCCTTTTTTCTTCACCCATTCAGCCAGTCTGTGACTTTTGATGGGAGAGTTTTTCCAATTTGCATCCAGTGTTTCGGCTGACATGTAAGGATGTAGTCCTGCCGTTTTATTATTTGTTTTCTGGTTGTTTTGTGGTCTTTTCTTCATTCTTTCTTTCCTTCTTGTCTTCCTTTAGTGAAAATGGTTTTCTCTGGTGATAAGATTTAGTTTCTTGCTTTTTATTTTTTGTGTATCCATTGTCTTTTTTTTTTTTTTTTTTTTTTGGTTTGAGGTTACCATGAGGCTCACTAATGTTATCTTATAACCTGTTATTTTAACCTGATAGCCACTGAACACTATTTGCACAAACAAACAAACATAAAGCAAGCAAGCAAAAAGAAAACTAATGGAAACTCTGTGCCTTAACTTCATCCCCCCGCGTTTTAATATTTTGTTGTTTCTATTTATATATCATTGCATTGACAATGTCTCAAAAAGTTGTTGCTCTAGTTATTATTTTTTATTGGTTCATCGTTTAGTCTTTCTACTTAGGCTAAGAGAAGTTTGTACACCACAGTTACTGTGTTACTGTGTTCTGTGTTCTTCTGTGTCCTTACTATTACCAGTGACTTTTGTACCTTCGGGTGATAATTTATCGCACATTAACATCCTTTTCTTTCTGATTGAAGTACTCCCCTTAGCATTTCTTGCAGGATAGGTCTGGTGTTGATGAAATCTCTCAGGTATTGTTTGTCTGGGAAGGTCTTTATTCCTCCTTCATGTTTGAAGGATATCTTCTAGGGTATATACTATTGTAGGATAAAAGCGTTTTTTGTTTTTTGGTTTTTTTTTCCTCCCCTTCAACATTTTAAATATGTCATACCACCCTCTCCTGGCCTGTAAGGTTTCCACTGAAAAGTCTGCTGCCAGACATTTGGAGCGTGATTGTAAATGATTTGTTTCTTTTCTCTTGCTGCTTTTAGCATCCTTCTTTATCCTTGATCTTTGGGAGCTTGATTATTAAATGCCTTGAGGTAGTCTTCTTTGGATTAAATCTGCTTGGTGTTCTATAACCTTCTTGTACTTGGATATTGATATCTTTCTCTAAGTTTGGGACGTTCTGTGTAATTATCCCTTTGAATAAACTTTATACTCCTATCTCTTTCTCTCCCTCCTCTTTAAGCCTAGTAACTCTTAGCTTTCCCCCTTCAAGGTTGTTTTCTAGGTCCTGTAAGCATGCTTCATTTCCGTGTATTTTTTTCTTTTGTCTCCTCTGACTGTGTATTTTCAAATAGCCTGTCTGCAGGCTCACTAATGCTTTCTTTCTGCTTAATCAGTTCTGCTCTTGAAGGACTCTGATACATTCTTCAGTATGCCAGTTGCGTTTTTCAGCTCCAAAATTTCTGCTTGATTCTTTTAGATTATTTCAGTCTCTTTGTTAAATGCATCCGACAGAATTCTGAATTCCTACTCTGCATTATCCAGAATTTCTTTGACTTTCCTCAACACAGTTGTTTTGAATTCCCTGTCTGAAAGGTCACATACCTCTGTTTCTCCAAGATTGGTTCCTGATAGCTTATTTAGCTTATTTGGTGAGGTCATATTTTCCTGGATGGTTGTGATGCTAATATTTTTTTTCTTCAGTTTCTGAGCATGTGAACAGTTAGGTATTAATTGTGGTCTTTACTGTCTGAGCTTATTCGTAGCCGTCCTTTGTCAGAAGGCTTTTCAAATATTTGAAAGGACCTGGGTGTTTGGGTCTAAGCTGTGTCTGCTTTAGAGGTCACCCCAAGCTCAGTAACACTGTGGTTCTTGCAGACTCATAGAGGTACCACCTTGATGCTCTTGGGCAAGGTCCGGGAGAATTCTCTAGATTACCAAGCAGAGACTCTTGTTCCCTTTCCTTACTTTCTCCCAAACATACAGAGTCTCTCTCTCTCTCTCTCTCTCTCTCTCTCTCTCTCTCTCTCTCTGTTCTGAGCCACCTAAAGCTGAGGGTGGAATGGCACAAGCACCCCTGCAGCCACCACTATGCGTCCACCACTACTATGACTGCACTGGGTCAGACCCAAAGCCAGCACAGCACCGGGTCTCCCCCAAGGCCTGTTGTGATTACTCCTTGGCTACTGCCTTTGTTTGCTCAAGGCCCTGGGGCTCTACAATAAGCAAGTGGCAAAGCCAGCTAGGACTGTGTATTTCCCTTCATTGGAGAGTGGTCCACCAAGCCCCAGGTGGGTCCAGAAGTGCCATCTGGGAATCAGGGACTAGCATCAAAAACCTTAGAAGGCTACCTGTGGTTCTAAGTATTGTGGCTGAGCTGTCACTCAAACCACAGGATGCAGTCTTTCCCACTCTTTGCTCCCCTTCCCAAAGGCAGAAGAGCCTCACCCTGTAGCCACCGCCACCCTAGGCCCCAAGGAGTACTGGCAGACTACTGCCAATGTTCCCTTAAGGCTCAAGGTCTTGTAAGTCAACTGTCGTGAATGCTGCCTGGCCTGGAACTCACCCTTCAGGGCAGTGGGCTCCCCTGTGGCTCAGGACAGGTCCAGAAATGCAGTCCAAGAGTCCAGTCCTGGAACTGGGGACTCCAAGGGTCTGCTTGATGCTCTACCCCTCTATGACCATACTGGTACCTAAGATGCAAGACAACATCCCCTTTACTTTTCCCTCTGCTTTTCTCAAACTGAAGGAGTTTTGCCCCATAGCCACCACTGCTGGTTATGTACCAAGTCTCACCTGAAGCCAACAAGTCTCAGAGGTTCACCCAAGGTCCTCAGTGTAGTGCCTGGGCATCATTGCTGGTTATTCAGGGCCCAGGGTCTCTTCAGTTTGCAGGTGGTGAGTGCTGCCAGGACTAGGTCCTTTCCTCCAAGGCAGTGGGTTCCCTTCTGGCCCAGGGCATGTCTAGGAATGTCGTCTGGTAGCTAGGTCCTGGAACAAGGGCCACGTGACTCTGATTGGTGCCCTATCTTGCTGTGGCTGGGCTGGTATCCCAGATGGAAGACACAGTCTTCACCACTCTTTTCTTTCTCCCCTCCTCAAGTGGAAGGAAAGGGTCTCTTTTTGAGCCACAAGGTTTGCAGCCTGGGGCTAGGGGACGGGTGATGGCAGCACTCCCTTGGCTGCCCCAGCTGGTATCTCAGTACGTCGTGTGACACCCCCCCCCCCCACCTCCGGTCCACTGTCTCTGGGCCTAATTCAACACTAGGACTCACCTAAGACTTGCAGTTTTATGGCCTAGTCTGCCTTTCCAATTTACTTGGAGACACAGAGTGCTGTAGCCTGCCATGGTGAGGTTTGTGGGAACTCAGGTTCTGATCACTGGGATCAGTGATTCCCCTCTGGCTAGGGCTGCTTTAAATGCTCCCTCTGTGAGTGGGCATCAGCTGAGTTTGGTCCGGTTTACCTCTCTGCTCTAACAGGATAGCACTGAGGTAATTGCCTCACAAATGCTGTGGTCTCCCTCCGCCTGCACCCAGAGATGCTCTCCACACCACGCTGCTGTGGCCAGGGGTGGGAGAGGAGTGGCATCGGTAATTCAGGGCTATTTTTTGGTT
>NW_012101439.1:39509-43709 GCF_000951045.1 Mandrillus leucophaeus | reverse complement strand
CGAACATGTAGTCAACCTTATAATATAATTGTTTGGTTTTGAAAGATCTATATATAATTGTTTGCCTCTGACAGATCTTCTTGTTACGGATGTCTGTTTTTACTGCACTGTGGTCTGAGAGTGTGGCTGGTATGATTCCGGGTTTGTTTCTGAATTTTTTGAGAATTGCTTTATGGCTGAGCATGTGGTCGACCTTAGAGTATGTGCCCTGTGCAGATGAGAAGAATGTATATTGTGTTGTTGTTCCGTGTGATGTTCTGTGGATATCTGTTAGGTCCATTTTGTCAAGTGTTGAGTTTATGTCCCGAATATCTTTGTTAGTTTTCTGCCCCAGTGATCTAGCACTGTCAGTGGGGTGTTGAAACCTCCCACTATGATTGTGCGGTTATTTAAGTTTTTTTGTAGGTCTCTAAGTGATTGTTTTGTGAATCTGGGTGCTCCAGTGTTGGGTGCACATATATTAAGGATAGTTAAGTCTTCTTGTTGAATTGAACCCTTTATCGTTATGCACTGCCCTTCTTTGTCCTTTCTGATCATTGTGGGTTTAAAGTCTGTTTCGTCTGAAATAAGAACAGCAACCCCTGCTCTTTTCTGTTTTCCGTTTGCTTGATAGATCCTTCTCCATCCCTTTACTTTGAGCCTGTGATGGGTGTCATTGCGTGTGAGATGGGTCTCTTAAAGACAGCATGCAGTTGGGTCTTACTTCCTTATCCAACTTGCCACTCCCTGCCTTTTAAGTGGGGCGTTTAGCCCATTTACATTCAAGGTTAATATTGATAGGTGAGGATTTGATCCTGTCACTGTGCCGTTAGCTGGTTGTTATGTAGACGTGATTATATAGTTGCTTGGTAGTGCCAGTGGGCTGTGTACTTAAGTGTGTTTCTGTGGTGACAGGCAACGCTCTTTTGTTTCCATGTTTAGCAGTCCCTTAAGGACCTCTGGTAATGCAGATCTGGGGTTAATGAGTTCCCTTAGCATTTGCTTGTCTGAAAAGGATTTTATTTCTGCTTTTCTTATGAAGCCTAGTGTGGCTGGATATGAAATTCCCAGTTGGAATCTCTTTTCTTTAAGGATGCTGAATATTGGCTCCCAATCTCTTCTGACTTGTAGGAGTTCTGCTGAAAGATTCACTGTTAGCCTGATGGGGCTCCCTTTGTATGTGACCTGCCCCTTCTCTCTGGCTGCTTTTAGTAGTTTCCCTTTCACCTTGACCTTGGAGAATCTTATGACTATGCATCTTGGGGAATGGTCGTCTTCTGTAGTATCTCACTGGGGTTCTCTGACTCTCCTGAATTTGCCTCTCTAACCTGTCTAGCGAGGTTGGGGAAATGTCTGTGGACAATATCCTCAAATACGTTTTCCAAGTTGCTTGCTCTCTCCCTCTCTTTGTGGGACGCCAATGAGTCATAGGTTTGGCCTCTTCACATAATCTCATATTTCTCAGAGGTTTTGTTCATTTTTGTTAATTCTTTTTTTCCCTTGTTTTTGTCTGATTGGTTTGATTGAAACAACTGGGCATCAGGATCTGAGATGATTTCCTCAGCTTGTTCTAGCCTGCTGTTAATATTTCTGAGTGTGTTATGAAATTCTTGTAGTGAGTTTTTTAGCTCAAGGAGGTCAGTTTGGTTCTTTCTTAAAATGGCCATTTAATCTTTCACCTCTTGTATTGTTTTATGGGATTCCTTAGATTCCTTGGCTGCCATGTCAACTTTCTCGTGAATCTCAATGATCTTTGTTGGCATCCAGATTCTAAATTTTATGTTTGTCATTTCAACCACATAGGTCTGGTTAAGAACCATTACTGCACAGCTAGTGTGGCCATTTGGAGACAAGAAGACACTCTGGCTTTTAGCATTAACAGAGTTCTTGGGCTGGTTCTTCCTCATCTGTGTGGGCTAACATTCCTTTAATGTTTGAAGTTGCTGCCCTGTGGATGGGCCTTTTTGCTTTTATATTCTTTGATGACCTTGAGGGTTTGATGTGGTATAAGTCAATTTAGTCAGCTGGCTTCATTTGTGGATGATTACTGGGAGCCAAGCCACAGCTCAGCGCTCCTGGGCTGCATGCTTTACCCTTGGGGGGCTGGGATGTGTCCACGGTTTTTTCTCTGGACTCTCAGGGTTTACTACCTGCCCTTCTGGAGGGGCTGAGGTGTTCCCATTCCACTGGCAACAGCACTCTGATGGGATGTGCCAGCCAAAGTACTTCCATGGAGCAGCGGTAGGGCAGCAAGGACCCCGGAATGCATGGGCTCAACAGTGAAGCAGTGCAGGAAGGCTATGGGTGAGAGTGCATCGGTGGAGGAGGGATGCGGGAGGGTGCACTTGTCTGCAGGGGCCCGCCTGCAGAAGATCCCTAACTGTTAGGCAGCATCTGCCAGTGAAAGAGCTACGGTGGTGGCTGCTGGCAAATGCCTCATCTGGGAAGCTGAGGCTGTGCTGCAAGTGGGTGCGGCCAGGGAGGGACGCTGGGATAGGCCAGCAGACAGCGGGACACTCAGATCAGACTGGCCCGATCCCGTGTCCAAGATTTCCCTGCTGTGTCCGGGTCCAGCAGCCAGCAAACACTAAAGCCACAGAGAGGAGTATGGTGAGGCTTGGGGTTGGGTGCCCATGGCCACGCTTCAGTGCCGCTGTTCCCATGCTAAACCCTCTGGACTCCATGCAGGCAAGAATTCTGTCTCTGCCAACTCTCCCTGCAATTCTCCCTGCAATCTCAAATGTCTGTGGGGGTCGTGGGGTCTCCTGCAACTCGGATTCCAGAGGTCCAGGGCGAGAATGAGCCACTCTATGCTTGTTTTACTCGCCCCTTCCCCAGGAGTCACTCAGGCCCAAAAATGAGTCCTGGTCCTCAGCAACCTGATGCAGGGTTCCCAGCTTCCTCCCCTTTCAGCTCAGGGTCTGTGTCTTTCCTCCATCCACTATCAATGCCTTCTTTCCAAAGATCTGTTTGGAATGTGCTGGTCTTCTTGATGATCCGGTCTCTTATTGGGAGGAGTTCTTCCTGTCTGCATCTAGTCCGCCTTCTTTGCCCCAAAGCCTTCAGTAATTTTTAAATCTGAGAATGTGTTAATTTCCCCTTCCATTTTTGAAGGATGGTTTTGCTGGATATGTAATTCCTGATTGACAGGTTTCTCCTTTTTTAGAACTTTGAATATATCGTCCACTGCTCGAGGACTACATATCTCTTATGAGATACAATCTCCTTACTAGTTATAGTAAGCAGTTATCAGTAATAGGAATTATCAGTAATCAAAACTTTCCAACAAAGTCAAGTCTTGGGCCAGGTGGCTTCATTGGTGAATTCTACCAAACATTTACAGAAGAATTACCACCATTCCTTCTAAATCCCTTCCAAAAAATTGAAGGAGAGGGAACACTTCCTAACTCATTACATAAGGCCAATGTTACCATGATACCAAAGTCTGCCAAAGCCACAACAAGAAGGCTACAAAGCAATATCCCTTATGAATACCGATGTTCAGAATCCCGGATAAAACGCTAGCAGGCAGAACCCTGCAGCATACTGAAAGGGTTACACACCATGACCGAATGGGAATAATTGCTGAAATGCAAAGATGAGTCAACACATGAAAATAAATCCATACACTATTATAACAGACTGATGATAAAAGACCCCATCTCCATGTCAACTGATGCAGAAGAAAGCACCTAACAAAATCCAACGTGGTTTTATAATAAAAAGCCTCAACAGGTTAGGAAGACAAGGATACTCTTCTCTTAAGAGTATAAATCGTGTATGGAAATACCTATAGCTAACGTCATACTCAACGGAAAAGACTGAAAGGTTTTCCCCTAAGATCGGGAACAGGACAAGGATGCCTGCTTTTGCCACTTCTAACTCAATGTACTATCGAAGGCTCTAGACAGAGTAATTAGGCAAGGGTAAGAAATAAAAGGCATCTAAGATGGAAAAGAAGTTATCCCCTGTCACAGACGACATGATGTTCTGTGTGGAAAACCCTAGAGATTACACACACACACACAAAAAGCTGCTAGAGCTAATAAATTAATTTGTCAAAGTTGCAAGATCGAAAATCAATACACCATAACCAGTTGCATTTGTGTACGTTGACAATCAACAGTCCAAAAATAATTAAGAAAATAATTACATTTACAGTAGCACGAAAAGAATAGAATACTCAGGAGTAGACGTAATCAGCATTTACCCTGAGCACTA
>NW_012101439.1:35288-39459 GCF_000951045.1 Mandrillus leucophaeus | reverse complement strand
TTTTTTTTTTTGTTTTCTTTTGCTCTTCTTTCAAGCATGGGTATGACTCTACACAGCTGCACTCAGGGGTGGCCTTTAAAGACAGTGGAGAGAAAAGTATCTCCTCAGTGGGAAGGACTTCATGTGGTACACTTGGTAGTCCACTTTGTGTGGAAAGAGAAATTGCTGGAGGTTAGAATATATGTTGACTCATAGCTTGTAAGGAGAAAAAATGGAGGCCCAGGGATAGGAAGCCTGAGAAGACATACATGGTTGGAAATATGGGAGTGAGCTTGCAGTGTGAAAATTTTTATATCACAAGCTCACACTCAACGGACAGCATCCAGCATCAAAAAGGCTTTGAACAACCAAGAAGACAGAATGACTCGGTCAGCTGATGTCACTTAGCCTCTCTTAACTGCTACCTCATTTCTGTTAGGATGTGAACGTGCACAAAGCGTCAGACAGATTATATGTCTGGGCCTAACAAGATGGGTCTTTGCATTTCATAGGCAAATCTAGCTATGCTGCTGTTCAATGTCCAAACTTCCAGCAGCAGAAATTAGTGTTGAGTGTCAAATATGCGAGTGCATTGAAGAGATTTGGACTCTTCGTTGTGGAAT
Source organism: Mandrillus leucophaeus (assembly GCF_000951045.1). Classification (NCBI taxonomy): domain Eukaryota; kingdom Metazoa; phylum Chordata; class Mammalia; order Primates; family Cercopithecidae; genus Mandrillus; species Mandrillus leucophaeus. The sequence goes on along the minus strand of NW_012101439.1, from coordinate 38,857 downwards.
GGCCAATGATCCTTTTGAGAGAAATACAAACATTTTCCATGCCTTTATTTGCCTTTACTTTCATCTAAGATCTTACAGAATGTTTGACCCGCTGTGATGGGATCCCCATAGAATATCCCAGCAGATCAGGAGACCGAATTTACAGCAATGGCCTGTGGAAATAGACCCATGAACATGAGAGCCGATGGCTGTATGACCTTTTGTGCCAAGCAGAAGCTGCTTCCCTAATAGGACATCGGAACGGACTGCAGAAGGAGGCAAAATTTTAATATCATTGGGAGTCATCGTCTGAACTCAGTATATACCTGGAGTGAAGGACATTTGAAGAGCTCTGTGTCCTCAGAAATAAAATAAAAATGGATGTGGAAAATAAGAAGTGCAAGCAGGAGTGCCCCAACTTGCCATCACTCCAGTTGACCCAGTTGGGGAAATTTATACAGCTGTACCGGGAACAATGGGTTCTGCTGTGTCAGAAGCCCTGGTCCTCAAAGAAGGATCACTTTCATTAATTGTCATTGATGAGACAAGAGTCTCACTGAATTAAAAGCTACAAATTCCACCTGAGCCCCTTTTATCCTCTCTATGCCCATCAACTAACCGACAGAGAGAGGAGTCAGTGTCCTGACAGGGGTAATGGAATCTGGTCATTGGGAAAAGTGGAGATGTTATTACACGTTGGAATCAAGGAGAAATGTATTTAGCTTCTATGCAATCCACTCAGTGCTTCTTGGTACTCCCCAGGGTTGTCAATAAAAGTACAAGGGAGCAATCCAGACTTGAGAAAGGCAGGGTGACAAGGGATGAAGGTCCAGACAATGCCACCTATAAGCCATTAAGACCATCATACTTAGAAGCTGAAGGTGAAGGGAATCTAGAATGGATGGTGAACGGAGTTAAGTACCTATTTGGCCACAGGACTAGCTGCAGCAGTCTGGTGCGGGCTAGAGTGTGTTCTGGTAACCATCTTCTTCTCAGTTTTCCTTAGTAATGCAGACTCACTGGATCCTGGAGAAGCCCCTCCCCGGGTGCATATGGAGAAGTGGATCCAATCAGTGCAAAGGTAGACTGTGACAGGCACAGAGACATACTTACTAGATCCCCATGAACTCAAGTAAAGTCTTGTTGCCCCACTTGCTGGCACGGATATCAGCAGATAGCCTTCAGCTGTCACTATTTTCAGGGATAACCCGCTGCTGAAGAGAGCTGTCTTGCCCAAGGTTGGGTCCTTCCTGTGGTATTCCACAACCAGTGACCGATGTAGGTGGGGTATAAATGCCAGCCACTTGGGCCCAGTGCCAGCCAACTCTGGTTCAGCATTTTTTAGCTCCACAACTCCCCATGGGGTTCCCGAAAGCTGTCACTGGGCCTGCACTTGCAGACTGACTTTTCCCTTAGTGTGATCCTACTTTCTTCCTCTTCCTCTCCTGCTGCAGATGTTGGCTCCAGGGAAGTCCCTAGTAAACATCTAACCTACAAAGCTCCACCCCACTGCTTCCTGTGAACAAACTTGGGACACTCTCCAGCTTTCCTGAATAAGGATTTGCATAATTACCTGGTTTGACTACTGTTGTGTCATCAGCATCTAGGATGGCGCCTGGGACACAGTAGATCCTTAATAATTATCGGTTGAATGGAAATATAAAATGGTATAACTACCTTGAAGAACAGTTTGGCAGTTTCTTAAAAAGCTGAACTTACATCCATCATACTTTCTAACCATCTTACTCCAAGACAATTAACCAAGAGAAATGAAAACATATATCTACCCAAAGACTTATACATGAATTTTCATGAAAGCCTTACTAATAATAGCCGATACCTGGAAACAACTGAAATATTCATTATATTATTTGGTGACTGGAAAACACTTGTGGTGTACTGCTTGGTGATTAAAAAGGAAAAAAGTAACATGGTACATACACTCAACAACATAGATAAATTTCCAAATAACTATGCCTAATGAAATAATCCAGAAGAACAAAAAAGAAACAAACTGTAGGATTCCATTTATATAAAGCTCGGGAACATGCAAACTGATTTACAGTAACAGAAAGCAAATCAGTGATAGTCTGGAGATCGTGGAAAGGCTGAGGGACAGAGTGGGGAGGAAGTAACAAGGGACATGAGCAACTTTAGGTAGAGATGAATTTACTCATTACCTTTTAGTGATTGTGACTCCATGGATGTACACATGTGTCAAAACTTATCAAATTGTGCAATCTAAATGTAAGTGTATACAGTTTATTGCTTGCCAGTTACATATAAATAAAACTGTTGAACTAATTGTTGTTTGAATAAACGAATGAGCTTGTAAAACTCATAACCTAGGACAATCATTTCTCAGATTTCCTACTCAAACGCATAATCATCTGTTTCATATTTCAGAGTCCAGGAACCAGGCCCCTGAGTGTTCACTCTCTAAGGTTTCTAGGAATGGGCGTAAAAGACATGACTACTCTCTCCAGACCCATTCTTTATATGAAAGACCGAACAGCCTTGGTCAAGTTCCAAACCTTAATAAAAGTGGTGCTTAAGTAAATGCTTTTCAGACAAGCAGCCCTGATCTGGCCAAAACTAGATAGCAATAAACACAGCTGATTTTTCATGGATAAATAAATAAATAAATAGATAAATAAACAAACAAATAGGTTGGCTGACGTTGTTGGCTCAGCCAGGAACCAAAGTTCCAGCTCAAGAAGTCTGTTGAAAAGATACTTGGTCCTTGGGCTCAAAGACCTATGGTAGGAAGCTCTGAGTAGGATGTGAGAAAAATCAATGTGACAGTGAAAAACAATTATTATATACAACTCTTTTATATTCTAAAGAAGGGGGTTAAGAATAAAGGTCCTTGATGTGCTGATCAGGGTGATGAGTCTGAGGATTCAGTCATCAGAACCTCACAGAGATAAATGGCTCCACAGAGAAAAGAGATTTGAAGGGAATGAGACTGTTCAGGAAGAACAGGAGCTGATGCCCATCCATCTCATGAGGGTATGAGGAAGAGAGGCAAGATTGTCTAACGCAGACTGTTTGGTGACATTTCACTGGGACATGTGCCATTGAATCTCCCCCGTTTGTCCCCATGAAGACGTCTATAAATGCACATTGAAAGTTTTGGTAATCAGATTTATCATTGGTTTGGGAGTCGGAGGTGAATTTCAGCATCTACTGTCAAAGCAGGGCGAGAGCAAAGGTGGCTCTTGGCGCCCTAATAATACTTTGCTTCAGTAAGTTAGCTGCAGTCATTGCAAATTATGTCAGCGGAAGTCGAGTGGTTAAACATGAGCTTTACTTCAGAGATATGGAACAATTCTGAAAGAGAAGAAAAAAGAGAAGATCCAAACTTGCCACAGCTACATGCAGCAGGTTCTCAGTCCTCTTTAGAGTGGTTTAGCTGTTTAAAAACATTGGGTGGGTTCTGGCACGTGCCTAGTGTTTTCCACTCTTACCCTGTTTATGCACCTCTGTCCTGCTTCTTTGATCACCTGCCCACCAGTCCTGAGATTCTCCCAACATGGATGACTTCTCAGTCATACAGAAGAGAATATTAGAGAAGGTCTAGATCGTTA
>NW_012101439.1:32755-35238 GCF_000951045.1 Mandrillus leucophaeus | reverse complement strand
CCCCTGCCAAATTCCTGTTCACCCTGAACCTGTAAATGTGGCCGTATTTGGAAATAGTGTTTTTTCAGACACAGTCACATTAAGATGAGATCATATTGAACTAGGGTAGGCCCTAACTCCAGTATGACTGCTGTCCCTATAAATAGAGGTAAATTTGGACAAGGAGACACAGACACATAGGGGAGTCGCGTGGAGACACAGACGGAGACTGGAGTAAGGCATTACAAACCAAGGAGTGCCAAGGACTACCAGCATCTACCAGGAACTAGGAGAGCTAAGAAAGGCTTCTTCCCTCAGATGGAGCATGGCCCTCCTGACATCTTGATTGGTACTTCTGGCTCCCAGAACTGTGTGAGAATAAATTTATCTTGCTTTTAGCCACCCAGTTTGGGTATTTTGTTATGGCAGCCCTAAGAAACTAATGCAGATTTTAGTGCTAAGACGTGGGTTGTTCCTGTCACAAATGTCTAAAAATACGGAAGTGGCTTTGTAATTGGATAATGACTAGAGGCTGGAAGACTTGAGGCACATGATATGAAAACCCTAGATTGCCTCAAAGAGACTGTTGGTAGAAATATGAATGCTAAAGGTGATTCTTGTGAGAGCTCCAGAAGGAAGTGAGAAGAGTTGTAAAAAGTGTTTGTCATCTTAGAGAACACATATATCATTATGAACAGAATCATGCTAGAAATATGAATATTGAAACTGCTTACTATGTGGTCTGAGATGGAAATTAGACACATGTTAATGAACACTGGAGGAAAAGTGACCCTTGTAATAGAGTGTCAGAAAACTTGACTGAATTGTGCAGAAAGCAGGTCTTGTAAGTGATGAACTTGGATATGTAGCTAGCTAGGAGATTTCCATGCAAACTCTGGAAGGCGTGGCCTTGTCTCTTTATACTAAAATGTGAGAGTAAAGAGATAAGTTGAGGCAGGAACTGTTAAGCCAAAAGGAACCATGCTTGATGATTTGGAAAATTCACAGTCTACCCAGATAGTGCACTATGGAAACAGGGCGAAAGGTGAGGCTGAACAGCCATTTGCTCATGAGACTAGGCATGTGGACCCAACCAACCGTCTTGGCATAAGCCAGGAAACGAGATAGGGTAATCCAGGAAGGACCCACACAGAGCCTACATATCTAGTTGCGTGGATTCCTTTGGCATCCACAAAAACCTGGCAAAGATTTTGAGAGTTTTATACTAGCAGAAATGCTGCCAGCCTGGACTGAAGTGGCCGGAGATGGGACAAAAATGAAAGAAGCATGTCTCTGAAGGCAGAAACATGGAAGACCAGACCAGAAATGGCATTGTCATTACCCTGGAGGGCTAGATGGACTGAGTCCCTGACCCAGAAAGCCAGGAAGATGGGGCTGCCTCCCTGGAGGGTCCCAAAATTTGGGGCTGCCTCCCTGAAGGGCCCATGGGGCAGAAGATTGAACCATGGAAGTTGACTCTCGGCCTGAATCTTAATGGACTTTTTTCCTGCTGGGTTGTGAACTTGCCCCAGAGCGACAATCCCTTTAATCTTTCCACCGTCTCCCTTTTGTGAAGGGGACGTCTAACCTACGTCCGTCCCACCGTAGTATTCTAGAAGTAGATAACTTGTTTTCTAGCTTCATAGGCCTGCAGACAGAGAGGAACATTGCCCCAGGGTGGACCTTACCCAAAGTCTACTCGGTAAGATCCTGACAATTTTAGATGAGATTTTGGATTTAGGGTTAATGCTGGAATAGGTGAAGATCTGGGGGATTTGGAGATGGGGTGACTATATTTTACTCATGGTAAGAATGTAAATATTGGGGAGCCAGAGGGTAGACTCTGTTGGGTTGAATAGTGCATGCATCCCCCCACCCCCGCAAATTTATGTCTACCTGGAATCTGTGAAGGTGATTTTAATTGGAAGTAAGGTCTCTGTAGATGTAATCAAGTGACGATAAAGTCACACTGGACTAGGGCGTGCCCTAATCCAATGACTGGTATCTTTATAAGAAGAGGAAAATTGGGACACAGAGACAGACACATAGGGAGATTGCCATGTGACAACCGAGGCAGAGATTAGCGGTAAGCTGCCACAAGCCAAGGAATGCCAAGGATTGCCAGCAACCACCAGAAGCTAAGAGAGATGTGTGGTACAGATTCTCCCTTTAACTGCCACCCCCAGCACAAGGTACCGATCTTGCTGACACCTTGATTTCAAACATTTGGCCAATAGAAATGTGAGAGTATAAAATTCTGCTGTTTTAAGCCACCCATTTATGGAAATTTGTTATAGCAGCCTGAAGAAACGAATACAGCACTTGAGTCCTGTTTAGCAAGGATCAAGCTAGAGCTCTTTGGTCACTGTGTCTAGCCTGGTGAACATCAATGGCTGCTTGGGGCAGCCATATGGACATTATTTGTGATTGTGGATCCCTGAGATGGGCCTGGGGATGAACCCCTGTCAGTTACTACAAAAAAAAAAAAAAAAAAAAAAAAAAAA
>NW_012101439.1:25517-32073 GCF_000951045.1 Mandrillus leucophaeus | reverse complement strand
TTGCCTGTAGAGAGTCTTCTGAACTTGAGAAGCTGCAGGATTATGAAAGCCCAGCATGTCATACACTTGCCTGCTCATTGCCCCTTCTCTCACCTTGGCTCTCTTGTCTCTCATAGCAATGTCATCTCAGTATCGGGCATCATGCACGTAACTCTCCTGGCCTGTCACAGAAATGAAGTAAATAAAGTGATGGAAGGAAAAAAAAAAAAAAAAACATACAAAACCCCACAATACCAGTCACAAGTCAAACCATTTAAAACTGTTACTTTTGTATTAGTATCAGACAAAAAATCAATGTTGAGACAACAATAATTATTTGGAATAAAGAAGGCCACCAGGTAGTCATGATAGAACATTTATCAAAGAGCTAAAAAGTCTGAACTTACGTGCACTCAAAAACATAGCCAAGAAATATATAAAGCACGATGTTCAGAGTTACAAGAAGGTTGCCACAATAAAATCTAAAAGTGCACTATTTTAGAGTTGGGGCAGTTCCAAGAGGTAGCAAGATCCAGGGAGTGCCCATGAGCATGGCAGTCAAATAAGAGGTCTTGCGACCATGAGGCTTGGAATCAGATTGGTTTTCTACATGGACATTGAAGTCACCCGGGATTGTGACAAGATTAGGTGTAGAAACTCTGAACGGGACGTAAAAATCTTTGACCGAAAGACTAATATGTTGGTTTTATTTTAGAAAGCCATCTTTGTAAGATGTCCAGGATGGCCATAAAATTGAATGTGTATTGGCCAGGGATATTTAAACTACAACTAACAGAAAGTGCAAGTCTCGCTGGGTTATCCGATAAGGAAAGACATTTGCTTATATAACTGAGAGTTCAGAGGCAAGGTGAGTTTCATGGTTAACTGAGCCAGTAACTGAAAGATGTAAAGATCCAGGCTAAGTCTTGACCCAACCACTGCTGGATTGGGCATTGGATTATTGGATTAGATTAGACTAATTCTGGGCCCACTCTTGGAGCTAAGAATGTGACCATATATGCTCAAGCACATGACTCTATTGGGAGGAGATACACTGATGGAGGCGATACACTGATGGAGGCCTGAGCCCAGTCAGGAAAGTGAGGAATGTATATTGTGTAGGTAAACAAAAATGTCACCTGCAGGTACAGACTCAAATTATATATACCACTATGAGCATAGTAAGCACAATATTCAAGTCCTTCTTGTTTCCTAATAGAGTGACTCTTCGGGTAACAAAGACAGATACTTTATTCAGGAGCTACCTATATTGAATTCATGAATAGGCAGTTACAAAGCATGAGAGCTCTCCCCTGTGCAGTATATGTTTTGGAAGAACCTCAACAGGCATCCACTGTGGGATGCTTGAATTCCATTTTCATTCTTTTTCGATTCGTTGGCAAAGTTTTCTATTCGCTGTTGTCCTGAGATGATGTCGTGTCGGGATTATTTGACCAGAGGTAAATGAATTCTTCATAGTTACTGTTAAGTTTTGTCTTTCTGTAAACACGTGACACAGACTTCATAAAGATATCAAAGATCCTCAGATTTCAATATGGAACAGCCTTAAAAGCCCTGGGTCTTTAGAAGAAAGTCAGACTCAGCCGGGCGTGGGGGCTCACGCCTGTAATTCAACACTTTGGGAGGCCAAGGCGGGTGGGTCACGCGGTCAGGAGATCGAGACCATCCTGGCTAACAAGGTGAAACCCCGTCTCTACCAACAACACAAAAAATTAGGGTTTGGTGGCACGCACTTGTAGTCCCAGCTACTCAGGAGGCTGAGGCAGGAGAATCACTTGAACCTGGGAGGCGGAGGTTGCAGTGAGCCGAGATCCCACCACTGCACTCCAGCCTGGGCAACAGAGCGAGACTCCGTCTCAAAGAGAGAAAAAAGAAGAGAGTCAGACTCCGATAATGTACCAAAATTGAACAACAACCTTTTCCTCTAATGCACGCATTTATTCACGCTTTGAAAAGAATATGTTTCCATAACGATACCAAATATGCATATGAAAAGAAAATTAAGAATAAGATAATCACCCAATCTGCGAATATGCAGATTTGAAAATTAATTATCAATATATAAATGGAAGCTCTTAATAAAGACGTTGTAGTATCACATAGACAAGATATGTAATGTGTTTTTGCTCATGTTTTGCCTTAGTCTGCATCTACACTGTCAAATGAGCTTAATCGTGTTCACTGGTTCATTATTTGCTAACTCCTTGATGGACTTAGCCAATTGAGCAATCCAACCAGTGAGTCATTCTATAACTGTTGATAAACTACGTGATGTTTTAAATCCAAGGATTAAAAGAAAACACAAACGTTATATATCTTGCATTTTTTCACAGGATCTAATCACTGATAATAATTTATCAGTGATAAGCTGATCACAAGAAACAAAGTGTAAATTTTTCATACATTAAAAAGAAAACAATGTGGCTGGCTATATTTTAAAAATTATCTGAAAATGTTTTCCAACAGAGTATTTTGAGCTATTTTTTGAATTGCAAAATATAGTTGCCTTGAGCAGATAACAAGAAGCAATCTGGGAAATTTAAAATTCTCTACTTTCAATACATTAGAAATCTTTGAATCATAATTGCTCATTTTTTTAAATGGTCTTCACAGTGGAGGGGGTTTGCACATTGGACCAGAGAGCTACATCTTCACATGTGGCACTACTCTTGAGTAAACACTCTCTATGGAATCCCTACCTTTTCACTCCTCTCCATCCTTTGCCTGAAGGAAGTTTTCATTGTAGATGTAATTTTGTACTTGTATGCTGTGGTAATCCTCAAAGAGTGAGCCTATTACCTAGAGCTGTTGAATTTTACCTTGCATTGAGGGGTTGGCATATTGAGTAATTTGCCAGGGAGCACTATCTGCAACTGCTTCTCTTTTTTTCCTATTGCTTGGCATTGACGTAAAGTTACTTCTAGCTACGTTAATGAATTTCACAAAGGAACACAGAAAAATATGTCCTGAATGCATTGCCCATAATGATAGAGTCCCATCTTATGCTTTCCCTTGTATGCTGTTGCTAGGTCAGTCATTTTTACTTTCTGAAAGTTAATTTACATAGGACACCTAGTTCAGGTGTATGTATCTGTGTTCAAACCAAAAGCCTTAGAGTATGTTTAATTTAACAACGTCACAACCGTTCTGATACTTAGGGGAGTTCTAAGTAAAGTAAGCAAGTTCTAGAAAGGGGAGTTCCAGTACTCCCCTTTCTCTCTTTTCTGTTAGGTAAAGCCACTCCTCCTAAAACCACTAGCATGGATCCCCAAAATGTCCACCACAGAACGAAAAGGTAAAAGAAGGAGAAGTTGTTCCCGTTAAATCCTGCCATATCACATGCAAGAGAAATGGCTTATCAACCTGTCTCACCCCAGTAAACACAGCGCCTAATAAATTCAGTGCCTAAACTGGACCCCAGACATACGAGTCTTTGTCTGTAGAGTTACCTTCCCCCATTGTTTGTGTATATTAGAGCACTGACAGACTTCCATTGGTGTAACTTAAAATCCTAACAAAGTCCTGATAATCATCTCAGAGAAAGAGCGAGTGATATGAGTATCGGGTCTGACAGGAGGAAACTATGACTTAACGTAAGAGTTATAATCAGGATTTGTCTTTTGGTGAAAGAATTTGACCATAATCAATACTGTGTAAGTTCCAGTTGAGCATAGGTGGGCTAGATAAAATTCTGCTCTGTCTTTTACTGGTGATCTGTTCATCTGTATGTAATGATAGAAACTGGGGCCAGGGCAGATACCAGGTCTTGAAGTAGGCTTCCATCCTGTGACTTTGTATAGATACTTCCTAAATCCAACTTGAACTTTCATAATAGGCTCTTTCATAAATATGTAGCCCCATTTTATATTCTCTATTTACATGAGTCCCATAAATAATTCTCCAGAATTATCCGAGACCCACTGATTGGCACTTCCTAGTCTTTCACTCCAAATATCATGACTTCAGTCTACGGCCATACCACCCTGAACGCACCCGATCTCGTCCAAATGTCATGACTTCCTTTGATAACCTTAAAGCCACAAACACAGCCTGTTGTCCTCACTAGTATATTCAACTTTAACTGTGGTGGAAAATTTGGTCTGTTGAGTTTTCTTCTGCTTATTCATGTAGCCAGGCCACAGTGCGGGAACCTAGCAAAGTAATCCCAACGCTTGTATAGCATTGTTTGCCTCTGCAAGCAAACCAGAAAGACTCCACTCCACCAAATTTATTTTGGACATGCAGATGAAGCTGCAGTTTCCCACGCAAATCAGCAAAACAGGTGGTCGTGAAATTGTGATTAACAACAACTGCAGTGTGTACTCTCCTTCTCTTTTCTCTATCCTTTCTGGGGAGACACAGGCAGAATAAAAATACAGTAAAATCTAATTATAATTCAGATTCCACTCGTACAAAATTGTTGCAGTTCAGGCCAGAGCCAGGTATGATGTTTTAAAAGTGCCAATCTTTCTCTTTTCAGTAATCTTTTGTAAAGAAGGAAATGTTTTCAGCTAACCTCAAACATTTTATACTGACTTTCGTATACACATATTTTATATATTAATAGTAGGTTTATATGTATACATTTAAATGAATCTCCTGAGGTCCTTAATTAGATTCAGCGTTGACTGGTGCTAATTACTGATAGTAATTGAAATTACTTAGTTGGTATTTCAATGAGAACATCCAAGACCTCAACTCTCAGTAACCGGGTCTGTCTTCCAGTTTTTGTGAATTAATACGGCTGAACTAAAATTAATTTCCTTTGGAAAACCCGGGGGGTGGTCAGAACAGTCTAGCACCATACTGCCTGGGAGAGACAGCTGGTTTGCCACCTGCAATGTCTGTGACCTCTTAGGCAAGTGATCTTAACGCCTCTGTGCTTCAATTTCCTCGTCTGTAAAATTCTGTTATACTGCCCACTCCATAGAGTTAGCACTCTTAAATGCGTTAACCTTTTGGAGTGTGTGGCACATACCAATCACTATACACATTTTCTTTTTCAAATGAACAACTAAAATTCATTAGGTTTGCCTTAATTTCCTTTGGCCCTGTATGAAATGAAGTCAACAGTGCTTACCTGTGCGGACTGCTTAGGCTCTTGCAGTAGTGTCAACGATTATGGTTTTAGTGAGGGCCTTTTTCATCGTGAAGTATTAAATTTCACGTGTTGTTAGAAATGAAACACATAAAATATATTAAAGAGGGATGGGGGACCAGGAGCGGTGGCTCACACGGTAATCCCAGCACATTGGGAGGCCAAGGTGGGCGGATCACCTGAGGCCAGGAGTTTGAGACCCGCCTGGCCAACGTGGTGAAACCCCATCTCTACTAAAAAAATACAAAAATTAGCCGGGCGTGGTGGCGGGCGCCTGCAATCCCAGCTACTTGGGAGGTTGAGACAGGAGAATCGCTTGAACCCGGGAGGCAGAGGTTGCAATGAGCCGAGATCGTGCCATTGCACTCCAGCCTGGGCAACAAGAGCAAAACTCCGCCTCAAAAAATAAAAATAAATAAATAAATAAAAAGTGGGATGGGGCAGCAAAAGCTCAAGTTTGTGTGCTGTGGAAGGTTATCTGGAGGTACCACCATCTCAGTAATACGGGCAGTCTCAGAGCTCCAGGTCTCATGAACAGAACGGTCCCCTGAAACATACAGATCAGGAGAACTCTACAGTGGTTGGATTCTACTGTCAGGAAATTGACCCAAGCTGACCCACCTATCCTGGGTACTTGAGTCTTGCAGGATCCCAAGGCTGCAAGTCATGTGGATGCCACCATCATGTGAACCCTACAATTGTGAGTCCTACTGACAGGGCCCTGCTGGTCATATCAGCACCAAGGGTTCTAAAACTTTGAGGTCATGTGGCCTCTCTTGTCGTGTTGCTCCTATGGTCATGTGATGGGCCCAGCTCTTCCAGTCACTGCAGTATGGTGGACTCCTGAACCCTGTTGCTCACATGGATTCTTCCCTCACCTGGCCATTACTGGCCACCAGCATGTGGAAGTCTCAGCCCTCGAAGTCATATAGATGACCTACTGTTTAGGGTCATGTGGATGTTATGGTCATGTACACTGCTCCCACCCACCCCTCCCCATGGCCACAGTGTCAGGCTCATTCCTCTCTGTCACGTGAAGATTGTGAGCTGCCGAACTCTGCAGATGCGTGCGTGGGCAGCCAAGTGGCTCCTATCATCTGGTGGCAGGCAAAGCCTTTGTGGTCCTGTGAGCACCGCAGCTAACCAATGGCTGTTGTACATGTGACTCTTATGGTCACGTGAGATTCCGCACCCTCCCATTCACGTGAAGATTGAGTGCTCCAAATCCCGTCAGAGAGGTGCTTCCGGCTCCACGCCCTGACTCAGGCGGAAGTTTTATTGGACTGCAGCTCAGATCTCAAGCCTTCCGGCAACTTTCATATTCTGCCAGGCTGGAAGGAAGTCTGGTACGAGTGGAACCAGCCGGTACTAGAAGTTTACTGAGAATTGGGCTTTAAGGGGTGGCTGAGCAATCTCCAAAGAGCAGAGGCTCTGAAGGGGTGGGGTGGGGTGGTGAGG
>NW_012101439.1:22842-25467 GCF_000951045.1 Mandrillus leucophaeus | reverse complement strand
TCTCTCTCTCTCTCTCTCTCTCTCTCTCTCACATGCACACACACGCACACACACACACAAATACACTCTCACACACATACAATTTACCAGAGTCCCTTGCAGTTGCGGTCCCAAATGGGATACCTATTGCATCAAGCATATGTGCCAACATGAGACTCAGAGGTGGAACTGAATAACATGGGAGCCATATGTGGGGTGGACTACCTGTGATGAGGGAGGTCTCCAGTTGTTACGGGGCAGCCATTGCAGAGTTTCTAGAATTCAGTCTCTGTCATGCATGTCAATTAATGGGCAGGCAGCTGTGGTATTTCAGCAGTAGCAGTTCCATAATGTGGGTGGACTTCTCCTGGCTGTGCAGCATCCAGGCCTGCTTTTCTGGCCCTCACAGAGTTTTTGTAAGCTATGTAATATATTTTATTACAGATATCTTGTTTGTATAAAAGAACTAGAGTGAATTCTGGCATAGGCAAGTTGGGACCTTGATTAACACAGTGCTTGGCAGTAAAATTGGTTGCAAGCAAAAGACCTTGAAGGAAATGGGGATCTGGGATAGATTTGGCCCACGGGACATAGTTGCTGACACCCGCTCTAAGCTAATAGACTCATTGGGTCCCCAAAACAGTGCTGAGTGGGAAGTGAGCAGAATGAGGAGGCAGCTATTCCTAGGATCCTCTGGCAAGCATAAGCCAAAAGCTGAGGCTTTAGCACAGTTGTTTTCAACCTTGGTTGCACACTGCAATTCACGTGGAGAGTTAAAAAATGTGGTTGCCTGGATCTAACCACGGTTCTGCTTTGACTGTTCTGGGTGTGTCCTGGTGCTAGTGAATTGTCTCAGTGTCCCCAAGTGGCTGTAATGTGTAATCATGGTTGAGAACTGCTTGAACAATTTAAATGATAAGAATGCAAGCCTTTTACAATATTTAATTTAAAAATGTTATAATTGTGGTTTCAGAATGATAATATTACAATAATAATAAATACATAGTTACACTGGAAAATATGAAATAAAGATTCCCATGTAAGAAATCGAGACGATTGTCTTTTTCAAAGAGAAAGGAAATGGGAAAACACAGTGGTAAAGCCGGGGCCACCACAGTTTGTGTCTGGCTTGAAGCTAAACTGCCAGCAAGGCCAGAGCAAGGTATGGATTAAAGCTAATCAGCCCAGGGCTGATTCTGCAGTGGAGCCTCCTCTGCAGAAGACAGTCACAACCCAGGATCAGCATGGAAGGATGGCACAAACTCAACAAATCCAATAATTGGCACTGAGGGAACAGAAAAAATGGAAGAGGCTGAAACAGACATTAAGATAGTATTTTCCCAGAGAGACAAAGGAGTGATAAAGGATGAAATTGTGTCTATTACAAAAGAATAGAAGACTGCCCAAGAAAGATGGCTTTTTGAAGGCAAGGATCTCCTTTCACTTCCTCCTGAAACTTCGTTAAAACAACAACATAAAAGGTGAACAAATTATGGTATATCCATCAAGGGGCTTTTACTCAGCAAGGAAAAGTCAAGAACATGGATGGGTCTCAGAAACAGTATGCCGAGTTAAAGAAGCCAGACCCACAGGGTACAGCTTGTATGAGTCCATTTGTATGAAATCCTAGAACAGGAAGACGAATATATAGTAACTGAAAGTATATCAATGTCTGTATGGGGCCAAGGGATAAAGAGGAGATCAACTGGAAACCTTTTGGGGTGTGGTATAGGTTCTGTATCTTGATTGAGGTGGTAGCTAGCCCTAATCTCTGATTTTTACATATAAGAAACCTGGGATCAGGAGAAGTTGAATGAGTCGTCAAAAGTGAGGTTAGCATATTAATCGGAGAGAAGATATTCACACCTGATTATCAGTAATAGATGGTTTCCATTATGCTGTATATGGGTCAATAGGAAAAGTGCTTCTCCCCAAGCACTTGACAAAACCCTGACCCAGCCATAAACATCCTCTTATACAAGTATAAAGTGTAGGTGTGAAAGTATAACCATTCTGCATTCTAGCCACCTACTTCTACACATGGTTGACATTCTCACATGTCCCTTTACCCTGACTTGTTTGTGTTTATATTTACAAATGAAAACATAGTTTTTCATTAATATTTTCTTCTGAGGAATCATACCGTAATATACAGTTTTATAACCTGACTTTGTTTTTCTTTCCCTTTGTATCGTGTGGTGTGACGAGTATTCTGCCTTGCTGCTTATAGTCTGCCACTTAAACCTGAAACATTTCTTGCATAATAATACATTTTTTTCCTCAAAGATTGGAAACAGGGACTTAAGCTCCCTACTGAATCCTTCCACATAACCTGTTTCATGCTCTGAGCTTTCAGTTTTGGTTCCCTTAATCCGTACGTCAGATGATTCCCCACTGGAGCCGGGGCTGCCCTGTTTTACTACTGCCGCTTTGTAAAATACATTAATAGCTGACGTGGCAACCGGATACCACTCACTCATCTCTTGTCATTTACAGGAGGACTAATAACAACGAATGCAACTAACATGTATTTCTCCCTCGATAAATGCCAGATGTTGTACTAAGTTCTCGACATAGTAGTAGACAGCTTATTTATAGTGCTTGTTAGGTCACGGGCATTTCTCCTGGTGCTTTTCACGTATTTCC
>NW_012101439.1:20647-22494 GCF_000951045.1 Mandrillus leucophaeus | reverse complement strand
AAAAAAAAAAAAGCACTGAAAAGCATATTCTGAACAAGAAACAAAATTTGGCCATATATAATACATAACACATGAAAAGAAATGTGCAGTGGGATCCAGTGTTGTGTGGCAATGTGTTTACCAACATGATTTGGAGTACGCATATCTGTAACCTAATTGTAGAAGCATGTAATACAAAACACTAACACTTGCTTGCGTGGGCAACACGGACACACAGACCACACATTCTTCCCTTCCTCTGAGACAGAGATGATGATGCTTCCTGTCTGTCACAAGGCTGAGTGAACACAACATGCCTTTAGGTCCAGAACATTCTTCCTACAGAGACCAGATGTCCAGAAAGCTCTGTCTGCTGGATTCAGGGAACGCCTCTCCTCATTTCTGTCACCACTATTTGCAAAAGCCTCCTTCTCTGGGATCTTCAAAGCTGCAGTTCTAGCCACAGTCTGCAGGGAGGTACTCAGTTCTATTTCTAAGGCTACATTAATGAAAAAATATTAATGTTGCAGAAGAAAAAATTAATTCATTCTAGTTTTGCAGGCAGGTTATGAAATAGTTCTGCAGCCCGAATAGCTCTGGAATAAATATAAATAGAGGTCGGTAGAAATGGTTCAGATGGATGTATTCTCAAAAGTGGTTTTGTCGATGATCTCAAACCTACATCACATGCATTCATTTGACAAATACTAATTAGGTCCTTGTTCTGTGCCAGACACTACCAGCCCAAAGTGACTCCTAATCTGAAAACCCATGGCCCAAACAGATTACACCCATCTGGTCCAAGACAGAGATCTCCACCTTATCCAAGACGCCTGGTTCCCACCCTGACAGGAGTGACTAGCACAAAACATCATCCCTGGCCTGCTCAACAAAAAAAATCTGTCGATGAGACTTGAAAGCTTGCCATTTAAGGGAGAACCAGTGCAGTCTCTGGAGAAACACTCAGGGTATAGAGGCAGACCAATATACATGAGGACATAATTCCTGTTCTGCCACTGACTTGGCTGGGAAATGTACCCGACATCTGTGAACCAAATATTCACGATCTGAAAAGGGACCGTGGATAGAATTCTCATGGATTTTCTGTGAGGAGGTCGAGAGAAACCTAGTGAGTCTGCCCAACACTGAGCAAATGTTGGTTGCCACTGGGCAAGGGTTGGTTTTCTTCGTATCCCATTCTTTCCGTGCCATAGCAGGGATGTTGATGCCATGCACTCAGTGGCACGGCAGTGATGTAGGCAGAATTTCAGACTAACATAGGAAGTACCAGTAGGAACGCACGTGATGTCATAAAGGTTACTCACTACAATGTCTGTGTGGGAGGATCAGCCAGTACATGGTGGGACCTGAGCGGAAACCCAGGCGGTCTGGGTGAGAAGTACTAGCTGCTTTATAATACTCTTGAGATCACCTGTAATTCTGGCAGCACAACTGCGAGACAGGGATTGTGCTGAGATGCCAGAGTTCAGCAAGTGGACGTGCGCCTGTGTGTGTTTTTGTCTTCGGCATCTCTCTCTGTCCGGTCCCTCTGTGGCTTTTTATCACATGTGCTCTTGTCCAACACAAGGCCTTGCCTGAGGCTGTAGCTGTAGCTGTTGGCTAGCTCACTTTTACACCTTCTTCCCCTCAGTGACGTTATTTCTGAAGTAATGCGTATTCTCAAAAATGACTCTGACTCAGGAATACCTGTGCTCCATATATTGACCATGTGCCCTTAACCCTCACTTTAATCTTTGATTTTTTTCCCTTTCATCTATGGACTTTCATGAAAATGAGTTGGTTTCTGGACATCCTCCAAATGTCACCAATAGGGGTCTTTGTTGTTGTTGTTGTTGTTGTTGTTGTTG
>NW_012101439.1:18352-20597 GCF_000951045.1 Mandrillus leucophaeus | reverse complement strand
TTGTTGTTGTTGTTGTTGTTGTTGTTGTTGCTGAGTACTGTTATGGACTCATAGCTTTTTAACATACTGATGGGCTCCAAACCCCGGTTAAAGCATTTTGAGTAAAGGAATGGCAAGATTTGACTTATGCCTTAAAAAGTCACTCTGCCTCCTGTGTTGAAAATAGGTGGTAGGGGAGTCAAGGGCCAAAGCAGAAGGACAACTTTGGAAGGCAGCATAATCCAGGAGACAGATGTTGGTGACCTGGCCAGGGTAGGTAGCAATGGAGGGGGGTGAGAAGTGGCCAGACTCTGGATATCTTTTAAAGGTGGAGCCAAGAGAAGATACATCCATCCTGATCCGTTGGATGTAGAGTGTGAGAGAAAGAGAGCACTCCAGCCCCACCTCCAAGTTGTGGGGACCAAGCATCAGGAATGTCTGGGTCAGACACTCTGCCCACATTTAATTTCACTTCTAATGGCACACAGGGAAAGTCCCAACAGTCGAGAGGAGCAGGACTGTCCTGACAGTGGGTCACACACGGTGAAAGCAATGACCCCCCTACAGAAGTTCATCTGAGGCCTGGCCATAATCAGTACATTGCAGAGAGGTCAGCAGTGACCGAAATTTTATTCATAAGGGTGCCCTGAGACAAGGTGTACATTTTGAAATTGGTTGAGGTCTGTTTGACGGTCCAGGAGATGGTTTACCTTCGTGAATGCTGCAAGACAGTAGAGGGGAAAAAAAAGCGCTCTGTTTTCATTGTTGGGTACAGTGTGTTGGGTACAGTGTTTAATTTATGTCATTTAGATCCTGTTACTGTAGTGGTTTTCAATATCTGCTGATTTTCTTTCTAGTAATTCTGTCACTTGCTTAGGAAGAGTTGTCTCTTGGGCTGAAAGCATTTCGGGCTGGGCAGAAAGAAAGCTTGCTCTGGATATTTCAAACTGAGTATTGTTGAGGGCAAGGCTGGAGGCAGGAGGGCAGCTTGAGAAGCTGTTACATCAGACCCACCTGTCATTAAAGCTTGTACGATACCGGCAAAGAAGTATAACTTGCTGATTGTTCACAGAATGCATTTGGAGATTGGATTTGGGAGGTGTGAGAGAGCTTGTCTCCCAGGTGTTGGTGTGGTTGTTAGGTTAGAGAAGCCTGAGAGAAGGCAAGATTAGGACCCCTTCCAGGGGTGTGACTAGTGTCTCATCCAACCCATGGACATACGCACCTCTGTTCTTTATAATTCCTGCTCCATTTCTTAAGAGGTTCGACACAGTTGCTTCCTCTCCCAAGATTCCTCCCCTGATTGTGCCACCTGTGAGATAAGGTTGTTGTATCTGGACAGGCAGAGGAGTTTGTTTTCTGGGGCTTGTGTGGCGGGTTGGCACTTTACTTGCCCTACCATGGAGTTAGCTCACGACATGGTACATGGTAAGTGGACCATTGATGTGTCTCAAACGTGTCTTTTTGTTCTCAGTTGCAGAATGCCATGACCATGGTAGCCCTTTTCAAGGAAGAAAGAAAGGTGGGAATTCTTTCCGGGATAATTCTGACAAGAGGAACTGTCATCATGAACATGGTGGGTACGAGCGTCCGTCTTCACACTGCCAGGAGAATGATGGAAGCGTGGAGATGCGGGATGTCCACAAGGACCAACAACTAAGACAGTAAGTGACCAGGCAGCTTGGTTTGCATGTAGCAGCCCCCGGGACTGTGCAACCCTTTCATTCTCTGTGGTCTTCCTTTTCTTCTCTCATTAGAGAGCTGAAGAATGCTGGAAGTGGAATAGTGGCTGAGCAATCCTAATTGTAGCCCTGGCGTCAGTGAGTGGAGCATGTAGAGAAGACGTTCTTAGATTTAATGGATACCCGCCTTCTCTCCTCTTCCCCACAGCACTCCTTATAGCATCCGATGCGACAGAAGAATGAAATGGCGTAGTGAAGACGAAATCTGTATTACCACGTGGAGAAATAGAAAACCTCCAGGGAGAAAAATGAGGCAGAACACACAGGATGGATACACAAGGAACTGGTTCAAGGTCACAGTGAGTATCTGGGTGGGGTCTGCATTAGGTAGACTATTCTGGAGCCTGATAGAAGGAAGACCACTTAAAACACCCTAAGCTGATTATTCGGAGGAGAGCTTCGGAATAGGGGGAACGGGAGTTTAGGGAGTCCATATTTGTCACAAAAATAAGAAATTATGTCAGCGGTCCTTTCTTTAGAGGTCTAAGCTAAGTAGAAGGTCGGAAAAAAAGAAAAAAAAAAAA
>NW_012101439.1:16119-17288 GCF_000951045.1 Mandrillus leucophaeus | reverse complement strand
AAAAAAAAAAAACAGCTGGTTGGTTCTGTTCTCCATCCTTAGTTGCGTGTTGTCTCTCCCTTCTCTCCTATTTCTTCTTTTTACCTTTAGATTCCTTACGGGATAAAGTATGACAAGTCATGGCTAATGAATTCAATCCAGAGCCACTGCAGTGCCCCCTTCACTCCGGTTGATGTAAGAGAGGATGGTGAAGCCAGTTGAGTGGGCACGGGGGACGAGGAGAGGCCTGGCTCAGCAGGGGCCATTGGCCTCTGATGCTGTTGCTCTTGCCTTCACTCCCTGTAGTTTCACTACATCCGAAATCGGGCATGCTTCTTTGTCCAGGATGCTACTACTGCCTCCGTATTGAAGGATGTCAGTTATAAGATTTGTGATGACGAGAACCGAAAGGTGTGTGTTGAGGGCATTCCCTGTACTTAGTCTCTGGGCAGGAGGACAGGCCAGGGGGCTGGTCGTCCTCTTTGGGATTAGAGGTCCTGGTACTTACCACGCTGCCTCCTTGCAGATATGTATATTTGTCAATCATTCTACTGCGCCCTACTCTGTGAAGAATAAGTTGAAGCCAGGCCAAATGGAGATGCTTAAGGTAATACAGACTCAAGGATCATTGTATGCTCACTTCCTGGACCCACCTCTTCTTCCCCTGTCCCCTCTTTCCCCGTCACCACCACCACCACCACCACCACCACCAGAGCCTCAGAGCCTCTGTCTTCATCTCTGTCTCTGCAGCTGACTATGAACAAACGGTACAATGTCTCCCAACAAGCTCTTGATCTCCAGAATCTCCGCTTTGACCCAGGTATGGCTGACAGCAGCAATTCTAAGGCAAGCGGGGGCAGAGCGGTCTGCCTGAGAGGGAGACTTAGGGATGGCAATTTACGGAGCGGTTGGTGCTGGCTCTGGTCCAGCCAGGGCCCTCCCAGCCTTCTGATTCCCTTCTCCTGGCTTCTTCAAGACTTGATGGGCCGTGACATTGATATAATCCTGAATCGAAGAAACTGCATGGCTGCCACCCTGAAGATCATTGAAAGAAATTTCCCTGAGGTGAAGCCTTAGGCCCAGTGCTGGTATTTAGTTAGAGGGGTGGAATAGGTAAGGTGGAGGGCAGATTTGTCTCCGAGGCCCAAGATAGTAGCCCCCACTCTAACTCTTCTTGACCCAAAGCTATT
>NW_012101439.1:11617-15031 GCF_000951045.1 Mandrillus leucophaeus | reverse complement strand
ACACACACACACACACACACACACACACACACACACACGTTTGCATGTAATAGTAGAGATGTCCAGCACCCCGTGAGAAAGCTGCCCACTGGAATTTCCAGGCCCATTTCCCACCTGGCCTCTGATGCTTGTCTCCCTGGGCATGTTCATCTTATCGGTCATCGAGCTCCACCTCCTTGGTCTCCACTGCTGACTTCCTCTTTCCTTCTCCAGGACGGCCGAGAGTTATCTGCACCAATGATTGTTGACATTGACAGCTCTGAGATAATGAAACCCTGCAAGGTGAGGAAGAAGGACCAAGCAAGATTTGGGGTGTTGTAAGGGAGGCTTTGTCCACCGCATAGATCCAAATTGTCTTTTGATTTCAGGAAAACTTTACTGGATCTGAGACCTTAAAGCATTTAGTCCTGCAATTCCTGCAGCAGTGAGTATCCCTGGAACGCTGGGACCATGAGGAAGGGGAGGGCTGAGACAGGCTGGGCTACCCATGCACAGGTCAGCTCATGGGAGTTTTCAAGTCTCATCTGGGGCCCAGGCCACAGAGGTAGCCTATCCTCACTGCTTCCCCACAGGTATTACTCGATCTATGACTCTGGAGATCGACAGGGTCTCCTCGGTGCTTACCACGATGAGGCCTGCTTCTCCTTGGCTATTCCCTTCGACGCCGAGGACTCAGCCCCGTGAGTATCACGACTCAGACCCTGCTCTGGGGCTGTGTGTCTCCCCAGCAGACACAGGCCAACTCCTGGAAATGCCTGCACTGGCCGGGCCACCCACTCCTGCTCCTTTTTTTCTCCTAGGAACAGCTTGCGCAAGTACTTTGAGGATAGCAGGAATATGAAAACACTCAAGGACCCCCGTAAGTGTGTGATGGGGAAGAGTGGGCAAGGTAAGGGGGTGTGATGGGAACAATCACAGGGGCCAAGGACCAGGGTGTGGCAGCCCCCTGCCCCGCCCCACCCCACCCTGCCGTTCCTTGCTTCTCTTCTCTACAGACCTGAAGGGGGAACTGCTGAGGCACACAAAACGTGACATTGTGGACTCCCTCAGTGCGTTGCCCAAAACTCAGCATGACCTCAGCTCCATCCTGGTGGACATGTGGTGCCAGACGGTGAGCACCTGCTTCCTCCCTTGGGCAGGCCCAGAGAGCCAGAGGTGGGTAGGAGGTTAAGGAGGATCCTGAGCACCTGAGCTCTTCCCTTTCAGGAATGGATGCTCTGCTTTTCTGTCAATGGGGTTTTCAAGGAAGGTGAGTGTCTGTATAGTCCCCTCCCCAGATCCGCCACTGCTCCCTCCCCCTGGCTGGGCTCCCTCTCAGAACTCCCCCAGCTTCCCTGATTTCATTCCTTTCCTTTCCTTCCTCTTCTTCCCTCTGTGTTTTCCCACCCCCACTCTGCCCTCAAACCACCCTGCTCTGACCTAGGTCCATGCCTGTCTGCCCTGCACAGCTCAGGCGTGTGTTAAGGACATAGACTGTGGAGTTTGGCAGCTCTCATCCCAGGTCCTTACTCTGTGAACTTGTGGTTGGTTACTTAACCCTTCAGTTTCCTCATTTGCAAAATGGGGCTAATAACCTATCTCTTGGGCTACTGTGAAATAGGAATTAAGTGAACTTGTGGTTTTCACAGGGCCCCACATATGATAGGGGCCCTGTCACTGGGAGCGGATTGTTCCTGTTGCTGCCCTCCCCATTCCTGCCACATCCGCCTGACTCCAAGTGAACAATTGTCCTGGTCTGCCCCGCCTTGTGTGTGAGTGTCAAGCAAGACTCTGACGGGGGATCACCGTGTGAGCATGTTAAAGCCTGTGCAACTCTAAGGTGGTGGTGTTTGTTGTCTTTGAAGTGGAAGGACAGTCTCAGGGTTCTGTTCTCGCCTTCACTCGGACCTTCATCGCTACCCCTGGCGGCAGTTCCAGGTTAGTGCTGTGTTGTGGGTGGGAGCACCCATCCAAGCTTGGGGCCCGTGTCGTGGAAATGTGGTGGGTGCAGTCCTCGGGGTGTTCTCAATATTGTGGAAGGCCAACAGGAAGATCCAAGGAACAGTCTAGCCTAGTGTTTAAGAGTGTGGACCCTGGAGTCAGAATACAGATTCTGTTCCTCACCCCAACATTCACAAAGTGTGTGACCTTGATCAACTTATTCGACCTCTCTGTGATTCAGTGCCTTTTTCTGAAAATTGGAATAAGACTATCCACTTTGTTGGACTGTTGTACAGGGTAAATGCGTTGGGGTTAGAGCTAAAGGTCTAGTGAAGCTGGTAGACAACCTCTCCAAAGGTGGACTCTGTGGGAGGGTTAGAGGGCACCAGCCAAAAAATCTGGGAGGCAGGCACAGTTAGGGATATGGAAGGAATTTGGTTGTTGAGTGGCAGTGGTTAAGAAGGATCCTGTTGTTGGGGGTGTGGAGTTATCTACCTGTCCAGTTTGAGGGTGCATTTTTCTTTCCTCCAGTCTGTGCATCGTGAATGATGAGCTGTTTGTGAGGGACGCCAGCCCCCAAGAGACTCAGAGTGCCTTCTCCATCCCAGTGCCCACACTCTCCTCCAGCTCTGAGCCCTCCCTCTCCCAGGAGCAGCAGGAAATGGTGCAGGCTTTCTCTGCCCAGTCTGGGATGAAACTGGAGTGGTCTCAGAAGTGAGTGCTGGGAGTGCATGGGGATGGGGGGAGTTGGGACATCAGAGGAATGAGTAATGGAAACTCACATGCAATTTGGAAGAGTAACTATCTGGATATTTTGCTTCCAAAAAAAAGTGGGCCCATGAAAAAGGTATTATACTTTTATACTGATATATGTAAATATTTTTTAAAATGGCATAATGCCCAGATGACATTACCTTCCATTTGTAAAATCTGAAAGAATCAACCACAACAAACTACTGATAAACCAGTTCAGCAAGGTTGAAAGATACAGCATACAAAAATCATTTGTACTTCTATGTAGTTGCAATGGACAATCCAAAAAATGAAATTAAGAAAATAAGTCCATCTACAGTAGCATCAAAAATTATTAATAAAGTGTGTAGGAACAAATTTAAGAGAAGAAGCGCAGATCTTATGCTCTGAAATCTGCAAAACATTGCTGAAAAAAATTAAAGAAGACCTAAGTACATGGAAAGACATCCCACGTTCATAGATTGGAAGACTTAATATCATTAAGATGGCAGTACCACCCAGAACAATCTACAGATTCATTGCAGTCCCTGACAGAATCCCAACTGACTTCTTTGCAGAAATTGACAAGGTAATCCCAAAATTCATGTGGAAATGCAGTGGACCCCAAACAGCCACAACCATCTTGAAAGAGAACAACGACGTTAGAAGACTCACACTTCCAGATTTCAGAACTTGCTACAAAACTACATTAATCAAGATTGTATGGTACCGACATAGGAACAGACGTGGGAATCGATGGAA
>NW_012101439.1:0-11567 GCF_000951045.1 Mandrillus leucophaeus | reverse complement strand
TGAAAGAGAACAACGACGTTAGAAGACTCACACTTCCAGATTTCAGAACTTGCTACAAAACTACATTAATCAAGATTGTATGGTACCGACATAGGAACAGACGTGGGAATCGATGGAACATAATTGAGAGTCCACAGATAATCTCACATATTTGTGTCTAGTTGATTATCATTCAGGGTGCTGAAAAAATCCAATGGAGAAAAAAAAATAGTCTTTTTTAGCAAGTGGTGCTGGGAGACGTGGCTATCCACTCGCAAAAACAATTAATTTTGACCCCTAACTCACATCATGTGCAAACACTGGCAGAAAATGGATCAATGACCTAAAATAAGAGCTAGAACTGTAAAACACCGTG
Source organism: Mandrillus leucophaeus (assembly GCF_000951045.1). NCBI lineage: Eukaryota > Metazoa > Chordata > Mammalia > Primates > Cercopithecidae > Mandrillus > Mandrillus leucophaeus. The sequence continues at coordinate 11,212 of NW_012101439.1, read as the reverse complement.
AGTGTACATCTTCATTACCTTGAATTAGGCAACCGTTTCTTACATATGAAACCAAAAGCACAAGCAACCAAAGAAAAAAATAGGTAAATTGGACTTCATCTAAATTAAAAGCTTTTGTGCATCAGCAGACACTATCAAGAAAGCAGAAAACCGACTGATGGGAACAAGGGAAAATATCTGCAAATCACATCGCTGACAAGAAGAACCCTTACAACTCAACAACAAAGAGACAAGCCACCCAATTAAAAAATGGGGAAATGATTTGAATAGACGTTTCTCCAAAGAAGATGTACAAATGACCAAGAAGCGCGTGAAAATCTTCTCAACATCATTAGTCATTAGGGAAACGCATGTCGAAACCACAGTGAGTTACCACTTCATAGCCACTACGATAGCTTTAGTCAGTAAAAGGAAACATTACAAATGTCGGTGAGAGAAATTGGAAATCTCATGTATTACTACTGGGACCATAAAACGGAGCAGTTGCTGGGCAAAAGGTTTTGGTAATTCCTCAAAATCTTAAACATGGAGTTACCACATGATCCGGTAATCCCTCTCCTAAGTGTATACCAAAAGAAATGAAAATATATGCCCGTTCAACAACTTGCACATGAATTTCCATAGTGGCGTTATTCCAAATAGCCAAAAAGTGGAAACACATCGATTGACCTTTAGCTGAATGGATAATGTGGTACATCCATACGGTGGAATATTATTGGAATATTATTCATTCATGAAAAAGGATGTAGTTGTGATATACGCTATGACGTGGATGAACCCTGAAAACATTATGTGCTAAGTGAGAGCAGCCAGTCACAAAAAGCCACATAATTATATGATTCCATTCATATGAAGTGTTCAGAATAGCCAGATCCGTAGAGACTGAAAGCAGAGTAGTGGTTGCCAAGATCTGGGGAAGAGGGAGAACAGGGAGTGATCTCTAACAGTTAAGGAGTTTCTTTTTGAGGTGATAAAAATAGTTTGGAATTAGATAGTTGTGATGGTCGCACAATCTTGTGAATAGACTTAAAAGCACTGAATTGTACACCTTAAAATGGTGACTGCTACGGTATGTGCATTATATCTCAATTAAAAAGAAACGTATTATTGAATTTCCACTTGTTATTTCTTGAACATCTTTCTTTATCAATATGTATTAAGCTCCCTTGTTCATTTGAATACCCCTATGTTTCTGATTTGAATTCCAGTGGGTATTAATGTCAGGGATAGGCGTTTTGGTTTTCCCTAGGCCTTTTTTCATTGTTACAATAGTGCTCATATTGGTACATGTGACCCACCAAAAAGGTAGCATAGATTAAGGGTGGCGTTGCATAGTCAGCGTGTCTGTCCTGGGGTAGTAATGGAGAGCACCTGTTCTTCTCCCACCCCAGGTGCCTTCAGGACAATGAGTGGAACTACACTAGAGCTGGTCAGGTCTTCACTATGCTCCAGGTGAGGTCTGGGAATCAAGTGGGTAAAAGACAGCTGTCTCTGGGTCGTCAGGAGGACCAAGAAGATGGAGGCCGGGTAGTGTGGGGATGGAACCCAGGGCACCTGGCTTTACTAACATCCCAACTCCTGTTCTTTACTTTCTCTAGACCGAGGGCAAGATCCCAGCGGAGGCCTTCAAGCAAATCTCCTAAAAGGAGCCCTTCGATGTCTTCTTTGTCTTCGTTCACATCCTCTTTGTTTCCTCTTTTCACCAGCGTAAGGCCTGGCTGACCAGGAAGCCAGAGTTAACTTGCAGGCCGCATGACATAACCACCCAGAGAGCCAGTTGCTCTGTGTATTCGCCCCACTCATGATCACCGTTTTATTTTCATAATAAAGAGTGACGTTACATGTTGTATGTTGTGTGCCCTGGATTGCTCTTCCCCTGCCCCAACCGTGAGCCAGCGGGGCCAGGACTGAAAGCACTGCATCCCTGTTCATCCCTGGCTGGCCTTAGCAGATGCATCAATCTGGCTTGCCTTCATAGGTAATTTTGTCAATAAATCCTGATGAGAAAGGACACACGCTCCTTCCAGAGATTGGCCTTGAGAGACAGTGGGACTCTGTCAGATGCTCGACCTGGAGGCCCACAGAAGCAGGCATGTTACCTTGGCACACCAGGGGCTTCCATCCACCGTCCCAACCCCTCCCTTTCCCGAAGGTGCACTTTTCAAGGAGGAGTCTCAGGGTAGCACCTGCGGTGGGGGTGATGAGGGGAGACTCAGCCCATCTGCCCAGCACGCTCCTCAGAGAGCTGACACCGGGCACTCCATGTCCATGTTCTTGAAGGGGTTCAGCCATTTATTTTCACTTCTAAACAAACAGTGGTAGCACACAATCTCACCCTATGGTCAGTTCTCAACAACTGGCATTTATAGCAGTTCCGAATTGCAGGCAAGAGTTGAACGGAACATTTGCGCAATTTATTGTCCACACTTCTGTGATGCTTGCATGTTAGGCAATCAGCAGGCATACTTTTTGAAATTAAAATAATAGCAGTGTGACGTTTTCAAGTCACAGTCCTATAAATGGGACATAGGAGAGGTACCACCAGTTGACAAATTATGCCTCCACTTTCGTGTTTGGCATACGTTATTTCCTGCCACTTGCCACCTTTCTACCACTTGCCACTTTTCAGTTCTTCATGTACATGTACATTAGGGAGCCATATGTTGGAGTGTGAATTTCATAAAACTGGGAACTAAGGGGATAGTTGCCGTTACAGAAAGAATAATGCCAACCTTGTTCTTCCCTGTAGTGCCTCAATAGCCAAAGACAAGCTCCTGTACCTCTCTAAGCCTTGGTCCTCTCACCCAGGGAACAGAGACCACACTGTGTGCTTCTCAGCCTCATCGTGGGGACTAGAGATCATCTCCCATGTTACCCATCAACCACAGTGTCTGTTCAGCTCAGGCTCTCAGAGCTGCCAGGGGTCCTTTGTAGATAGGACCCATGGAACTCATCACATAGCCCCTCTACTTCCTCTCTGTACGTCAGGCTTCCACAGCCTTGACCTCCTTCCCTAGCCAGCTCGGACGCCTTCGTCTTCCAGTCACTTATCCTCCTGCCAATTCCCACGATTTCCTGTGGTCCTGTGCTCCCAGCACATGCTAACTCTGACACCTGAACTCACTCTCTCATCTCTCATGCGCTCTACCTCTATACACACACACACACACACACACACACACACACACACACGTCTCTCTGCAAATGGTCCATTAGGACACAATCTTGGGAGTTTAAATGGTGAGGCAAAGTGTATGCTTCCCAAGATGATTTGTGAAGTTGGAGGGAGGAGATATGAGTACTCACATATATTGTTTCCGAGCATTTAAATTGACATAGCCATTTTTCAGAATCATTGAGAACAATTCAACCATAAATACTTGAATACATATATATGTGCACATAAATACATATATGCACACACTCTTATGTAAAAGTAATCATAATGCAGATACAGTTTTATATCCTTTACATTTTAGTTAACAAAGTCATTAACATAAAGCTATTCATGTCATCATGCTATAATTTTATGTAGATCTGCAGTGATGACTTTCTTTTGTGCTTGACATTTTTCATTTATGTGCTAATTGTGTGGAGTGTGGAGGGGAAACTTTGATTAGGACAGAAAGCAGCATATGGCAGCCACAGCCAGGAGAGTCCATCCACAGCTGCTCTGTCCTTTTCCTTGGGCCTTGGCACACTCTCCTTAGGGACAGGGTGGCAGGGTGGCTGGGGCTGTGGAATTCATAAGGACTCATCCCTGAGAGGGGACATTATTTCCCATATGTCACTTGTTTTCCTGCCCATTGCATATGATGGCATCAAGTTTATAGACACCTCCAACAGGGTGTACTTTTTTTTTTAAGAGTTGGGGTCTCATTATGTTGCCCAGGCTGGACTCTAACTCCTGGGTGCAAACTCCTGGGCTCAAGCAGTCCTTCAGCCTCAGCCTCAAGAGTAGCTGGGATTACAGTCACCCAGCAAAGTCGCACTTCTTACAAGGGTTGCTGGTGTGGGTGGGTGGTGGACCCCTCCCTGTCCTCATCAGAGCACAGGAACCTCCATGTGGAAGGAGTCCAGAAGCAACTGCAGGAACTCCAGGGTGAGTGGCCTCGATGATACCCTTTTCTATCCCTCATCTCCAAGTAACTTTTGTGCCTTGCCTCAGAATACCACTGGCTCCTGTGTATTCATCTGCACTCCTAATAGTTTGTCCCAGAACTTGCCTCCAACTGATTCCCTTGCCCCTGGGGTTCCTGCCTATAGCTCCTGCCCTCAACCCTAGTGCATAACTGCTGCTGATCTTTGCAAATATGGATTCCATTCATCCTAGTTGTCTGCTCATGAGGCCTTAATGGCGTTACTCCCTTAATGCTCTCAGAGTTCCCCTCCATGCAGCACTCCTTATGATCCCACCCTCCTGTTACCCCTGTGCTGGAGAAAGCCAGTGGTTGGATATGAACTCTTCTCCCCTTCAATGACCATATCCAAGAGCAGAAACCTCAAACCTAGGTCATGCAAGGTTAGGCACTGTTCCTCACTCCCACCAAAATAAAATAAAGTGGGGAGAAGTGGCGTCTGGGTGTTCTTAGCACTCTAACCTGCATCAAAGAAAGGTGGTGATGTAATGACAGGAGGACACAGTTTGTGGGGGCTTGGGGATATGATTGTCTGTGGCACGGCCTCAAAATCTGCATTTGTAACAGGATCCCAGGTATGATGGTTAATTTTATGTGTCAATTTAGACCTACTTAGGTAGGCCACATACCTATCCACCTGCCCAGATATTTGGTCCAACATTATTCCAACTGTTTCTGTGAAGGTATTTTTAGATGAGATCGCCATTTAGATGTGTAGACTTTGAGTAAAGCAGATTACCCTCCACAATGTGGGTTGGCCTTATCTAGTCAGTTGAAGGCCTTCAGGAATAAAAAGATTTACCTCCCTTGAGGGAAGAGGGAATTCTGCCAGCAAATTGCCTTCAACTTGAACTGCAGCTCTTCACTGGGTCTCCAGCCTGCCAGCCTTCCCTGCAGGCTTTCCAGGCTCCACATTCATGGGAGCCAATTTCTAAAAAAGTACACACACACACACACACACACACACACACACAAACACACCCACCCACCCCTTGTTGGATCTGTTTCTTGGTAGATCCCTAATATACCAAGTAATGCTGAAGCTACTATTTCATGGATCACACTTTGAGTAGCAAGGAACTAGGGAATGTCTGGCATGTCCGTACATGGCCTCATCTGTAATCATGGTAACTTCAGCATTGTCTGTGAGAGCTGTAGGAAAAACAAAAATGTTCGTCACCATTAGTTCAAAAAAAAAAATACATATGGCTCATTCTTACATTGGAATATTCTATAACCAAGACTCCCCCTTTGGATGGTTGGGAGTCATAACAATAAACACAATGAATGATGCAAATGTGTATTCATCACTAGAAGATGCTGGGCATTTGATATGGTTTGTCTCTGTGTCCCCACACAAATCTCATGTTAAATTATAATCCCCAAGTTTCAGGAGAGGGGCCTGGTGGGAGGTGATTGAATCAAGGTAGCAGCTTTCCCCCTTTCTGTTCTCATGATTGATAGTGAGTTCTCATAAGATCTGATGGTTTAAAAGTATGACACTTTCTTCTCTCTCTCTCTCTGTCTCTCTCTCTCTGTCTGTCTCTCCTGCCACTATGTAAGATGTGCCTTACTTCCCTTTTGCCTTCTGCTATAATTGCAAGTTTTCTGAGGCCTCCCCAGCCATGCATCCCGTACAGCCTACAGAACTGTGAGTCGATTAAATCTCTTTTCTTTATAAATTGCCCAGTCTCGTGTAGTTCTCTATAGTAGTGTGAAAATGGACTAATATATCATTGCTCTGCTTGCTTTCAATGCAATGATCCATTTAATCCTCATGTCAACATTAAGGGGCAAGTATCATCCCAATTCCCATATAGCCCACGAAGAAAGGTGAAATCCAGAGAAAGAAATTGCTTACTCAAGATTAAGTGTCTCTCAACTAAAGGACAAATCCACATGTATCTCACTCTACAAACCCCACACCCACAACCACTGTTTCTGTATTGCATCTTCTCTGTTAGAGCTGAGGCCAGCACAGGAGGAGGGACTCACCCAAGTTCCTCTGGTTCACCATGGGGGCCAATATTGCTTTATTCTCATTTATGCTCTTTTTTAGAGACTTGGTGGGAAATGCTCCTCTGGTATCAAACTAGAAAGGAAATAAGAAGATTGGAAATCACCTGAAATAAAAGCAAATTATTTTCTTCTCCTTAAAATTCCTTGCTTTTCCCAAGACACAGAAATGACACCAAAAACTCATACATTAGGTAAATATCTGTATATTTCTCTTTTCTGGCTATATTTCCAGGTGTTCTCTAAGATAGATATGCTCTATAGTTTTTTAAAGACATCTCTCTTATGGGAGGAAGTGAAATGGGCAGTACTAATGATTTTCCAAATCTTACAATGTGCCAGGCATTTCTATAGGGTTTCTCCTTTTTTCCCCACCAGAGCTCTCTGAGGAAGGTAACCTCATTCCCATTTTACAGATGATCGAGGATAGACCCACAGAACACTATGCTTTTTCAGGGTCACACATCAAGTCATGAGCAGGAATGGGTTTCTCTCTCTTTCCTTCCTCACAATATGCCCATTATCCTCCCTTTTAGATGATGGGCTTCCAAAGCTTAAGGAGTGATTGTTTTAAGCTGTCCTAGAATCGTGTCCACATGGGTACTCCCTCAACATGACATTCAGTATAGGAATAAAAACCTTGTGCCAGTAAACCTGGGTGTAGGAGCCACATCGTTGAGCTGGTCCCTGAGGTGTTAAGCAAGGCTTACGTGAAAACAGAGTTGTTGCTCTCTCTGGAAGGTGGCCTGCGAAAGATTATTGATGTTTGCACAAGGATTTTAATCAACAGGTAATTTATCTAATTTAATTCTTACAGCTATTCAAGTTACTGTTCATTGTTGATATTATTCAGATCAGGGTACAGGGGTTATGGGAAGTTAAGTAACTTTCCCTAGAGAAATAAACTTGTAAATTAATGTCCAGGAACTCAAAGCCTATAATTACACAGAGTACCATTGTTTTTCCGCTCCATTATCTGGGAAGAAAATCAATGAACCTAAATGTGCTGTTTAGGATTTCTCGTTAACAATGAGCATTACTGCTTCTCTCTCTCTCTCTCTCTCTCTGTCTCTCTCTCTCTCTCTCTCTCCCCCCCACCCCACCCTTTCTCTCTCTCTCTCTCCACACAGTGTTTCAGTTAACGATGGACCACATATATGACAGTAGTTCTATCAGATTATAATGGAGCTGTTCTATACAGGTGACTATTTTGTATCTTTTATACCATATTTTTATTGAACCTCTTCTATGTTTATATACACAAACACTTAGCATTGTGTTACCATTGCTTAAAGTATTCAGTACAGTAACATGCTGTACAGGTTTGTAGCCTAGGAGGAATAGGCTATAGCATATAGCCTAGGTGTGTAGTAGGCTATGCCACCTAGTTTTGTGCAAGTACACTCTATGATGTTCATGCTGTTACGGGATCTTTGGGGTGTCACTTTTCTGGCTGGAAATCTCTGTGGCCGGTGGCACCTTTGCTTGAATTTTTCTTGGGCCCACTGGACTCATTCCACCCACACAACCTGGCAGGCTGCACTCAGCCCATGCTACCGGCCTGGATCACACGCCTGCCACGGGAGACTGCATAGAGCAGCGAGGGGTGTGTGAGCAAGTGTGTTGTCCAACCACCGCACAGTCAGAAACGCCGGCTGCTGCAGCGGGTGGGGAGCTCCAGGTGCCAGCATGGGTCAGCTCTCCACTGGGCTGCAACTTGACCAGCTGCACCACGGCTTCCGCATTTGGCACCAGGGAACGCTGTGGTGCCTGGAAGCTTGGAGACGCCAGGAACTGCAGTGCCTTAAAGACAGAGTCACAGCCCTGGCTCAGTGAACTCCTCAGTCTGGGCTCCCCAAACGGCCGCAGCTCTTCTTTCCTTCTCTTTGCCTGCAACATGGTGAGCAAGGGGCATGTCTTAGCCCTGTTTGTGTTACAGATCCTTTGGGTCCTGAGTTCTTATCCTGTGCCCAGGAAGAATAATGTATGCAGACAAGTGGAGGGTGGTCAAGATGAAGAGGAGCGTTATTGAGCAATAGAACAGCTCAGAGGATACCTGAAGGGAGCAGCTCCTTTCTGCACCCAGGGTGTCTCAATGACTGTTCAGCTGCTAACATAGAGGGTAGCTTCTCTCTGTTAGGCAAGTCAACCTGACAAGTGTTCAGCTATCAGCAGAGAGGGTAGCTCCTCTCTGCAGCTGGTCATCCCATCATCTGCACAGCTCTCAGCAGAGAGGAGGCCCTAGAGAGTGGGTGGCTCCTCTCTGCAGGCAGGTCATCCCGTCATCTCCCCATTGTCTCTTCACCGTCTCTGCAGCTCTCAGCAGAGAGGAGACCCTAGGATGGGTTGCTCCTCTCTGCAGCTGGTCGTCCCAACGTCTGCTCAGCTCTGGCGTATCCCAGGGCTTTTATGGGCCTCAGAGGGGAGGAAGTGCATGCCAATTGGTCCATGGGTGGCCATGGGGGGGCCCAGAAAGGGCACCACAAGTTCCGACTCCAGTCCGAAGGACTGGCAGCCAGATCCCAGCCCAAGTCTGGGCTGCCAGTCCCCAGAAAGAGTACCACAAGTTCCCGCTCTGGTCCATGGGACTGGCAGCCCAGACTTTGGGCACTGACGAGCATAGGAGGGAAGCCAAGGGGTGGCTGAGGGCAGCTCAGTGCTGGCCTGCAGGGTGTCCCTTGGCACCTACAGCCTGGGCAACATGAACGGCAGCAGGAGGCAGACACGTTCCCGGGCAGAAAGGGGTGGGTCCCCGGTGAGGGACTACAGATTTATCTGAGTTTTAGCCACTCCACATGTAACAAGGCAAAAAGCCATAAAAGCAGGCACCCAGAAACAGTTCCTCTTCCAAATGTCAACTTCTCTCCAATCTCTGCTTGCTTTCAATCTTTCTCAAGTGCTTTAAAATAATGAACAATAAATGTTAATTATTCTGTGACACAGTTACAGAAAATAAGCACCACTAAATCTTAGCATGAAGCAACAAGAATGCACAAATGTCATTATTAAGGTATGAAAATGTATACATCATACAATGCTCTAAGCAAACCATGATATAGAAGTATGTACTATGATAATCTCATAAATATTCCAAGGAGACAAGTAGGTATTAATGGGAAATTTAAAAACAAGCTTTATTGACACATAATGATTATACACATTTATGGGGTACATGTGATGTTTTGGTGCATACATGTAATGTATAATGATCTAGTTAGGGTATTTAAAATATCCATTGCCTAGAACATTTATAATTTCTTTGTGTTGGGAGTATTTCAAATCTTCTAGCTATTTTGAAATATACAATAAATTGTTAACTATAGTAAGCCTACTGTGCTATCAAAACAGTATGGAGGTTTCTCAAACAACAAAACATAGAACTACCATATGATCCAGTAATCACAGTACTGGGCATTTATCCAAAAGAAAGGAAATTGGTATATCAAAGGGATACCTGTGCCCCTATGTTTATTGCAGCACTATTCACAATAGCCAAGATAGGGAATCAACTTAAGTGGCCATCAACTGATGAATGGATAAACAAAATGTGGCATATATGCACAATGGGATACCATTGGTTAACGGGTACAAACATACAGTTAGATATAAGGAGTAAGTTCTAGGGTCCTCAAGTGCTTTTAGATAGTTATTTGTTTCCCACACTTTATAATTGCTAACTATGGGAGGTTTGGTTCAATGTGACTTACTTTGCCATTACTGGAAGTAAAACATGCACTCTGCCTTTAATTATGAAAAGAATGATCCATTGACTTTCTTGCCCGAAGAGGTTGAATGCAATTTAATCGTGAAAGTGAGGGCTGTCTACCTCAGTCGAAATGGAGAATGCAAATAGGGATGAATTCTATAGTTACCATAGGCAAAAAAGGTTTCATATGTAGATCTATATATTTAGAAAAGTGAAACATTAACTTAAATAAACCATGTTCTTACCAGAATGCCTTAATTCAAAATATGTGAGCTCTTATAACAAATTATTGGAATTGACTTTCCTCCATAGCATACAGTGTCTTAAACCATAGCATGTTCCCTTCAGCCACACTCTCAGCTGAAATAACTTTGCATGTGTGTGTATACACACATACATATGTGTGAGGTATGGACATATAATATATAGAGATATATTTTCAAAGGAAAATGTAATCTTGTCATAACATCTCTTTACAACATGCCTTTTTCATGTAACAGCATATTTTTCAAGTAATATAACACATTTCTAACATGTTATTTTTTTGGTTTGCTTCACAAACAGGCTTATCCTGTGTTTTCAAAAATATTATTTTGTTTATTTCACCTGATTATAAAATTAATGTAAAATTTCTGCCAAAAACAAGTAATTGTTTTGTATTTTCCTTTTCCTGTATCTATGTTATGGTATTAATTCAGTTACATAAATTATAAATCAGCATATACATTTTGTGTGTATGTGTATATATATGTGTGTGTGTGTGTGTGTGTATACACATATATGGGTGTGTATATATAGAGAGAGAGACAACGAAAGAAAATATTTCTAAATTTTAGCTTTGTTTATCAGTAGGGGTCATCAACCCTAAAAAAACAGCTAATGTCCTTTCTGTCACTATGGCTATGCTTATTCTGGACGTGTCATACAAATGGAATCATATAGTATATGACCTTTTGCATCTGACTTATTTTAGTTAGCATAATGTTTTTAAGGTATGTGCCAGTACATCACAGAAGTGTGGACAATAAATTGCGCAAATGTTCCGTTCAACTCTTGCCTGCAATTCGGAACTGCTATAAATGCCAGTTGTTGAGAACTGACCATAGGGTGAGATTGTGTGCTACCACTGTTTGTTTAGAAGTGAAAATAAATGGCTGAACCCCTTCAAGAACATGGACATGGAGTGCCCGGTGTCAGCTCTCTGAGGAGCGTGCTGGGCAGATGGGCTGAGTCTCCCCTCATCACCCCCACCGCAGGTGCTACCCTGAGACTCCTCCTTGAAAAGTGCACCTTCGGGAAAGGGAGGGGTTGGGACGGTGGATGGAAGCCCCTGGTGTGCCAAGGTAACATG
>NW_012101438.1:100679-101142 GCF_000951045.1 Mandrillus leucophaeus | reverse complement strand
TTTCTCTTTTAGAAAATGTAATAATTCTTTCAGGAATGAGTCTGATTTGATGCCTCTCTCCCCAACGTCATAGAAGTGTGGCATAAATCTATGAAAAATTCCATTTCCCTGTCCCTGCAATAACTATCTGGAATGGAAAACGTCTTCCCTTGCTCTAGTCCTTTCTTCTAAACCCAGTTCCACCTAATCTGTGACTCAAAACAATACTTGTCAGGAAACATTCTGGAAAGAGCAAAAGACTTCTAAGAAGTGTCAGAGATTCCTGAACACCATCTATTCATCTCTAGAGGGCGCTGTGAGTGTGAGGAAGAGCAGAGTTTATAAATCTACCTGCTTTCACTCCCACCGTATTTCCTAACAACAACCACGGCAACAGGCATAATATCACAGGACAAGCCTCTACTACTTCCAAGGCTTTTATCTCTACCATTAAATCTGCTCTACCATTACCATAGCAGCTAGA
>NW_012101438.1:97978-98365 GCF_000951045.1 Mandrillus leucophaeus | reverse complement strand
AGAGAAATGAAAACACAGCCTTTTATATTGCTCTTAACAGCCTTGTACCAAACATCATCTGGTTAATTTAGGTGATTGAGGAGAAGAAAGACACAGGAGTGAAATTCTGTGATCACCAGGGGGAAGTTCTACACTCAGACTGCGCCAACAGACTCTTCTGACCTGACAACCAGGGCGGCACAGCATGCTCAGTGCAGAGAGGAAGATGCAGGTGGTCCCTGCACTTGGAAGCCCAGCTCCCACCCCAGCTGCTTTGCATGTCCCTCCCAGCTGCCCTACCTTCCAGAGCCCTTATCAATGCCTGGGTCAGAGCCCTGGGGAGGAACTGCTCAGTTAGGACCCAGAGGGAACCATGGAAGCCCCAGCACAGCTTCTCTTCCTCCTGCT
>NW_012101438.1:97612-97928 GCF_000951045.1 Mandrillus leucophaeus | reverse complement strand
TTTACTAGATTTTACCAGCTGCTTCCTTTATAGACAGCTAATGTGATGGTCACTGAGTTTTAGCATCTCTGCTCTATTTGGACATTTTGGGATTCTTAAAAAAAAAAAAAAAAATCCTTGAACAATTTGGACTCTGATTCTTGGACTCTCTTCAACTGAGGCACCAGAATCCCAGGTTTCCAGAAATAGTGTCTCACTGTATGAATCCTTAGATAGCCCCCGTTATTCTTCACTTTCCCAGTAGAAGTAGCTCAGTGCATGCTACACCTCTCCATTTGAATTCTGCAACATTCTAAGTAGTAGAAAATTCTATTTA
>NW_012101438.1:95756-97562 GCF_000951045.1 Mandrillus leucophaeus | reverse complement strand
ATACCACCGGAGAAATAGTGATGACGCAGTCTCCAGCCACCCTGTCTTTGTCTCCAGGGGAAAGAGCCACCCTCTCCTGCAGGGCCAGTCAGAGTATTGGCAGCAGCTTAGCCTGGTACCAGCAGAAACCTGGGCCGGCTCCCAGGCTCCTCATCTATGGTGCATCCAGCAGGGCCACTGGCATCCCAGACAGGTTCAGTGGCAGCGGGTCTGGGACAGAGTTCTCTCTCACCATCAGCAGCCTGGAGCCTGAAGATGTTGCAGTTTATTTCTGTCAGCAGGAGAGTAGCTGGTCTCACACAGTGATTCAACATGAAACAAAAACAAGACCATCAGTGTTTACTAGATTTTACCAGCTGCTTCCTTTATAGACAGCTAATGTGGTGGCCACTGAGTTTTAGCATCTCTGCTTTATTTGGACATTTTGTGATTCTAAAAAAAAAAAAAAAATCCTTGAACAATTTGGACTCTGATTCTTGGACTCTCTTCAACTGAGGCACCAGAATCCCAGGTTTCCAGAAACAGTGTCTCACTGTATGAATCCTTACATAGCCTCAGTTATTCTTCACTTTCCCAGTAGAAGTAGCTCAGTGCATGCTACACCTCTCCATTTGAATTCTGCAACATTCTAAGTAGTAGAAAATTCTATTTATCTGAATAGTTGACTCAGTAAAAGCTGCTCACATGAAGCTACTACCATGGCTGAATAAATCCAATTCTTTTTCTTTCTTCAGGCTATCAACATTTCAGTGCAAATGGTTATTATGGAAACATTTGCCATTTAAAAGTGATCTAAATTATTTCTTCAATTTTCTCTATGATGCAGTAGACTGTAAAAACATTAAAATTTGTAAAAATAAAGTACATATTAGAAAGGAAGAAATAGACTAGTCCTAACGACGTCTGCAAATGACCAAGTAGAAGGAGTGACAGAAGCAGTTGTTTTCATTATTTTTGTCCAAAGCTTCCTTCCAAAAGGGATTTCATTGATCATATTCATTTATTACCACCTATAAGACATGTTGACATCATGTAACATCTGATATGAAGCACTGAGGATATATCCTATCTGTACTATACTTGCCAAAAATTAATGGTGTGAATTGAATCAATAGTAAATATCATACAAACCCAATGGGAGGACATTCATCAACATAACTGGCCAGTAACCTTCCAAAGTTTCAAGGCCATGAAAGAAAACAAAAGTGAAAAACTATCACAGATTTAAACATATTAAGGATAGGATGACCAAACAAAATACAGAAACCTGAATTTTATCTTGTAACATAAAAAAAAAAAAGTCATCAGTTGAAGAAAGCAGTGAAATCCATATGGGATTTTAAATGAGTTAACTAATAACATTATATCTATGTTCATTTCATGGTTGTGATATTTATACTGTGGTTATTTACGATGCTGACATTCGAGAAAGCTGGAGGAGGAGCATATGTGAACGATTTTTACTGTATTTTTCAAATTTTAGGTCTAAAAGTATTTCCACATAAATTTAAAACACACACGCAAGTAACTGAAAAATAAGGAAAAGGTAGTTTTTAAACGATTCCACAAGTTTCCTCCTATTTTGTACCTTTACCTATTTCTAATTCTTATCTCTATTAAAGACAATCATAGTTCCCATTATATAGAGTGTAATCACTGAGTTGCTCAGTTCCAGAATACAAAGAAGGCATCTTAAAAATTGACAGTGCATTCCTTCATGAATGTGAAAACTAGGGATCAGGATTCTCTATTTGTTAGAACCTTGGTTTCTCTTTAAAGTGAGGGTGCAGAGTTCAAGTTCTCAAG
>NW_012101438.1:92694-95706 GCF_000951045.1 Mandrillus leucophaeus | reverse complement strand
AAAAAAAAGTACTAGTGCTTTGAGTAAGGACAGAAAAAGTCTGTAGCCTTTTGCCTGTGACAGCACCCTTCTACCCCCAGCTCAGTCAGCATGAATTACAGAACTGGAGTTTTACCAATATGAGGATAGCAAATAAAGCTAGCAGCTTGCTGCCAAAAGGGGTGAACTTGAGTAAAGCCAAGGAGTAAACTTCTTCAGTGTTTCCAGCTAAACATGGAGAACTCCACAGGAAATAAACAGAAAAAGCCCACAGTTTTGCTAGTCCAAGATGATGCCCTGTTTGGGGCAAGTAGTACATCTGTTGAGAGTAAACAGCAGATTTCCGGGTAAGATAGAGCCATATGCTGAAACAATCTCTGTACATATTCCTGGTGACTTAGAAGCTATAGATATGAGTGATGAGACACAAGAGTGCCTGGTGCAAAGTAAAACCAGAGGGAGGTAAGAACTGGCTGCATTTTGCTTGTGCTTTTTAAACTACACACAGATGGATTGACAGAAGATAGATTTATAAGCTCCAGATATTTGAGCAAAACTTCTCAAATCATTGGTGACCACTAAGCTGTGCAGATACATGTGCAGTTCCTAGAAATTCAAACTAAATATTAAGAATAAAAACAAGCAGAGATACCAGTGGTTAAACACCATGTGAGATATAGATTTTTCAATATCATGCATTGAAAATACATTTAATATATGTAATCTACTAGCTCAGCCTATCCTATCCTATCCTAAATGTTCTCAGTACACTTACATTAGCTTACAGTAGGGCAACATTATTTAACACAAACTTTATCTTACAACAAAGTGTTGAATATCTCATGCAATTTATTGAATACTCTATTGAAAGAGAAGATGGAACCGTTGTAAGAATACTACAAGTACTATTTCTACTTGAATGCATATCACTTTCACATCATCTGAAAGTCAAAAAATGGTAACTCCAAATATCATAAGTCAGGTACTATCAGTAAGTTCTGACAAGTAACTAAGAAAAAAAGTTTTAAAATGCTCAGATAAATGAAACAAATTCCAGGCCTGACATGGTAGCTCAAGCCTGTAATCCCAGTACTTGAGAGGCAGATGCAGAAGGATTACATGAGATGAGGAGTTCAAGACCAGGCTGGCCAAAACAGTGACACCCTTATCTCTACAAAAGTTTTTTTTTTTTTTTTTTTTTTGTAAAAAGAGCAGAGAGTGGTGGCATGCATCTATAGTCTCAACTACACAGAAAGATAAAGCTGGAGGATCGCTGGAGCCCAATATTTCAAAACTGTAGCAAGTTATCATCACAACACCACACTCCAGCCTGGGTGACAGAGTGAGACTCTGTTTCTAAAAAAAAATTAAAATTAAAATTAAAATTAAAATTAAAATCCCACAATCTAAAGAGAGGTACTATAATACATTGTCAAAACTGTACCGTTTTCAATTTTTAAAAATCCTGAAAAAAAAATTGAGGGGTATGATCTATATTGAAGGAACAAAAATAAAGCAATCACAATAATAACCACGGAAAATAGCCAGTGAATGTTGACTCTCACTTGTCCTCATTATTGGCTTTAGAAAAGACTACAAAGCACTTAATATGCAGATGTCCAAATAATTATTTTTAAAATTATGATCATTGACATAAAAAAAAGAAAATATTTAAAAAAAGAAGATTCAGCAAGTAGGACCTCAAGAAAAGAAATGGAAAGTATAAAAAATGACCAAATGGGAACTCTAGAAATGAAAAGTACAATAACCCAATTTAAATACTTATTAACTAGGTCTAATAGCAAATTGAGATGACAGAACAATCAGTTAACTTGAAAATAGAGGAATGGAAATGATCGAGCATAAAGAAAATGTTTAGAAAGAAAGGAAGAAACTTCAGAGAGTTGTAGCTCAGAGTTAAGGATACCAACAAATGTATGATGAGAGTCACAAAGGAGGAGAGACAGAGAAAGTGGCTGAAAAAATATTTGGAGAAATAATGACAAAACTTTTCAAAAGTAATAAAAAATATTCTTAGATGAAAAAATTCAATAAAACCCTTTTAGACAGTCAACAGAAATTAGTAACAGAAATAGAAATGAACACATTATATTAAAATGTTGAAAGACAAAGAAAAAAATCTTCATTACATCAGAATAATGTAAACACTATATAAAAGCAAACACTATATACAGAGACACAACAACGTAGCCATTGGCTAAGTTTTCACCAGGACCAATAGAGGCTAGAAGCAGTAAAATGACATATTTAAATGCTGAAAAGAAAAAAAAAAAAAAAAAAAGGCAGCCAGGAAATCTATCCAGTGAAAATATCCTTCAAATCTAACAAGAAAGCAAAAATAAATTTTGGTGAACAAAATACATTCTTCATAGCAGCTATGACTTATAAAACATTTGAGAGAAAATCCTTCAGAATCACAGGAAATGACTGCAGATGGACCTCGAGTCCACTGGAAGAAATGACGGCCTCAAAAGTAGTGAGGAATAGTACCAAGGCTAAAAGGATAAAAATACACTTAATGCTATTTATATGAAGTTTAAAACAGGAAAACCTAAATGATTGTGTAGATGTCAGAAAGACAGTTACTTTTGCTGGGTGGGAGGGGTGATAACTAATAAATATTGTCCATGAAGGAAGCACAAGGGAATGTGAAATATTCTATCATTCCATCCGGATAATGAATTACACATAAACTTTATTCAGTTGCACATTCAAAATGAGTGCACTATACTCTGGCTGCTTTACTAATTGAAATAAAACTAATAAAAACCAAACCTAGACTCTTTCGCACTTACCAGTAATCACAGCCAAGAGCCCAGACTAATTTGGAATATTATTATCACCACTTTTTTACTCTATTTTGAAACTTAGACTTTTTATCCAGCTACAGTATCACACTTCCACCTCTGGCCCGTTCTTTTGGAAGAGCCCATAGCCATAGGGCAGGTAACACTTATGGAAGACTCATAAATGACATGATTGATGGGCATTTAGCAGAAAACAAGCTGTATG
>NW_012101438.1:89919-92644 GCF_000951045.1 Mandrillus leucophaeus | reverse complement strand
GCAAGAAATATAGTTAAAATTCAATGTAGGGCAACAATGTTGGCTCTACTCAAAGACAGTGATTTTGATCCGGATTACAATAGTGCATTTCTGTTGTGAAATGAAAACAGAACAAGAAAGCAAAACAGTGACACCCTTATCTCTACAAAATATTTTTTTTTTTTGTAAAAATAGCAGAGAGTGGTGGCATGCATCTATAGTCTCAACTACACAGGAAGATAAAGCTGGAGGATCGCTGGAACCCAAGATTTCAAAACTGTAGCAAGTTATCATCACAACACCACACTCCAGCCTGGGTGACAGTGAGACCCTGTTTCTAAAAAAAATTAAAATTAAAATTAAAATTAAAACCCCACAATCTAAAGAGAGGTACTATAATACATTGTCAAAAGTGTACCGTTTTCAATTTTAAAAAATCCTGAAAAAAAAATTGAGGGGTATGATCTATATTGAAGGAACAAAAATAAAGCAACCACAATAATAACCATGGAAAATAGCCAGTGAATGTTGATTCTCACTTGTCCTCATTATTGGCTTTAGCAAAGACTACAAAGCAGTTAATATGCAGAAGTCCAAATAATTATTTTTAAAACTATGATCATTGACATAAAAAAAAGAAAATATTTAAAAAAGAAGATTCAGCAAATAGGACCTCAAGAAAAGAAATGGAAAGTATAAAAAATGACCAAATGGGAACTCTAGAAATGAAAAGTACAATAATCCAATTTAAATACTTATTAGCTAAGTCTAATAGCAAATTGAGATGACAGAACAATCAGTTAACTTGAAAATAGAGGAATGGAAATGATTGAGCATAAAGAAAATGTTTAGAAAAAAAGGAAGAAACTTCAGAGATTTATAGCTCAGAGCAAAGGATAGCAACAAATGTATAATGAGAGTCACAAAGGAGGAGAAACAGAGAAAGTGGCTGAAAAAAATATTTGGAGAAACAATGACAAAACTTTTCAAAAGTAATAAAAAATATTCTCAGATGAAAAAATTCAATAAAACCCTTTTAGACAGTCAACAGAAATTAATAACTTAACACATTATATTAAAATGTTGAAAGACAAAGAAAAAAATCTTCATTACATCGGAATAAAAGCAGAAACTATATACAGAGACACAATAACGTAGCCATTGGCTAAGTTTTCATCGGGACCAATAGAGGCTAGAAGTAGTAAAATGACATATTTAAATGCTGAAAAAAAAAAAAAAAACGCAGCCAGGAAATCTATCCAGTGAAAATATCCTTCAAATCTAACAAGAAAACAAAAATAAATTTTGGTGAACAAAATACATTCTTCATAGCAGCTATGTCTTATAAAACATTTGAGAAAATCCTTCGGAAACACAGGAAATGAAAGCAGATAGACTTCGAGTCCACTGGAAGAAATGACGGCCTCAAAAGTAGTGAGGAACAATACCAAGGCTAAAAAGATAAAAATACACTTAATGCTATTTATATGAAGTTTAAGACAGGAAAACCTAAATGATTGTGTAGATGTCAGAAAGACAGTTACTTTTGCTGGGTGGGAGGGGTGATAACTAATAAAGATTGTCCATGAAGGAAGCACAAGGGAATGTGAAATATTCTATCATTCCCTCCGGACAATGAATTACACGTAAACGTTATTCAGTTGCACATTCAAAATGAGTGCACTATACTCTGGCTGCTTTACCAATTGAAATAAAACTAATAAAAACCAAACCTAGACTCCTTCGCACTTACCAGTAATCACAGCCAAGAGCCCAGACTAATCTGGAATACTATTATCACCACTTTTTTACTCTATTTTGAAACTTAGACTTTTCATCCAGCAACAGTTTCACAGCTCCACCTCTGGCCCGTTCTTTTGGAAGAGCCCATAGCCATAGGGCAGGTAACACTTATGGAAGACTCATAAATGACATGATTGATGGGCATCTAGCAGAAAACAAGCTGTATGCATCACAGACTGTCCTATGAAGAAAGTATAACACATGTGAGTGAGAGAGTCCCTCTAGCACAGAAAAGAAGTGTGAACTAGAGCTTCAGAATATGGTCCAGGGTTTAGAGTTCATCTGAAGAACACAGATCAAGGTGTCCTCTCATCTGGGTATGAGAAAGTGAAATGACTGCAGGTTCTCCCCAGATCAGTGGCCCATGGCTCTGGAGACGTGTACATGAAACTCACATTTGTTCACATCCACAGTCACTTCCTGGCTTTACCATAGGAATGATGGTCTGGCTACCCAGTTACTTAGGAACTCTGCACACAGGTTGTCAGTTACTACAGCAACAATTTAAAACAGTGACTTTTTTAAATGTATATCAGTAGTTACATTCTGGAGGGAAAAATGAGCAGAGGGGATATATTTTAATACCAAAAGAAAAATCACAATCTTGTGATTCCTGTCTCTTCCCATATGATTTATTATGGTTGTGCTGAAACTTCAGAGTATCAAATGAGCCTCACATTGTCATCTCTAAAGCTTTGTCCTTCTCCAACCTGAGCCCACGTTTGGGCCATCCACTAGCATTCGAGTACACTTGTGAGATGATCGCTGTCCAGACAGCACTGCTGGGACGACTCACAGGCAGCTCCATGCTCAAACTCCCAGCATCACTGACACTGAAGGAGTGTCCTCCTGTCCTCCACAGCACCCAGAGCACAGCCTGCCCTGCTGTGATTTCACTGCCCAACTCAAAACCTCATCACAGATTTCACTATTTCAAAGACAA
>NW_012101438.1:88346-89314 GCF_000951045.1 Mandrillus leucophaeus | reverse complement strand
CATCACTGCACAGAGCATGTCAGGATGTTTTCTCCCACCTCCTACTCCGAATTCATGAGGAAAATTCATCCTCACTTCAGACATGGGCTGGCCACACCTTGTTTCTCTTACATACATGCCCCGGCACATTGCTGAACCCATAGTTCTGACCCCACTCTGTGAATGTTTGTGGAAGGGTCATGGTTGCCAAGTTGTGGTTATTGGAGACCTGAAAGTAAAATGGCAAGTATTGAGAAGCTTGTGCATGGGACTGACATAGGCCCTTGTCAACAGAGTCCCAGCAGCTGGTGAGCCATGAAAGCTGGGCAGAGAGATCACCCCAGTCAGAGGGGAAGTTGGGAATGAGTCATGGAGGGTCTTCATCATGTGACAATGCAGCCTCTGAGCCACATGTGCTGCTTTGTTTCACAGAAATGACCAGAAGAGGACTTGTCTATGCTGAGCCCTGTGGACAATACATCCCTCTATTCAGGGTACAAACTATCCATCTCCTGGGCATCTGTTGCCCTGTGATTCTGCAGATCCCCCTCAGGTCACTCATGATCCTCAGCAATGGGCAGCCTGCTGCTATCGGCCCAGGGGGGCACATGGAAGAGGGTCCTGAGTTTTTTGATCCTCAGGCCCTGGAGTGAGGAGGGACTATCAGGTGGTGCACCCAGTGCTCGTTTTCAATGTTCATGTTCAATTTATTAAAGTTTAAAATTATACCTTACACTAGCAATGAAAGTTATATCTCTTTATATATAAATGTACATCACATATTTATTCATGTATACATAGTATATACAAATATATAAATATAACTTATTTATAAAATATTTTAGGTGTTCCATATGTAAAGTTTATATTACAAATTCATATTACAAATACACATAGTTTTATGTTTAGTTTTGTAGTTTGTGTTCCTTTTCTTTCCAAGCAGAACAGAGTCTGGCTGAGTAAGACTTTGAGGACATTTGCTGACCCTC
>NW_012101438.1:79498-87716 GCF_000951045.1 Mandrillus leucophaeus | reverse complement strand
GGAGAGCTTGAAGCAGGGGCTTCCAGGTCACAGGTGGCTTCAAAGCTTTCCTGATTGGCACCTGGTTGAAAGAGTTAAGCTCTGCCTAAAGAGTTGATTCATTATAAAGAAATACTTGAGTTTAGATAAGAGGGTGTGGAAGCCAAGGTTCTTGTCATGCAGATAAATCCTATGGGCAGCAAATAAAGTAGATGGTGAATGTTGCTTATCAGACCTTTGAAGAAATGTCAGACTCTTTGGAAAAGATATAGTAAGAGGAGGAGATTCTCTGCAGAATGCAAATTGGGCCCACAACAGGCAGCTTTGCAGGGCCACTTCAGAATATGTCAAAGAAATATTTTTAGGGGAAAATATTTAGATTTTCTTCAGGGCCTAATCTCTGTCATGTTGGAGTATGGTATCTTATTGCTACAAAGCGTCTGTTTTGTCAGTCTAAAGATCTCTGTTGTAATGATAATGCTGGTCAGTCGTGTCTGAACCCCAAAGGGAGGAGAGTATAATGAGGGACATCTAAACCCACCTGCCAGTCATGGCCTAACCTAGTTTTTCAGATTTCTTGGATGTTCTCTCTGCCAAAAGAGGAGTCCATTCTGTAGGTTGGTGGCTTATGACTTAATTTTTTGTTTTAACACACAGGGAAAAAAGACACAGTGTAAATTCAATCGAAAATAGATTAGTAAAAAAAAAAAAAAAATTAGATGCTTCCCGAATATTCCTACATATCAAAGAACGAGAAATGGTAAGAATTCAGACGAGAAACACCCCCATACAAAAGATTAAGGATTTTTTTTGTTTTTACTATCTTAGTTTGGGTCCGCCAGCAATAAGGATTCCTGTTAGGTAGCAGATTTACACTGGGAGGAAAGGAGGAAAGGGAGGGAGGGAACAGAAGATGAATGGTAAAAGACACATCAACAACCACCTGACTCAGGATAAGTGAAGATCAGCCGCACGGTCTGTTTTCTCTGCTTTCAAGATGATGCCTGGAGCATTGAGTTCTTCAAAGGAAGGAGGGCCATGTCTTAACATGTCAGACGAGCAGGAGAGAGAGAGATCCCAGCCCTATAATTCTTGTTTATAGTGGCACTGATATATTCCACTAGTAGAGGGCTCCACCCTCATGACCTAAACACATCCCAATAGGCCCCACCTGGCAATATCATTACTCTGAGAATTAACTTTGGATTCTGGAGGACACAGTGAAACCATAAAACTTTCCTAAGAGATACATATTCCAGGCCATCTGGCCAGAAATGCATGCAGGCAATTCTCTGCCCAAGAGCATAAAGAACATAAGACCATAAGAGCATAAAGAACATATGGTCATTGGAAGTTAGCAGAGGTACAGCAAAGGGAAAGCCCTAGATTACAGATGGGGACTGCTACATTCATCATGGTACAGTTAACCCTTGAATAACTTGGGTTTAAAATTTGCAGATCCACTTATATTTTCTTCTGTGTGTGTCACCTGTGAGCAAGCACTTAATAAGTAGTAAATATATTTTCTCATTTTCATGGTTTCCTTAATAACATTTTTTTCTTTAGCATACTTTGTTGGAAGAATAGAGTATGTAATATATAAAAAACCTAAAAAAGTGTTAAACAACTGTTTATCACTAAGTCTTCCAGTCAAAAGTAATCTATTAGTACTTAAGTTAGAGAGACAAAAGTTTTACACAGGTGCAGTCCATTTGGTCTCTGGGTATTAAAAAGACCTGTTGTTCTTGATAATGGTGGGACTGTGAGTGCTGCGTTCATTGAAGAAGCACGGTATCATCTTTGTGTATCTCTAATAAATTGTTTGATCTTCTACTGGTAAGAACAATGGCATAACACCATTACCTAACACTTACAAATATATATAGCATCATGTCAATAAATTTTATATTTAATTGTTTTAGAAAGGAAAAATGTTAAACTCACAGAAACGTTGCGAGCATAGCACAATCACCCCCTTCCCTAACTGGAATCATATGACAGTCTTTTGAAGACCTGAGAAACCTACCGTCTAACATTTTACTATGTGTTTCCTACAAACAAGAATATTCTCCTAAATAATCCCCGTACACTAATGAAATACATCACTCCATTGACTCCTGTGGAATATTTCAAATTGTCAAAAAAATACCTAAAAAATGTTTCTCAAAACAAAATAGTCCCCAGTAGAAACACATTCTCTGCAGAAACATTTGTGCTACCCTGGTCTGACCTGGGACACCTGGAGACACTGAACCACTGTTGAGTTACTGAGATGAGCCAGTCCTGCAGCTGGGCCCAGCCTGCCCCATCCCCTGCTCATTTGCATGTTCCCAGAGCACAGCCTCCTGTCCTGAAGACTTATTAATAGGCTGGTCACATTTCATGTAGGAGTCAGAACCACTCAGGACACAGCATGGACATGAGGGTCCCCGCTCAGCTCCTGGGGCTCCTGCTGCTCTGGCTCCCAGGTAAGGAACAGGAACACTAGCAGTTTACTCAGCCCAGTGTGGTCAGTACTGCCTGGCTATTCAGGGAAATTCTCTTACTACATGATTAATTGTGTGGACATTTATTTTTATGTTTCCAATCTCAGGTGCCAAATGTGACATCCAGATGACCCAGTCTCCACCTTCCCTGTCTGCATCTGTAGGAGACAGAGTCACCATCACTTGCCGGGCAAGTCAGGGTATTAGCAACTGGTTAGCGTGGTATCAGCAGAAACCAGGGGAAGCCCCTAAGCTCCTGATCTATGCTGCATCCACTTTGCAAAGTGGGGTCCCATCAAGGTTCAGCGGCAGTGGATCTGGGACAGAATTCACTCTCACCATCAGCAGCCTGCAGCCTGAAGATTTTGCAACTTATTACTGTCAACAGCATAATAGTTACCCTCTCACAGTGTTACACACCCGAACATAAACCCCCAGGGAAGAAGATGTGTGAGGCTGGGCTGCGCCAGCTGCTCCTCCTGATGCCTCCATGGGCTGAGAGTGTTCCTCAGATGCAACCACACTCTGATGGTGTCAGTAGAGGGAGACATGAAGTCACCTCTGTACCCGAATTCTTTTCTGTTTCTCAGCCCCAGCTGCACAGACATAGCAATGCCTCTCCTGATTTACTGAAGACAGAGATCATGACACCTGAGTAGTCTAGTTTATGGCTTCAGTTGGAATTCATATAACAGGGAAGATGCCACTATAGATGTTCTAAGGAGGAACTGTCTTAATACAGAGAATTAGAGTCTAAACTACTGAAATCCACATAAAATGTAGAGATGAATCTCTAAATTTAATGTTTTATTTGCATAGAAATATTTGCCAAATGGGGCATACAGGAAAACTCTATGGTCTTCAATATATTGGGAGAACGAAGAGCAAGTTAGCATTTTATGAAAAAGGGAAAATGTTACCTATGGCTCATTGAGAAAGTTCATTGGCACTAGGAAGGGTTGGGAGCTGGCAAGCTCACACTTTTAAGCAGTGGTGGACAAAGTGAATCCTAGAATTATATCAAGTTATCTCAGAAGTTATGGATCAATTTGGTTTCAGTTTACAAGAAGCCAAAGCAGTGAAGCTTGCAGAGAATTTTGTTACTGAAATACCAGGGATTCAGTGAAGATCCTGCTGCTCAGCACACAGAAAGCCAATCACTAAGACAACAAGCATTGCCAAGAAACAGGCTTTAATCAGGTGCTTCAACCGAGGAGATGGGACACCATTCACAAATGTATCTCCCTGACCAACTAAAATTAGGGGTTTATATAGCAGGAAAGAAATGTGGGAACACAGGAATTAAAGAGGGGTATGGAAGATAATTTGGTCAACAGGAAGCAGGAGGTCAGTTAGGCAATCATAATGGGTGAAGGGTCTGGCGTCTCACTGTCCTAATTCAGTGATATGTAAGGTTCAGCTCCTTTGATAGTATCTGAGAGGCCTGATGGTTGGTTTCCTGAGAAAAGATCTCAGATAAGACAAATGTAACTATCTTGAGTTTTAAGACTGGGGGAGTCAATTTCTATGTTTATTCAAAACCCATAAACATTAGTTCCCTGGGATAATAGGGCCTATTTCAATTGCATTCTAGGCACAATATTTTGCACCCTGAGTGCCTTTCCCTCCTGGTTTCTTGGCTTTGTTGTGTATGATAAGAATAACTCAATTCCTAGAATTAACTTTCACACTACAACCTTTTAAAGTCAAGGATATAGTAGTCATGAAAGTTGATACTAGAAGCAGGATTCTCTGGTGCTACCTCAGAAAACAGAATGCATCGGCCCCTGCAGGATGGGCTATCTAAGCATGTGGCCCTCAGTCCTGTCTGGAAGCTTAGGGGTAGGGGTGCTGATGCGCTCACCTTCGTACAGCATCTTTCCAGGTGTTTCTGCAGTACTCATCTCTGTCCCTGTGTCTTTCTTAGGTACCACTGGAGAATATTCAGTCATCCTTTTGTGACTTCCAAATCTCATGGGAGGACCTCTTATTGGGCCACTCTATAGGACACAAGAGAGGCAAAAAATGATATTTACGTAAGGTAAAATGATCTTTCCCCCAATGAGAGCATTTTAAAAATTATATTTAAAGTCCCATGTTGAAAACATATCCAACTTTATTTTATTCATGCAAATTTACATTTGCAAATATTTTCAAGATTTTAAAGGATGAAAACATAATTATTTGTCCATGGAATGATAAAACACCTCTATAATTAAATGGAGTAAACATTTTATTGAAAATTTGTACTCACTGAACTAAAGGAATATATTTTCAATATCTGAAGCTATGTTAGAAATTATTGGACTTAAATTCAACTGTGAGGTTTGGTTTGGGATGTTGTTCACTCCTGAGACCTGTCACAAGAATGTTGTGTCATGTGTAGTCACTGCTGTTCAGCTTTGTCCTCAGATCATTGATATCTGTAGGCTAACGATAAGCTCAGTACCCTGCAGAGGAACCACTCAGCTGAGCCCTTCCTTGATCAGCCAGATGATTGTGAACATGAGCGTCCATGAACATGATAACAAATGTATACTATCAGCCACTGTGTTGTGTATTTAACCAGTTACCAATCATTATGCATAAAAGCTTACTGATACAGTATTTACACCTCTACCTACATGTACACACATGTATTTTTTCTTAAATTGGTGGTATAAATGTGAATATTCAGTAATCAAATTATGAAGTTATTAAAAGAAAATCAAAGACAAAATTAAAACTACTATTTCAATAAAAAATTAAAATTTACCTTCTTTATAGAAAACTATGCATATGTGTATATAAGATACATAGAAGCGTATACATATGTTTTTAATAAAACGTTGGATACAAATATATATAGTATTCATATTTAAGTACATTTATTCTATCATATATGCAATATATGCATATTTCTAAAATTCTTCTCTAAATTAAATACATTTAAAATTTTTTGAAACATTCCATAAAATAATGGCATTCTGGACCACATATACTTCTCACTCTTGCTACAGAAAATTTCTTTGTAGCCTTTATTTTTAAAATTCTACCAAATGCTAGTCCCTACCTAAAATATTTTTCCAACTCAGTGGAGCTCCAAGGGTAGGCCGAGAGCAAATTTTGACTAATGTTGAATATTAACCATTATATCCTATGAAAGTCTCCATTATGTTCAGTGACGATATGCCAAATAGAGTTCTCACAACAATGGATGCTGGATGGAGTCACATCAGTGCCATTGTCAAGGAAGCCCTGGAAATGTAAAAATGATAACAATGAGTAAACTGCAAGGGTTACATCTGATGATCACATTGCAACGATAACAGTGTTGGGGTGATCAGACCCAGCACCGGGTCGTAGGGGTGACAAAGTCCAACAGAGTCAAAGGATTGAGAAAAGACAGTTTGAGAGAGAAAGGTGGGCACCAGGGGCCATCGCTAGTGTATGGAGGCTGCGAAGGCCCCAAGCTCTGGGAGCCCATGCTATTTATTAGTAATCCAACAAAGAAACAGGTGGTGAGAATGTGGAGGTCAAAAGGGCGCATTGCATTAAATACATGATTTACACCTGTGATGGTTTAGCATTTGCTCTGCTAGTTGAGATAATGGAGAGCAGGTTCTTTTAACTCAAAATACAATCAATCCTGGGAGAGCAAGGAGAAAGGAGCCAGCAAGTGTAGATATATTCCAGAGCCATGAGCCCTGGATTCTATCCAAGCCACTAGGGATTTTATGCCCTGGGCTTAGATTATGGTACATCAGGGTAGCCTTCTACCCTTTAGCACAGAGCTTGGTGTTCCAAAGGCCATAAGGGGTTTTAGACCCTGGACCCCGGACATGTTCCAAGACTGTTTTACATTATGTAAGACATGCAAGCCCTGCCTCAGTTTCTCCCAACATTCAGCTTTCCCCAACATAACAGCAATGTAATAATATTGGCTGTTGGTTTTGATAGATCATCAGGTCTTCAAAGAAATGCAATAAAATGATTGCAGACAAAGTGATTCTGGAAGAGCTATGACTAGACGTTTCAAATATGAGCCAAAATTTTTTAAAAAATGCTTTCCCAGTAAGTATTAATCAAAATGCCATTAATGAGCAGGTGATTTTTAACCATGAGGATGATTCAACACCATGGACTTCAGTCAGTCACCTTTCCCAGCTTTCCCAGGGAGTGTCATGAATCAATGTTATGGAGGTTCCTATGGGGACTCAATAATATGAATTTCAAATAACTGAGACTTAAAGGGCTACTGGCTCTTCTGAACACCTAACTTGCCAAGAAGAATGACCCCTCCTGAACCCGTAACATTGTAACACACATCAGGGCTCAGACGAATAGCTGGGGTCAGGTGATACTGGTGGACCTCACGTAACACGAAGAGGGCACTGGTTATTTTCCTATATATGAATTTGCCTTTCTTTTTGGTTATATTTCTGCATAAACATCATTTAAGGATTTTCCAAGTGCTTTCATTAGAGTCAGGAAATTCTTGCATAATATGGCTTTGGATCAAACAACTTATTTACCTCCAAAAAAGTTAAGAAAGGGTAGCTGATGCTCTTGTCATGTGCACAGGTACAGCTTTCCCTATAGACAGGGAAAAACCCATTATTAGTCAAGCAAAGCTGGCACACAAACCCTTGTGTTATTGAATTGCTATGCTGTCAGATGTAGTGGAGGCTCTGAAACACTAACTGTGTGAATGGTGCTATTACTCCCATAAACAGAATATTTATATCTTGAAAATGAGCTGTAGACTCATCACTGTTATGCCAACTAAACAGCTTGAAATACTCTATTTAGTCAGGGCTGTGGTTTTCTGGTTGATAGTTCTTAATCCAAATAGTTGACATGACAATTATACCATTAAATTGGAACAAATGATATGATAAGCATGTGAACATTTAGACTTAATACAATAATGAATAAGTTGTCAACACAGGGTGTTAGGGTATTTGCTGGGGCCGTAGATCTAGCCCATGTAAAGCGAGAACAAATGGAATTGATGTTACTTTTTTTAAGAGAGGAAGTACAGAAAATATGAACCCTAGGGGACATGGTGAGAGGCAGCGTTTGATGTGGCAGTGAGTCAGTGGAAACAGCGGAGAAGCCGGACAGCGAGAGACAGCATGACATGGTATTTTGTTAGAAGATGGACATAGCGATCAGCAATGGGCAAGACAGCTATTGGAGAAATGGCAAGACAGCGACCAGTGAGAGAGGGCGAGATGGTGATCAGCGCTACAGCCATCAAAGCTACAGAATTGCTAACATTGCAGAGCAGTTAACACTGGCCAAAGGCTGTTTTAAGAGCCATCATCTTTCCTGACAGGCGGTGGAGTCAAGCAGATGGGCAAGTGGCCACGGAGCCACTGCTTCATGCAGCCCAGCAGCTCCGTGCACCAGTTCCCCTGCAGGAGCTCAACCCACCCAAGCTGGGGAGCCTGGAGAGATCTTCATACAGGCCCCACATTAGAGACTGCTTGGCACCATTTTGGCTCCTGCACACCTGTAAGGGTCCCCTCTGCCCACCTGCCCTATCTCAGATGATCCGGGGAATCAGGCCTCGGGCTAGATAGTCCATTTGAAGTCCCCCATAGCACACCTGACGACATCCTCATTGCTCCTTCCCTTAGTCATTTTTCCTCAAATGCCATTTTATTTATCCATCAGTCATTTTATCTTATTTTCTGCCCCAATATATGTGTTTGCTTTGCAGTTTTGGCTTTGGCTCGCTGCTAATTATGTTTGTGCAATTGTTTAAG
>NW_012101438.1:77425-77881 GCF_000951045.1 Mandrillus leucophaeus | reverse complement strand
CTTTAAAATATATATATATATTCTTTGAGATAGAGTCTCACTCTGTCACCCAGGCTGCAGTGCAGTGGTGTGACCTCGGTTCACTGCAACCTCCAGCTCCTGGGTTCAAGCGATTCTCCTGCCTCAGCCTACCGAGTAGCGGGGAAAACAGGCACGTGCCACCACGCCCAGCTAATTTTTTTTATTTTTAGTAGAGATGGGGTTTCACCGTGTTAGGCAGGATAGCGTCTGTCTCCTGACCTCATGATTTCCCTGCTTAAGGGCTAATGAGTGCCTCCAACCTCCATAATGTCTGGCCTAAAATATTTAATTGGCTGTAAATTTTTTGATTCCAAATCCCTTGGCCAAAGAAACTACCAAAGAAACATAATAAAATCTAATTAAGGCCATGTGGGAAACAGGGAGTCAGACACACCTTGCTCAAGCCCTATTTGAAATGTAGGCTAGATTCAAAAG
>NW_012101438.1:75478-77375 GCF_000951045.1 Mandrillus leucophaeus | reverse complement strand
AATCTAATTAAGGCCATGTGGGAAACAGGGAGTCAGACACACCTTGCTCAACCCCTATTTGAAATGTAGGCCAGATTCAAAAGACCTTTTAAAATTATGAAAATAAAATAGTGCCCCTTCACACAAAAGAAAATAGTAGCTCTTCTGTTTAACCAGAAGACTAAATCTTACTAAAAACTTAAAAAGAAGGAAATGGCTGGGTGCAATGGCTCACGCCTGTAATCTCAACACTTTGAGAGGCTGAGGTGGGTGGATCACCTGAGGCCGGGAGTTCAAAACCAGCCTTGCCAACATAGAAAAACCACATCTCTACTAAAATTACAAAAAATTACCTGGTCATCTAGGTACACGCCTGTACTCCCAGCCACTCAGGAGGCTGAGGCAGGAAAATAGCTTGAAACCAGGAGGCAGAGGTTGCAGTGAGCCCAGCCGAGATTGTGTCACTGCACTCCAGCCTGGGCAACAGAGCGAGACTCTCTCTCAAAAAACAACAGCGAAGTGTTCCCCCAAGAATCAATAATAACCAGAATAAAGGGGCCCTTATCAGATATTCTGAATTACTCTAACTACTGTTAGGCTTCAGGAAGTCACTAGTTGGGTACAGCTGTCCAGGATTAAACCTGTTTCTTATGAGATCCTGCAGGCACAAAAGGTGGACATCACAACCTCCATTTATAAAACCTAGAAAATTTAAGGCTGTTGTTTTGCAAACACATAGATTAATAACGTGGTTCTGTGGGTGGACGTAGGAGCATTAATTTTTCTCTCCCTTCCAATTATAATTATCTTGTTTAATCTCCTAGTAAAGTTCATATCTTCTAACTTTTTAAATTTCATGTAAAGATGATATGGTCTGTCAAAATCTTCCAATCCATTCTGTCTTCTGACCCCACAAATGAAAGCATCCTGCCTTTGGGTCCCTTAGTTCAGGTACCAAAGATGTTTACTCCTCAAATGCTAGGGAAGGCCTGCACCCATTAAGTCAGCAGGAAGCACTTATAGAAAATGGACTCTGCTCTTCTGCAGTCCCCTTAAGATGAAGGAGGAGTATCTAATCTCTGAGGGGCAATGAGGTAGGAGGTAGATGGGACTCAACTCGAGACCAGATTGAAGGCTGGGTGACACAAGAAAGAGACACTGGAAGCACCTGTCCATAAGACATGCCCTCCAGGGCCATATCAGTTTACCATTGCCATGGCAACACCTGAAAGTTAATGTCCATCTTCTAGCTACTTCTGAATAACCCACGCCTTAACTAGCATGTCATTAAAAGAGGGGATAAATACGACTGTAAAACTGCCCCTGTGCTGCTACTCCTGGCAAACTGCCTGTGGGGAGCTCCGCTCCACAAGAGCAGTCACAGAGCTGTAACCGCCACCTCAGTAAAGCCGTTTCCTTCCACCACCCGCTTACGCCGCGCTCCTTCCTGAGTGAGGCCAAGAACCTGCCCTGCACCACTTTTGTCAAGTTAGTTATCAAAAACTACTCATAATATCCTCTCTTTAATTATTTTACTCTTATAGGCTGTGTAATGACTTTCTCCTTTCCATTTGCCATATTGTGTTTTGTGTTCTTTTTCTTTCCCTCCTCTTTATACACCCTTCATCAGATAGTCACAGGCTTCAATTCAATTCTTTCTGGTGGTAGTATGGCTCATGAGAAACGCTGATTCTTCTGCGTGTGAGGCCATTCACCATTTTCATATGTAACACTGTTAAAAATACTGTGATATAAGCCTCCTCTTCACAAACTGACCACTGTCAAGCATCATCTCCCGACCAATAGAAATTTTTTTTGTTCCTCACTAGTTCACATAGGAGTAGAAATCTCAAGTTTAAATTGTGGATTTGCACTTTACCACGTGGTGTATTCAAGAAGATGAATAATATTAATACAT
>NW_012101438.1:70484-73209 GCF_000951045.1 Mandrillus leucophaeus | reverse complement strand
TAAGTATATTTATGATAATGGTGATGACTGTAGTGCTGAATATTTAAACAGTAAAAGCAAAATTAATTGTCACATGCATAACGTCCTGAATACTATTGTAAATATTTTATCTTATTTTATTTAAACTGTCAACTGCACTGTAAGGTAGGTACAATTATTGTCACAGTTATACAGATATGGAAACAGAGACACAGAGAAGTTGAGTTGCTTGATTAATTTCAAGCAATCGGCAAGCCATGGAGCATCTATATCAGGGCCTGCCAGGACATGTGACTGTAAACAGAAGTTTTAACTTTTGAACTCAAAGAGGGTATGTGTTTGAGTTGATGGAAAGCTTCAGGACCCTCACAAAACATTACTAACAAGCAAATGAAAGGTGTATCTGGAAGATTAAGTTCTACCAGAGTCTTCATTTCAATGGGTCCAATAGTGCACTTAGGGAGATGACTGGCCATATTGAGGATAGGACGAGAGAAATGA
Organism: Mandrillus leucophaeus; assembly: GCF_000951045.1. Classification (NCBI taxonomy): domain Eukaryota; kingdom Metazoa; phylum Chordata; class Mammalia; order Primates; family Cercopithecidae; genus Mandrillus; species Mandrillus leucophaeus. The sequence goes on along the minus strand of NW_012101438.1, from coordinate 72,729 downwards.
AAACGCAGCCTTCTATATTATTATTAACAGGCTTGTACCAAATAGTCTCTGGGTGAATTTGGGTGACTGAAGAGAAGAAAGACACAGGAGTGAAATTCTGTGAGCAAAAGGGGGAAGTTCTACACTCAGACTGAGCCAACAGACTTTTCTGACCTGACAACCAGGGAGGTGCAGGATGCTCAGTGCAGAGAGGAAGAAGCAGGTGGTCCCTGCAGCTGGAAGCTCAGCTCCCACCCCAGCTGCTTTGCATGTCCCTCCCAGCTGCCCTACCTTCCAGAGCCCATATCAATGCCTGGGTCAGAGCTCTGGGGAGGAACTGCTCAGTTAGGACCCAGAGGGAACCATGGAAGCCCCAGCACAGCTTCCCTTCCTCCTGCTGCTCTGGCTCCCAGGTGAGGGGAACATAACGTGGTTTTGCACATCACTGAAAACTCCTGCCACCTCTGCTCAGCAAGAAATATAAATAAATTCAATGTAGATCAACAATTTTGACTCTACTCTTGATCTCGATTACATGAGTGCATTTCTGTTTTCTTTCCAATCTCAGATACCACCGGAGAAACAGTGTTGACGCAGTCTCCAGCCACCTTGTATTTGTCTCCAGGGGAAAGAGCCACCCTCTCCTGCAGGGCCAGTCAGAGTGTTGGCAGCTACTTAGCCTGGTACCAGCAGAAACCTGGGCAGGCTCCCAGGCTCCTCATCTGTGGTGCATCCAGCAGGGCCGCTGGCATCCCAGCCAGGTTCAGTGGCAGCGGGTCTGGGACAGACTTCACTCTCACCATCAGCAGCCTGGAGCCTGAAGATTTTGCAGTTTATTTCTGTCTGCAGCGAGAAACTGGCCTCACACAGCGATTCAACCTGAAACAAAAACCTCAACAAAACCATCAGTGTTTACTAGATTATACCAGCTGCTTCCTTTACTGACAGCTAGTGTGGTGGACACTCAGTTTTAGCATCTCTGCTCTATTTGGATATTTTGTGATTCTAAAAAAAAAAAATCCTTGAACAATTTGCACTTTGATTCTTGGACTCTCTTCAACTGAGGCACCAGAATTCCAGGTTTCCAGAAATGATGTCTCACTGTATGAATCCTTAAATAGCCCCAGTGGTTCTTCACTTTCCCAGTAGAAGTAGCTCAGTGCATGCTACACTGCTCCATTCAAATTCTACAACATTCTAAGTAGTAGAAAATTCTATTTATTTATATAAATAGTTGACTCAGTAAAAGGTATTCATGCGAAGATACTACCATGGCTGAATAAATCCCATTCTTTTTCTTTCTTCAGGCTATCAACATTTCAGTGGCAATTGGTTATTGTGAAAACTTTTGCCATTAAAAAGTGAACTAAATTATTTCTTCAATTTTCTTTAAGGTTCAATAGTTTGTAAAAGGATTAAAGTCTGTAAAAATAAAGTACATACTAGAAAAGGAAGAAATAGACTATTCCTAATGACGTCTGCAAATGACCAAGTAGAAGGAGGGATGGAAGCAGTTGTTTTCATTATTTTTCTCCAAGACGTCCTTCCAAAAGGGATTTCATTGATCATATTCATTTATTATGTCGATAAAACATGTTGACATTATGTAACATCTGCTATGAAGCTCTGAGGATACATCTTATCTGTATTATTCTTGCCAAAAATTAATGCTGTGAATTAAATCAAGAGTAAACATCATAGAAACTCAATTGGGAGGACATTCTTCAACATAACTGGCCAGTAAGCTTCAAAAGTTTCACGGCCATGAAGGAGAAACAAAAGTGAAAAACTGTCACGGATTTAAAGATATCAAGGACAAGATGACCAAATAAAATAAAGAAACCTGAATTTTATCTTGTAATATAAAACAAAAATGACATTAATGGGAAAATCAGTGAAATCCATATGGTATTTTAAAGGAGTTAGCTAATAACATTATATCTATGTTCATCTCATGGTTATGATACTTACACTGTGATTATGCATGATGCTGACATTAGAGCAAGCTGGAGGAAGAGTCTATGTGAAGCATCTTTTCTATATTTTTAAAATTTTAAGTTTAAAAGTATTTCCAAAAAAATTAAAAACTCATACAAACACACAAGAATCTAAAAATATAAGAAAAAGGTGTTTTTTTTAAAAAGTCCGCAAGTTTCCTCCTATTTTGCACCTTTTCCTATGTCTGATTCTCATCTCGATTAAAGACAGTCCTAGCTCTCATTATGTGGAGTGTAATCACTAATTTACTTAGTTCTAAGAAGGCAAC
>NW_012101438.1:63577-69834 GCF_000951045.1 Mandrillus leucophaeus | reverse complement strand
TTAAACATGGAGAACTTTATAAAAAATAAACTGAAAAACCCTACAGCTTTGCTAGTGCATGATGGTGCCTTGTGTGGGACAAGTAGTACATCTGCTGACAGTAAATAGCAGATTTCTGGATAAGACAGAGCCATATTGCTGGAACAATCTCTGCACACATTCCTGGTGACTTAGAAGCTATATATTCTAGTGATGAGACCCAGGAGTGCCTGGTGCAAAGTAAAACCAGAAGGAGGTAAAAACTAGCTGCATTTTGCTTGGGTTTTTTAAACTACACACAGATGGATTGACAGAAGATAGATTTATAAGCTCCAGATATTTGAGCAAAACTTCTTCTCAAATCCTTGATGACCACTAAGCTGTGCAGATACATGTGTGGTTCCTATAAATTCAAATTAAAGATTAATATTAAGAATAAAAAGAAGCAGAGATATCAGTGGTCAAACACCACGTGAGATACAGATTTTTCTATATCAAGCATTTAAAATACATTTAATATTTCTAATCCACTCAATATTATAGCCCAACCTACGCTATCTTAAATGTGCTCAGAACACTCACATTAGCTTACAGTTGGGCAACATTATCTAACACACAGCTTATCTTACAATAAAGTGTTGAATATCTTAGGTAATTTATTGGATACTGTACTGAAAGAGAAAATGGAATAGTCATAGGAATACTAGAAGTACTATTTCTACTTGAATGCATATCGCCCTCACAGCATCTCAAAGTCAAAAAATTATAACTCCAACCACCATAAGTCAGGTACTATCAGTCAGTTCAGACAAGTAACTAAGAAGAAAATTTAAAAATGCTCAGAAAAATGAAGCAAATTCAAGGCCTGACATGATGACTCAAGCCTGTAATCACAGTACCTTGAGAGGCTGATGCAGAAGCATCACTTGAAGCCAGGAGTTTGAGACCAGGCTATGGAAAATGGTGACATTCTTGTGTTCACAAATATTAAAAAAAAAAACATAGCAGAGAGTGGTGACATTCACCTACATCCCAGCTACTCAGGAGAATGAAGCTGGAGGATCACTGGAGCCCAAGAGGTCAAGACTGCAATGAGCTATGATCACAACACCACATTCTAGCCTAGGTGACAGAGTGAGACCCTGTTTCTAAACAAATTTACATTTACATTTAAAAAACCGATAATCTAAAGAGAGATACTGTAATATATTATCAAAAATGTACCGTTTACAGTTTAAAAAATCCTGGAAAAAGAGAAGTATGATCTATATTGTAGTAACAAAAATAAAGCAACTACAATAATAACAACAGAAAACAGTCAATGAAAGCTGATTCTAACTTTTCCTAAATATTGACTGTAGCAAAGACTACAAAGCAGCTAATATGTAGATGTTCAAATAGTTATTTTTAGAACTAGGATCATTGACATAAAAAATAAAATATTTTAAAAAGGATTCAGCAAATAGGGCCTCAAGAAAAGAAATGGAAAGTATTAAAAAATGGACAAATAGAAACTCTAGAAATGAAAAGTACAATAATCCAATTTAAATATTTACTAGCTAGATCTAATTGCAATTTGAGATGGCAGAACAATCAGTTAACTTGAAAATAGAGGAATAGAAATTATTGAGTCTAAAGAAAACCTTTAGAAAAAATGGTAGAAGATTTCAGGGATTTAGAGCTCAGAGTAAAAGATACCAACAAATGTATAATGAGAGTCACAAAGAAGGAGAGACAGAGAAAGTGACTGAAAAAGTATTTGGAGAAATAATGACAAAAACTTTTTAAAATTAATAAAAAAATATTCTCAGATGAAAAAATTCAGTAAAATCCTTTTAGATAATCAATAGAAATTTATAACTGAACTCATTATGTTAAAATTTTGAAAGACAAAGAGAAAATCTTCATTGCATCAAGAATGAAAGCAGACATTATATACAGAGAAAAAACATAGCCATTGGCTAAGTTTTTGTCAAGATCAATAGAGGATAGAAGCAGTGAAATGACATATTTAAATGCTGAAAGAAAAAAAAAAGGCAACCAGGAAATCTATATCCAGTGAAAATATCCTTTGAATCTAAAGAAAAAAAAAAAAAAAAAATTCTTTAATGAACAAATTAGATTCATTCGTAGCAGCTATGTCTTTTAAGACATTTGAGAGAAAATCCTTCAGAATACCAGGAAATGACATCAGACAGGACCTTGGTTCCACTGGAAGAAATGAAGGCCTCGAAATAATAAGGAAAAATACTAAGGCTAAAAAGATAAAAAATACCCGTAGTGCTATTTATGTAAAGTTCAGGACAGGAAAATCTAAATGATTGTGTAGATGTCAGAAAGACAGTTAATTTTCCTGGGTGGGAGGGGTGAAAACCGACAAAGATTGTCCATGAGGGAAGCACAAGGGAATGTGAAATACTCTATCATTCCATCCAGACAATGAATTCCACGTAAACTTTTTTCAGTTGCACATTCAAGATGTGTGAACTTTACTCTGGCCATTTTATCAATTGAAAAAACAAAAAGAAACAGACAAAAAAATACCAAACTTAGACTGTTTCCCCCATACCAGTATTCACAGCCAAGAGCCCAGACTAATTTGGAATATTATTATTATCACCACTTCTTTATCCTATTTGAAGCTTACACTTTTCATCCAGCTACAGTTTCACAGCTCCACCTCTGGCCCATTCTTTTGGAAGACCCCATAGCCATAGGGCAGGTAATACCTCTGGAAGACTCATAAACGACATGATTGTTGGGTATTTAGCAGAAAACAAGTTGTATGTATCACACACTGTTCTATGCAGAGGGTACAATACATGTCAGTGAGAGAGTCCCTGTAGCACAGAAAAGAAGTGTGAACTAGAGCTTCAGAATGTGATACAGTTTTTAGAGTTCATCTGAAGAACACAGATCAAGGTGTCCTCTCATCTGGGCATGGGAAAGTGAAATGACTGCAGATTCTCCCCAGATCAGTGGCCCGTGGCTTTGGAGATGTGTACATGAAACTCACATTTGCTCACATCCACAGTCACCTGCTGGCTTCACCCATAGGAATGATGGTCTGGCTACCCAGTTACTTAGAAACTGTGCACACAGGGTGTCAGTTCATAAAATGACAATTAAAACAGTGACTTTGGTTAAATGTATATCAGTAGTTACATTCTGGAGGGAAAAATGAGCAGAGGGGATATATTTTAATACCAAATTAAAAATCACAGCCTTGTGACTTCTTTCCTTTCCCATATCATTCATTATGATAATGCTGAAACTTCACAGGATCAAATGAGCCCCATATATTCCTCCCTAAACCTTTGTCTTTGTCCAGCTTGAGCCCACGTCTGGGCCATCCACTGGCATCTGAGTACACTTGTGAGATGATCACTGTGCAGACAGCATTACTGGGGCGACTCACAAGCAGCTCCATGCTGAGTTTCCCCTCGAACTCCCAGCATCACTGACCCTGAAGGAGTGTCCTCCTGTTCTCCACAGCACCCAGAGCACAGCCTGCCCTGCCGTGATTTCACTGCCCAACTCAAAACTTCATCACAGATTCTACTGCCTCAAAGACAAATTCAGGTCCCAGGCAGAGGCTGGTGTGGGGACCTAAGAGAAACTAGCTTTTCATCAATTTTTCTGCTAGAAATTTCCAGGCACTTATAAGCTGAATTTCTATACATAGTTACTATCTTAAAAATGGAAACTATTTCTAATATGAGAAACATAAAACATGGAAAATAGTTAAATCTCACAGGAGCATCATGTAGTAAGAGACACCAAATTCAACTAATCTAACTCTGAGCTCCCTGCCTTATGGTCCATCTCCATGATGTCTATGTGCTCCACCCTTATCCAATATATGTTCAAATAATTATTTTAACCTATTATAAAAGACTTAAAAAGCAATATATAAAGACAATGATTAAACAAATAGCGGCTCTCAAACAGAGACAAAACTATGAAAACAGAACTACTGGGAATTCAAGAAATGAAAGGTACAACTACTCAATTGAAAAAATATATTAAGTAGACTCATCAGCAATTTAAGATGACATGAGTATCAGTTAACTGAAAAACAAGTCAATTGAAATGATCTCATATAAAGAAGGGAAAATTGTAAAGAAAAATGAATAAAACCTCAGACATGATAGGTCCATGTGAAGAATACCAACAGATTTGTAATAGGAATAACAAAGAAAAGATAGAAAGAGGCTAAAAAATGTGTTCCCATCTTTATGACCATGTGTACCCATGTTTAACTCTCACTTATAAGTGAGAACATGTGGTATTTGGTTTTTTGTTTCTGCATCAGTTCCCTTAGGAAAATGGCCTCCAGCTACACCCAAGTTTCTGCAAGGACATGATTTTGTTCTTATTTATGGCTGCATAGTATTCCACAGTGCATATATACCATACCACAGTTTCTTTATCCAGTCCACAGTTGATGGGCACAATAGACATTGGGGACTACTAGAGGGGAGAGAGAGGGAGGAAGGGCAGAGGCTGAAAAACTACCTATGGGGTACAATGTTCACTAACTGGTTAAAAGGTTCAGTCATATCTCAAACCTCAGCATCGTGCGAAATAACTTTGTAACATATCTGTACATGTATGCTGTGATTCTAAAACAAAAACTGAAAATGAAAAAAATGGAGAAACAATGAAAATCATGTTTCAATGTGATGAAACACAGTAATCTCTACATGAAAGAAGCTCAGTGATACCCATTTAGGATAAGCACAATGCAATTCATAACTATACACATTATAGTACCAATGTTGAAAGACAAAGACACAGAGAATTTGGAATGCATCACTAAAGTACTGACTTACTCTATCCTAGGAAGCAATAATGAAGCCATTGGCTAAATTTTCGTCATTACAAATGGAGGTGAGAAGACAGTGGAATGATATATTTAAATGCTGGGGGAAAAATGTCAGCCACAAATTCTGTATCCAGCAAAACAATCATTTAAATGTAAACACAAGGTAGAAATATTCCTTCATATGTGAAGATTATTTAATTAATTGCATATATGCCTGGCAAGAGACTCATGAGAAAATTCTTCAGAATCACAAGGAATGATAGCAGTTAGCAATGCAAATTGACAAGAAGGAATCAAGGCCTCAGAAAATGAAAGAAATAAGAAAGAAGTTACAAATAATCTGTAACTGATATAAAATCCAGGAAAAAAAATTATTACAGATTTCAGAATATCCATTACATTGATTGTGTTTTCAGCAGCAATTGCTAACTGGGAGGGTGCGCAAAGAAAACAGTGAGAGAATTGGAAAGCTTCCATATTTTGATTTGGATCATGACATGAAATGATCTGTATCTTAAAACTCATTTGCACCCTTAAGATTTGGACGCTTTGCGTTGTATGTTTTGTCATATATAAAATAAAATAAAATAAAATAACAACAAACCTAGACTGTTTTAAATAAACCCGAACAAATACATAAGAATCACCAAATATTTTGAAAGCTCAACATTGTTAAAGAGAAATATGAAACATGCCTGAGAAAGTCCTAAAGAACTAGAAATCTGGTAGAGGAAACAGCAGGATACGTCTAAATTTCTCCCTTTTGCCATTCAGGCAACACAGATTTTACATCTCTTGATTTCCGTTAAAGCATAAAATATATTTAATTCATTTTGCTCACAAGAGAAGCCTCCAACTTCTCCTTGGTTCTTTCCACCCCACTGCACTCACCAGGGGATTTGCATACTGTCTGCTAGGGAGCACCTTTCCCTGTGAGTCTGAGATAAAAACTCAGCTCTAACCTTGCCTTGACTGATCTGGACTCTTCAGTTCACCTTCTCAAAGTGAGGTTCCCTGCTCAGCTCCTGGGGCTGCTAATGCTCTGGGTCCCTGGTAAGGATGGAAGGGAGAAGAGGGAAGAGAATGGGGTGGAAGGGTGAGCTCTGGGGGCCTCATTGCCTCCCATGTGTGTCCTATCCTCATGCTATATGCATCTTGTTCTCCAGGATGGGGCATGTGATGTCTAGATCTGTGAGTGAGGAAGTTTCCAGAAGGAGCAAGGACGTGTACTTTAGTGAAAGTTGTGACACAGAAGAAGGGGGATGGGGTAGGTGACTTCTAGAGGCCCCTTTGTGCCTTGCAAATCTTGGTTCTTTTTAAACCTGTATGTTTTTGGAGTATTAACCATAATCACACACAGAAAATAATTTAGAAAAGCATAAATAACAGACAGAAAATGATTAAAATGGCTTACAGTGTTTGCACATAATCTTGAACTTCGCTCTTATTA
>NW_012101438.1:61013-62601 GCF_000951045.1 Mandrillus leucophaeus | reverse complement strand
AGATTAAAATCAAAGATGTGTGCTACTCATAAAATATACACCATAGTAAGAATATACAATGGCTTTGAAAAGGAAAGGATGATAAGTACATATCATGCAAAAACTGAGCAAAAGAAAATAGGTTGTGACTTTAATGCAAGAGATAAAAATGGGCGTTTCCTAACGATAAATGAGTAAATCCATCAAGAAGCCATTAAAATTCAAAATTTCTCTAAATCCTGTATTAGTTTGTTTTCACCTTGCTGATAAAGACATACCTGTGACCGGGCAATTTACAAAAAAAAAGTGATTTAATGGACTTACAGTTCCACATGGCTGGGGAGGCCTTACAATCATGGTAGAAGGAGGAGCAAGTCACATCTTACATGGATGGTGGCAGACAAAGAGAGAGAGTTTGTGTAGGGCAACTCCTCTTTATAAAACCTGTGGTTATATAAATTCCCACAACCTGTGGGAAATTGAGATGAGATTTGGGTGGGTACAGAGCCAAACCATATCATTCTGACCCTGGCCCCTCACAAATATCATGTGTTCACATTTCAAAACAAATCATGCTTTTCCAGCAGTCCCCCACAGTCTCAGCTTATCTCAACATTAATTCAAAAGCCCCTGCTATGTTGGGAGTAATATCATCCTCTCCCCCTCTGAATATTACGAACAATATCACAGGGGGTTGTACACCTCACGCGATACTGGGAGTAACATCATGCCCTCCCCCACTTGTATTACGAATAATATCACAGGGGGGGTTACACCCTCCGCGATATTGGGAGTAATATCTTCTCCCCACCTCGATATTACAAACAATATCACAGGGGGGTGTACACACAAGTTGTTTATGATATTGACAGTAGTATCATCTCCTTTCTCCCACTGGATATTACAGATGATATCACAGGGGGGTGTACACTCTTCTCAATGTTGGCAATAATATCATCCCCTCCCGCCCTGGATATTACAAACAATATCACAGGCAGCTGTACACAAAAGCCATTTACAATATTGAAAGTAATATCATCTCCTCTCTCCCCCGGATATTGCCAACAATATATTGGGTGATGTACACCCCCCACAATATTGAGAGTAATATCATCCTCTCCATCCCTGGATGTTACTAACAATGTAACAGGGAGCTGTACACACAAGATCTGGACACAGGCTCATAATTGCAGAAAATGGGCCCACCTGATGGATTCTTCCTCCGCTCTTTTAGCTAATTCTTCTGTGGTTCATGGAATCCTGGGCTACATAACTGCTTCAGGTGGGCCTGATCATCCTGCCTCTGATACTAGTTTTCATTGGCCCAGTGAAATCTATTCTGGCTCTGGCTCAGTGATGTTGCTTTGAGACTGTGTTAGTCAAGGTGCTTCATCAGTCTGACAAGACACACCTCCGCCTCCAGTTCAGGGTGGTTGGTGGGCATATAAAATGGAAGAGCTTTCTAAGGGGGATGTCTGGGTTAGGGGATGACTTCACTACGGTCCTCCGATGGTCCTGGACTCACTTGGTTTTCCCCACTCTCTTTCTTACACTTCTCAAGAATAATTGTAGAATGTGTTGGAAATGTAACATTCTGAAACAGGGAGGG
>NW_012101438.1:53824-59653 GCF_000951045.1 Mandrillus leucophaeus | reverse complement strand
TCACTCTGTTGCCCAGGCTAGAGTGCAGTGGCGCGATCTCAGCTCACTGCAAGCTCCACCTCCCGGCTTCAGGCCATTCTCCTGCCTCAGCCTCCTGAGTAGCTGAGATTACAGGCGCCCGCCACCACACCCGGCTAATTTTTTGTATTTTTAGTGGAGTCGGGGTTTCACCGTGTTAGCCGGGATGGTCTCGATCTCCTGACCTCGTGATCCGCCCACCATGACCTCCTAAAGTGCTGGGATTATAGGTGTGAGCCACCGCACCCGGCCCCAATCTTTTTTTTCTAGGACATTGCCCAACCAGCTTTCCAGGAATCCATGTATATAATTAACTCACCATTTTCTTGCCACATTAGTTTGATTACCGTGTGTCCTGCTCGACTACCTTCTGACTCCAGGTAAAATTTCAGCCACCCACCCATGATTGTAGCCATAGTGTGGGAGGAATTCACTTTTATTTACACAAATGTATGGTGCAGATTCATTCAAGAAGAAGCCTAGCTTTTTTGTTTGTCATTGTGGTTTTGTTTGTTTGTTTTTGTTTTTATGTTTTTCCCCTCTGGAATTAGCTGAATGGGAAAATCCTTGAGGTCATTGAACATAAGCATAAGAAAGGAGCATTACATGGGAAACTGGAACTCCTGTCATTCTAAGTGAAGCATGCTCTCTCTGAATCTGCTTTCACCCAATTCTGAAGTATAATCTTCACTGTAATATTGAGTAGTTCTGAGCATCACCTGGACATATAGATTGTTAAGACTAAAATTCTCACTGTATGAGGGGCAGCTTAGTCACATAGCTACTTATTTCCTTATGTGCATGTCTACTAGGACCCTGAGATATTCTGATAGCTGCATTTTAAACAGAGAATTGTTTGTGTGTTTGTTTTCTGTGCATTACATAGTCCTCCTCTAGAACCCCAGAGATTGACGCTGTGAATCTTTCTTGGAGCTGGCAAGAGAGTTCAGCGTCCTCATCTAATACAGATGCGTCTAACCCAAGCAATGTGCTGAATCACATAACCCAAGCAACAGAGCCACCTGTATCAGAACCCGAACTTGCGACAGAACTTCTCATTCTCTGAGTCCACTGAAAACAGACAGCCTTGCAGATAAGCTGATAAACAAGACGGTGTAGTAGACCCAAGTGTGGAATGTGCTGTGACGGAACTACAGGGTGGGCTTGTCAACACTGTGGTTTATTCTCATTGGTTGGAGGTGCAAGACGAAATTATTTTCCCTTCCTTTGAAAGGAATGATCAGCATGACTCACTCCCCTTCTCTAAATCCCTGATATCTTCCCCAATGAGACAAGCCCTTGAATTTGTAGTGATGAATCTTATCTTCTGTTCCTCACGTGTCTTCATTGTATATTGAGAATCCATATAATTTTCTGCTTATTCCATGATCTCATCAACATAGTGCTGTATGGGTTGATGCTTTGTGAAAGGTCCACAGGATCAATGTTTCTTCGGCCTACATTGTGACAGAGAGCAGGAGAGTTGTTAATGTAGCCCTGGGCCGAGACTGAGGATGTGAGCTGCTGTTCACCCCAGATGACTGCAGAGCTTCCCCCAGACTGCGATGGACTCTGTCTTCACTCTGTGACTGGGCCCTGGGTCTGGTCAAGCCCTGCCTGAGCCTCAGCTGGGCTCATCTGCAGGTGCCAGCAGAGGGCGCATCTCAGACTCACGGAAGGGGTGGGAGGGCGATCTCCTGGCAACAGTGATGTCTGTGTATTTAAACCAATAGGACACTGTCATAATTTGCATGTATCCCTCCTCTCACATCTAAAGTGGTCCTGCCTCTCAGTATCTGTAAGAGGCTTTTTCTCTGAGATGTGGCTTAAGCAAAACTTACAAGTCAAAAGCAGGAAGATGTCCCCATAACAACTCCTGGGGTTTCTGCTACTCTGTGTTCCAGGTGAGAATATGTGGACAAAGCTAAAAGTGAGACAACTATTTCAATCAGTGATTTTTTTTTTTCATTAGGAACTCTGCCTCTTATGAAATTTAGCGTGCTTTTTAAATGTGAATTTATAAAAAGCAATGCATATTCTTCCTGCTTGTCTAACTAGATTAGTGGTGATTTTGATATACGTATAGTTATGTTATGCTAATATGCCCATTCTTGATTTGAAATCAAGAATCCTCAATTCTTCAATGAGAAATTCTTCACCAAAGGTTGAGTGTACCAAGGCACTCCCAAGCAAGAGAATGTAGCTTTGGGAGCTCAAAGAAGGTGATAAGACTAAATGGACATTTTATTTCCTATCTTGCTTGACATAGGAAGTACAGGAGGATCACCCATGATCCTTAGAGTGAATTTCTGTTCTGCATATCAGAAACACTGCTTGTCTCCTCTTTCATTCTCATCCAAAATCCAAACGGCAATTTGAACATTTTTTTTTTTTTTAATTTCACCATACTTAATTTTGAGACCAGGATCCTACTGTTAATATTTGTGGATTCTAACGCAAACTAAGTTCATTTGTTTGACTTTGTTTGCTGTGCACTTATTTATGCACTCAAAAATAACTTTGGGGATACAATCTAGTCATTAGCGATGCAGACTGACGTCACAGTAAATGACATTTAAATTAATGATTTTCATCATATTTGGTCACAAAACATTATATCAGTTTTCATTCAATTTTTTTATACCACACATATTTTACCCCAAGGTGAAAAAATATGATATGAAATAATATGTCTACATTTTGGTTTCAGGCAGACACGGTCATGAGTTCCCTTCACAAGATGTTTCAAGTTCCAAAACACGATGTAGAGAAAGTTGAATTGTGTGCCCATTGAGTTAAACCCAAACATCAAGGCATGGGCAGGTTAAGGTCTGCTTTCTCTGCTTTCAAGATGATGCCTGGATCGTTGAGTCTTTGAAAGGAAGGCAGGCCATGTCTTAACATGACAGAGGAGCGGAAGAGAGAGAGATCCCAGCCCTGTAATCCCTGTTTCTTGTGTCAATAATGTATTCCACTAGAGGGCTCCACTTTCATGACCTAAACACATCCCAATAGGCCTCATCTGGCAACACCATTACACTGAGAATAAACTTTACAACAGATGGATTCTGGAGGACACGATGAAACCATAAAACTTTCCTAAAAGATACACATTCCAGGCAATCTGGCCAGCAATGCATGCAGGCAGAGTTCTCTGCCCAAGATCATACAGAACATAACACATATATATGGCCATTGGAAGTCAGCAGAGGTACAACAAAAGGAAAGCATTAGATTACAGATGGGGACTGCAACATTCATCATGGAACAGTTAACCCTTGAATAACTTGGGTTTGAAATTTTCAGATCCACTATATTTTCTTCTGTGTGTGTCACCTGTAAGCAAGCATTTAATAAGTAGTAAATATATTTTCTCATTTTTATGATCTTCTTAATAACATTTTTTCCTTTAGCACATTTTATTAGAAGAATAGAGATTATAATATATCAACTAGTTATTTTATCACTAAGGCTTCCAGTCCAAAGTAAGTTATTAGTACTTAAGTTAAGCATGAAAAATTTCTACAGAGGTTTTCATCTGCAGCAGTGATCAGTGCCCCAACCTCTACGTTGTTCAGGGGTCAGCTGCTCTTTCAGTCTATAGCTGCATCTCTCTGGAACAGGATCTTGGCAGGTGGTTGCAAGTAAAGGAAACCAGGATATAACATCTCAAACTATGCTGCATTGGTATGATGATTATGTAAAACCAAAGGCATTTAGAAAGCAGCAAATGCACAAATAGGCTTTTCCTAAATATCCCTTATCTGCCTAAAAGCAGATCCTCCAGAAGGAAACCAATTGTCAAGAAAACTCATCCTGGGAATTTTTATATCTGGAAAGATGAACACAAAACAGGAATCAAACTAAAAGAGACTGGAAGTTGATGCTTTATCCAGAAAGCCTATTACATGTTCTTTTGAGAATGCAATTCTATGCTCATCTATTCTCTCCAGGTTGCCTACACTTCTGATTTCCCTCTTCCCTAGAAAGGAAATATGAACTGGGTCTCACTGAGTAATCTGGGTAATCGCCCTGCAATGATATCCCACTGCACTTTAAGTGAATTTTGTTTGCCTTTTCTCTTATTAATCTTCCTTTTGTCTGTTCATTTTCAGCAAATATTTAGAGGACAAATAGAGCTTTCTTCCTTTCTCCCTATATAAGCAAGTTCCCTTATAATTCAGGCTGCTTACAAAGCAGCAGGAAGGTTTGTACACAGGCTACAGCACTGAGATTTGACTCCCCTAGTCAGGCATCAGTAAACTTTTGTACAGCCCTAGGCTGTAGGCCACTGATGCTGATATCATTGGATCCACTTCCCCTGCTACTGAGCCAGGATGGGACATTTTAGGGCACATTACAAATGTGAAATATAATGAGTGCCAGTCTGTGTCCAGTTTCATTTGCATCCAATTGATTTATCCATGTACACAGGATAGGCAGTTGCTTAATAAGAGATTGAGCATGTTTTTCCTAAAGATGTTAACAGGGAGGCTGGTATCTCGGCTGGGATGATGTCCTAACTCACTGATAAAAAGTAATAGAAGAAAGTGTCATTGATGGTGCATGGCAGGGAAATGCTCCATGCAGTGGTCACCCTCACTAAGAGAGATGAACTTTGGGAAATAATACTCAGTGGCAGAAAAGAAGGTAGACTGTGAAGGTGCCCAAAACAAGAATAAGCTGCAGCCCATTTAGTCTCTGGGTATTACACAGACCTGCAACTCTTGATAATGGCGGATCTGTGAGTGCTGCACGCATTGAGGAAACATGGTATCATCTGTGAATCTGTAGTAAATTGCTTCAGCTAATACTGGTAAAAACAATACCATAACACCATTACCTAATACTTACAAATATATATGGCATCGTGTCAATAAATTTTATTTTTAATTTTCTTAGAAAGGAACAATGTTAAACTCACAGAAACGTTAAAAGTATAAGACAACGTACCCCCTTCCCTAACTCAAATTATATGAGACTTTTGAAGACCTGAGAATCCTGTCTAGCATTTTACTATGTGTTTCCTACAAACAAGAATATTCTCCTAAATAATCCCCAAACACCAATGAAATATTTTACTCCAATGACTCCTGAGGAATATTTCAAATTGTCAGAAAAAAACTAAAAAATATTTCTTATGACAAAATAGTCCTCAGTAGAAACACATTCTCTGCAGACAAATTTATGCCACCCTGGTCTTACTTGGGACACCTGAGGACACTGAGCCAGTGCTTAGCTACTGAGGTGAGCCAACCCTGCAGCTGTGCCCAGCCTACCCTGTCTTCTTCTCATTTGCATATTCCCAGAGCACATCCTCCTGCCCTGAAGATTTATTAATAGGCTGGACACACTTCGTGCAGGAGTCAGACCCAGTCAGGACATAGCATGGACATGAGGGTCCCCGCTCAGTTCCTGGGGCTCCTGCTGCTCTGGCTCCCAGGTAAGGAAGGAGAACACTAGCGGTTTACTCAGCCCAGTGTGCTCAGTACTGCCTGGCTATTCAAGGAAGTCTTCCTATAATATGATCAGTAGTATGAATATTTGTTTTTGTGTTTCCAATCTCAGGTGTCAGATGTGACATCCAGATGACCCAGTCTCCATCTTCCCTGTCTGCATCTGTGGGAGACAAAGTCACCATCACTTGCCATGCCAGTCAGGGTATTAGCAGCTGGTTAGCCTGGTATCAGCAGAAACCAGGGAAAGCTCCTAAGCACCTGATCTATAAGGCGTCCAGTTTGCAAAGTGGGGTCCCATCAAGGTTCAGCGGCAGTGGATCTGGCACAGATTTCACTCTCACCATCAGCAGCC
>NW_012101438.1:51964-53774 GCF_000951045.1 Mandrillus leucophaeus | reverse complement strand
TGCAGACAATTTTGTTACTGAAATGCCTGGGATTCAGTGAAGATTCTGCTGCTCACCACACAGAAAGCTGATCACTAAGACAACAAGTATTGCCAAGAACAGGCGTTAATCAGGTGCTGCAGCCGAGGAGATGGGACACCATTGGTAGTATATATAGTACTAATACTTAAGTAGTATATACTACCATTAGTAGTATATGTAGTACTAATACCTAAGTGTGTTTATTCTATTATATATGCAATATATGCCTGTTTGTAAAATTATTATCTAAATTGAATATATTTGAATAATTTTCGTTACATTCTATAAAAATTGTATTCTGGACCACACATAGTTCATACTCTTGCTGCAGAAAATTTATGTGTAGCCTTTATTTTTAAAACTCTATCAAATGATTGTCCTTACCCAAAAATATTTTCCAACCCAGTAGGGCTCCAAGGGTATCAAATTTTGACTAACGTTAAATATTAACCATCGCAGCCTATGAAACTCTCCATTATGTTCATGCCCACAATGATGATATGCCAAATAGAGTTCTCACAACAATGGATGCTGGACGGAGTCACATCAGTGCCACTGTCAAGGAAGCCCTGGAAATGTAAAAATCATAACAGTGGGTAAACTGCAAGGATTACATCGGATAATCACATTGGAAAGAGAAGAACATTTTAATAATATTGGCTGTTGGTTTTGACAGATCATCAGGCCTTAAAAGAAATGCAACAGGATGATTACAGACAAAGCCATTCTGGAAGAGCTATGACTAGATGTTTTAAAAATGAGCCATAATCCAAAAAAAAAAAAATGCTCTCCAAGTGAATATTAGTCAAAATGCCATTAATGAGCAGCGGCTTTTAATAACGATGATGATTCAACACATGGACTTCAGTCAATCACCTTTCCCAGCTTTCCCAGGGAATCTCCTGAACCAATGTTATGGAAGTCCCTGTGGGGACTCAATAATATGAGTTTCCCCCAGCTGAGACTTAGAGTGCTACTGGCTCTTCTGAACATCTAATTTGCCAAGAAGAATGACCCCTCCTGAACCTCTCACATTGTACCACAAATCAGGGCTCAGACTAACAGCTGATGTCAGGTGATTCTAGTGTCATTGGGTGTCCCAGAGTCACTTCAGGACACAAAAGTTTCCTGAAGCAGCCACTAGTTGTGCCTCTTTTGAATGACAACTCCTCGCTTACTGTAGGAAACTGATAGGGCTGAGTATCTCAGAGCTAGAGCACCAGGCATGACACTGCTACCTTAACTAGCCATTCTCACTTTGGTGCCTACGAACACAATCAATAAAACTGGACAGGCCCAACAGATCCAAATTATTAAATGGAAATGGTACAGTCAGAATCAGCCCTAACCAGGATCTCAGAGGACCCATGTGCCCCGTGAACAAATGGCAAGCTTGCTGGAAGGGAACAAATAACCCATAGAGGACAATTTAGTTTCTCTTTTGGCCACATAGTCAAAGATTCAGAGACATGTCTGTGTCAGTATGGCATGGGGGCCCTGATGATAGTGCAAAACACATACCAGTGGGTCCCCTGGGTGTGGCCACCATCCAGCCAGGGGATGGCGTCTTTTGACTGACACTGAACATGGACATTCTGCCCAATGGGCCAAACTACATGCAATGACAGTAGCCATGCAGGCTGCCCCTACACTATATTTTACTCCATTTCCACTAAATCAAGGGCCATTGTCAACAACCCAGCCACCTGGTCAGGAAAATAGCAACTGAGTGACTGAACTATTAAAGGATCCCCTGTGTAGGGAAAAGGACTATGGCAATAGCTTGCTT
>NW_012101438.1:37803-51914 GCF_000951045.1 Mandrillus leucophaeus | reverse complement strand
GTTGGATCCACTTCCCCTGCTACTGAGCCAGGATGGGACATTTTAGGGCACGTTAGAAATGTGAGATATAATAAGCACAAATCTGTGTCCAGTTTCATTTGGATCCAATTGATTTTTCCATGTACATAGCATAGACAGTTGCTTAGTAAGAGATTGTGTATGTTTTTCCTAAAGATGTTAACAGGGAGGCTGGTATCTCGGCCAGGATGATGTCCTCAATCACTGATAAAAAGTAATAGAAGAAAGTGTCATTGATGGTGCATGGCAGGGACATGTTCCATGCAGTGGTCACCCTCACTGAGAGGAATGAACTTTGGGAAACAATACTCAGTGGCAGAAAAGAAGGTAGACTATGAAGGTGTCCAAAACAAGAATAAGGTGCAGCCCATTTAGTCTCTGGGTATTACAGAGACCTGCAGCTCTTGATAATGGCAGATCTGAGAGTGCTGCACGCATTGAGGAAACATGGTATCATCTGTATATATCTGTAGTAAATTGCTTCAGCTAATACTGGTAAAAACAATGCCATAACATCGTTACCTAATACTTACAAATATATATAGCATTGTGTTGATAAATTTTATTTTTAATTTTTCTAGAAAGGAACAATGTTAAACTCACAGAAATGTTAAAAGTATAAGACAACGTACCCCCTTCCCTAACTCCAATTATACAAGACTTTTGAAGACCTGAGAATCCTGTCTAGCATTTTACTATGTGTTTCCTACAAACAAGAATATTCTCCTAAATAATCCCCATACACCAATGAAATACATTACTCCATTGACTCCTGAGGAATATTTCAAATTATCAGAAAAAAACTAAAAAATGTTTCTCATGACAAAATAGTCCCCAGTAGAAACACATTCTCTGCAGACAAATTTATGCTAGCCTGGTCTTACTT
This sequence comes from Mandrillus leucophaeus, assembly GCF_000951045.1. Classification (NCBI taxonomy): domain Eukaryota; kingdom Metazoa; phylum Chordata; class Mammalia; order Primates; family Cercopithecidae; genus Mandrillus; species Mandrillus leucophaeus. Next base: position 51,010 of record NW_012101438.1, on the reverse strand, counting down.
GGGACACCTGGGGACACTGAGCCAGTGCTTAGCTACTGAGGTGAGCCAACCCTGCAGCTGTGCCCAGCCTACCCTGTCTTCTTCTCATTTGCATATTCCCAGAGCACATCCTCCTGCCCTGAAGATTTATTAATAGGCTGGACACACTTCGTGCAGGAGTCAGACCCAGTCAGGACATAGCATGGACATGAGGGTCCCCGCTCAGTTCCTGGGGCTCCTGCTGCTCTGGCTCCCAGGTAAGGAAGGAGAACACTAGCGGTTTACTCAGCCCAGTGTGCTCAGTACTGCCTGGCTATTCAAGGAAGTCTTCCTATAATATGATCATTGTTTTTGTGTTTCCAATCTCAGGTGCCAGATGTGACATCCAGATGACCCAGTCTCCATCCTCCCTGTCTGCATCTGTGGGAGACAAAGTCACCATCACTTGCCATGCCAGTCAGGGTATTAGCAGCTGGTTAGCCTGGTATCAGCAGAAACCAGGGAAAGCCCCTAAGCCCCTGATCTATAAGGCGTCCAGTTTGCAAAGTGGGGTCCCATCAAGGTTCAGCGGCAGTGGATCTGGCACAGATTTCACTCTCACCATCAGCAGCCTGCAGCCTGAAGATTTTGCAACTTATTACTGTCAACAGAATAGTAGTTCCCCTCCCACAGTGTTACACACCCGAACATAAACCCCCAGGGAAGCAGATGTGTGAGGCTGGGCTGCCCCAGCTGCTCCTCCTGATGCCTCCATGGGCTGAGAGTGTTCCTCAGATGCAGCTACACTCTGATGGTGTTGGTAGAGGGGGACATGAAGTCATGTCTGCACCATAATACTTTTTGCTTTCTCAGCCCCAACTGCACAGACATAACAAAGACTCTCCTATTTTAAAAAAGACAGAGAAGCTTACACCTGAGGAGTCTAGTTTATAGCTTCAGTTGGAATTCATATAACAGAGAAGAAGCCAAAATACATGTTCTAAGCAGGAATTGTCTTAATATGGAGAATTAGAGTCTAAAGTACTGAAGTCTAAATAAAATGTAGAGATAAATCTCTAAGTTTAATGTTTTATTTGCAAAGGAATATTTGCCAAATGGGGCATACAGGAAAACTCAGTGGTCTTCAGTATGTTGGAGGAACAAAGAGAAGGTTAGAGTTTTATGAAAAAGGGAAAATATTACCTATGGCTCTTTGAGAGAGTTCATTGGCAGTAGGAAGGGTTGGGAGCTGGCAAGCTCAGGCTGGTAAGCAGTGGTGGACAAAGTGAGTCCTAGAATAATATCAAGTTATCTCAGAAGTTGTGGGTAAATGTGATTTCAAGGAACAAGAAGCCAAAGCAGTGAAGCTTGAAGAGAATTCTGTTGTTGAAATGCCAGGGATTCAGTGTAGATCCTGCTGCTCACCACACAGGAAAAAATCTCTAAGACAGCAAGTATTGCCAAGGAACAGTTTCTAATCAGGTGTTGCAGCCAAGGAGATGGGACACCATTCACAAATGTATCTCCCTGACCAACTAAAATTTGGGGTTTAGATAGCAGGGAAGAAATGTGGGAAAACAGGAATTAGGGAGGGGTAATGAAGATAATCTGGTCAACAGGAAGCAGGAGGTCAGTTAGTCAATCATAATGGGTGAAGGGTCTGACATCTCACTCTCCTGATTCAGTGATATGTAAGGTTCAACTCCTTGATAGTATCTGGAGGCCTGATAGTTGGTTTCCTTAGAAAAGAACTCAGATAAGACAAATATAACTATCTTGAGTTTTAAGACTGGGGGAGTCAATTTCTATGTTTATTCAAAAAAATCATAAACATTAGTTCCATAGGATAATAGGGCCTATTTCCATTGCATTCTAGACACAATACTTTGCACACTGAGTGCCTTTTCCCCCGGTTTCTTGGCTATGTTGGGTATGACAAGAATGACTTAATTCCTATGATTAACTTTCACACTACAATCTTTCAAAACCAAAGATATAGTAGTCATGAAAGCTGATATTAGAAGCAGGATTCTCTGGTGCTCCCTCAGGAAACAGAATGCATCTTCCCCTGAAATACGGGCTATCTAACCATGCGGTCCTCAGTCCCGTCTGGAAGCTTACGGGTTGGGGTGCTGATGCTTTCAGCTTCCTACAGCATCTTTCCAGGTGTTTCTGCAGTCCTAACCTCTGTCCCTGTGTCTTTCTTAGGTACCAGTGGAGAATATTGAATCATCCTTTTCTGACTTCCAAATCTCATGGGAGGATCTCTTACTGGGCAACTCTATAGGACAAAAGGGAGCTAAAAAGACATATTTACATAAGTTAAAAGATTTTTCCCCCAATGAGGCCATTTTTAAAAATTATATTTAAAGGCACAAGTTGAAAACACTTCCATCTTTATTTTCTTATTAATGCAAATGTACATTTGCAAATATTTTCAAAATTATAAAGGTTGAAAACATAATTATTTGTCCATGGAATGATCAAACACCTCTATAATTAAATGGAGCAAATATTTTCTTGACAATTTGTACTCACTGAAATAAAGGAATATATTTAAAATGTGTGAAGCTATGTTAGAAATTATTGGACTTAAATTCAACTCTGCAGCTTGGTTTGGGATGTTGTTCACTCCTGTGAACTGTCACAGAATCTTGTGTCATGTGTAGTCACTGCTGTTCAGCTTTGTCTTCAGACAATTGATATCTATAGGCTGAAGATGATCTCTGTGTCCTGCAGAGGAACCACTCAGCTGAACCCCTCCTTGATCAGCCAGATGATCATGAGCATCCATGAGCATGAAAACGAATGTTTACTGTTATCAGCCACTGAATTTAGTATTTAACTAGTTACCAATATTTAATGCATAAAATCTTACTGATACAGTATTTATACCTCTACCTATATATACACACATGTATTTCTTCTTAAATTGGTGGTACAAATGTGAACATTTAGTAATCAAATTATGAAGTGATTAAGGGAAAATTAAAGACAAAATTAAAACTAATTAGTATTTCCTTAAATAAAATTTACCTTATTTATGGAAAAATGTGCATATATTTATTCAAGATACATAGAAGTAAATATATATTTGATAAAACATTGGCTATAAATATATATAGTATTCATATACATTTAAATAATCTGTTATATTTCATAAAAATATGGTATTCTGTACCACATATAGTTCATACTCTTGCTAGAGAAAATTTCTTTGTAGCCTTTATTTTTAAAACTCTACCAAATGGTTGTCCTTACCTAAAATATTTTTCCAACCAAGTAGAGCTCCAAGGGTAGGACTAGAGTATATTTTGACTAATGTTGAATAGTAACCATTGCATCGTATGAAGTCTCCATTATGTTCATGCCCACGATGATGATATGCCAAATAGAGTTCTCACAACAATGGATGCTGGGTGGAGTCACATCAGTGCCATTGTCAAGGAAGCCCTGGGAATGTAAAAACCATAAGAATGAGTAAACTGCAAGGGTTGCATCTGATGATCACATTGCAAAGAGAACAGCACATTGCATACAGAACAGTACTTTAATAATAAAAATTTTTTGTTTTTGAGACGTAGTCTTGTTCTGTCGTCAGGCTGGAGTGCAGATCATCAGGCCTTAAAAGAAACACAACAGGATGACTGCAGACAAAGCCATTCTGGATGAGCTGTGACTAGATGTTTCAAAAATGAGCCATAAAATGTTTTCCAAGTGAATATTAATTGAAATGCCATTAATGAGCATGAGGTTTTTAATAATGAGAATGATTCAACACTTGGACTTCAGTCAGTCACCTTTTCCAGCTTTCCCAGGGAGTCTAATGAACCAATGTTATGGAGGTCCCTGTGGGGACTCAATAATAAGAGTTTCAACTAACTGAGATGTACAGGGCTACTGGCTCTTCTGAACACCACCTAATGCTCTTCTGCCACCTAACGCCTCCTGAACCCCTAACATTGTACCACACATCAGGGCTCAGACGAACAGCTGGGGTCAGGTGATACTAGTAGACCTCATGTAACATGAGGAGGGCACTGGTTATCTTCCTATATATGAATTGCCTTTCCTTTTGGTTATATTTCTGCATAAAATATTATTTGGGGATTTTCCAAGTGCTGTTATCAGAGTCAGGAAATTCTTCCATACTACAGCTTTGGATCAAGCAACTTTTTTACCTCAAAAAAAAGTGAAGCTAAGTGTAACTCATGATCTTGTCATGTGTACAGGGGCAGCTATCCCTATAGACAGAGAAAAAACCATTATTAATGAAGCAAAGCAAACCCTTGTGCTATTGAAGTGCTATGCTGTCAGACGTGGTGGAGGTTCTGAAACACGAACCATGAATGGTGCTATTATTCCCATAAACAGAATATTTATATCTTGAAAATGAGCTGCACACTCATCATTGTTATGCAAGCTGAACAACTTGAAATGCTCTATATTTTCTCAGGGCTGCAGTTTTCAGGCTGATGGTTCTTCGTTTGTTTTATTTTTTTGTTTGAGACGTAGCCTTGCTCTGTCACCAGGCTGGAGTGCAGTGGTGTGATCTTGGCTCACTGCAACCTCCGCCTCCCAGGTTCAAGTTATTCTCCTGTCTCAGCCTTCCTAAGTAGCTGGGACTACAGGTGTGTGCCACCATGCTTAGCAAATTTTTGTATTTTTCATAGAGATGGGGTTTCACCATATTGGCCAAGATAGTCTCGATCTCTTGACCTAATGATCTGTGCACACCAGCCTCCCAAAGTACTGGGATTACAGTTGTGAGCCACTGCGCCTGGCCTGGTTGATGGTTCTTAATCCAAAGAGTTGACATGACAATTATACCACTAAATTGGAAGAAATGATAGGATAAGAATGTGACCATTTAATACAATACTGGATAAGTTGTCAACACAGTGGTTGGGGTGTATGCTGGGGTCATAGATCTAGCCCATATAAAGCAAGAGCAAACATAATTGATTTTATGTATTTTAGAGAGGAAGTACAGAAAATATGGACCCTAGGGGACCTTCTAGAACGTTTCTATTTATTGCCATTTCACTGGTAAAACTCACAGAAGATTTCAACAGTCATCGGGATGAAGTTCTAGGGATCACAGTCATGTGAAGAATTCCCTGCACTTGGATCCCCATTGAGGCAAAGGGAAGATGAAATGCATAGTGGGATATGGAGGTGTAAACACCAGGGACAGCCTTCTGGTCAGTTTAAATGTTGAAAAGTGTATTTATTATTTTTCTTTAGATTTATCCCTGAATCAGTTGGATCTGAGAAAAGTCATTATGTCTGGTTACGCAGAAAGGTGTTTATTATCGTGAATTAATGGATAGAAAATATTTGGGGAAACTAGAGTGGCAGCTCAGGCAACTCCAAGTATTCTTTCTGCTATTCCTTGATCCTCTCCTTGCCCCGTGTTTTCCAAAGTCAAGAAGGATACTCTCGTTTTGATAGAAACCTGGCAAGTGAACATATTGTGTCCATAGGACTGGGCTGCCTGACTGTGACCCAGAGCAGGAAAATGAGCACATTTGAGTGAGATCAGGCACTTCCTCTCCCTCATCTCAATCCAAAAGCATTCTGTAGTAACACATTTGATGGACAGTCTTCACCACATCTGGGACTTAGGGCATGTCCTCCAAAGACATCAGGAGTAGCCTTTCCAGACTCTACCGTAGAGGAAGTATTGCCCGAAAATAGAGAATAAAACAAATATGAAAGAAGCTGGTGACAATAACTAAATGTGCCATGCATATATGTATCTTAAATAATTTAATCTTTTCTATAAAATTCGAAGTGCTATTTTTAGCCACCTTTACAATTTAGACCACAAATTAAATAATAAGTAAACAGATTAGTGACTCATGAAAGAAGATCCTTTTTTTCCTAGAAGGTGTTGGGCTGAACAGATTGGAGTTTCCCCCACATTTTGGGAAGCACAATGTTATGTGGGTAGCATGATGTTCTTTGTAAAGTAAATATTTGTGTTAGGTTGTAGCATGTTGCTGTTGATACTAGTAATTCCTGAAAATTCAAGTGTAGAAAGATGTGTATGTATGATAGAAAGCCACAGGATGCACTCGGGCAGAAATAACCCCTGCACCCATGAAAATAGATGAATCTGCATGAGACTGAAATGAAGATGTCATCAACACAGGCAGGGCTGCAGAGAAAGGGGTCAGCTCTCCAGTAGTTGATAGCAGAGCTGCTGTCCTTCTAGGGGCAGTAGTGAGAAGAGCTGCTCTCTTTTCTGTGGGAGACAGCTTGAATGTGGAGTTTTAGGCAGCAGGAGCTCCTCCCCAGCCTGCGCCAGCAACGCCATTCTTGAAATTGCTGTAGACGCTTTGCCTGGAGACTGTTCCGTAAGGCTCTTCAACAATTTGCAAGGAATTTAATATCTTCAAAAATCCTTTTATGCTTCATGGGTTTGACATTAGCAACAGAGAATATAGACAGTTTACACTGACATCATTCACAGCCCCCATTTTTCTTGCTAAATATAATGCTTTCCAGGAGGACCTGCCAGAGGAAGCCAACATGAACAACAATCCATGTCACCAAAAATGTAAGACAAATAAGCTCGGGAAAGCCACTGGGTTCTCACGTAGCTGCACTCTCCCTGTGCAAATTGGGAGAGTGTAAAACTCTTAGCTCTACCATCAGAAAGATGGCCTAGTGTGACCTTCTCAGCATAGTAAGTCAGTATTTACAGATATTTAGATACTAACAACTTTAACACTGTAATACAGGCAAAAGTAGAAAAGAAAATAAATTGGACTACATAAAAATTTAAAATGTGCATCAAAAGTCATAATCAACACAATGAAAATGCAACATGTGGAATGGAAGAAAATATTTGTAAATCATATATCTGATAAGGGGTTAATAATATCCACCATATAAAAATAAGTTCTACATGTCAACAGTAAAAATAAAATACCTGATTAAAAATGAGAAAAGTTGATTCTTTAGAGAATCAACATTTCTCTAAAGAATATTCTCTAGAGATAATTAGATAACTAGCATAGGAAAAGATGCTTAATATTATTAATCCTTAGGAAAATAAAAACAAAACCCACCTCTCACCTATTAGGATTTTTTTTTTTTTCCAACAGAAAATGACCAGTCTTGGTGAGAATTTAGGGAACTGGAGCTCCTCTGGACACTGTCATGGTGAGGTAAATGGCCCATCTGCTGTGAGAAGTCAGGTGGTGATTCCTTGAAGAATTAATGGAAATAATATATAATTCAGCAATTCCACTTTTGGATATACTCCCAAGTAACTGAAGACATTAACTTCAGGAGATATTTGTATACCCACATTCAGAACCGAATTATTCACAACAACCAAAAGGTAGAAGCAACTCGAATGTTCACAAAGGAGGGAACTGGTAACCCAAATGTGGTATATACATACAATAGCATATTATGTAGCTTTAAAAAGGGAAATTCTGACACATGCTACAGCATGGATGAAACTAGAGGACATTACACTAAGTGAAATAAACCAGTCACAAAAAGATTACTGAGTTATGATTTCACTATGGTATTTGCAGTACAGTTTCCATTTTGCTATGAATCAACACAGTCCCCATCCCTTTCTTGCTTGTAGTTTTCTGGAATAACTACAGAATGCTCTGGAACTGTAACATTCTGAGATAGGGCACGACTGGCCAGAACAGCCTGTGCTGGCTGTGTTTCTGTCCCTGCTAGAAACAGGAATTTCTTCAACACTCTAACCCAGTGTGTCATGTGATTCTAAGACATAAAATCCAGGATGGACTGCATTCCAGGGCACCTCAGTTGCAGTCCTTGTGGGGTATGCATGGTCTCGAGTCAACTGGGCCCCAGCAGCTTTCTGCTCTCTCTGGCTGAATCTCTGTAACTAGTAATCCACTTCATGTAACTAGGTGTGCACGGGTGTTGTGTCTCACCCAATTTGGGTAAGTTGGAGATCAGTGCACAGCAAACCTTCTTGGCAAAATTGGTGCAGTGAGAAGGTTTGATGTGAGAGAACCATGGCTTATTGGTGAAGTTGGAGGAACAATACTCTCCAGTCCCTGGCCCAGGACAGAGACATCAGGGGATGCAAGGGCTGGACATGCAGATGGATGTTTAATGAGGAGGGAGGATAAATGGGACATGGTGAGAGGCAGCGTTTCATGTGGCAGTGAGTCAGTGGAAACAGCGGAGAAGCCGGACAGCAAGAGAAGCAAGAGATGGTATTTTGTGAGAAGATGGACATAGCGATCAGCAATGGGCAAGACAGTTATTGGAGACGTGGCAAGACGGCGACCAGTGAGAGAAGGCGAGAGGGTGATCGGCGCTACAGCGATTAAAGTTACAGAGTTGCTAACATTGCAGAGCTGTTAACAATGGCCAAAGGCTTTTTTAAGAGCCATCATCTTTCCTGACAGGCAGTGGAGCCCTGGGGATGGGCAAGTGGCCACATAGCCACTGCGTCATGCAGGCCAGCAGCTCCGTGCACCAGTTCCCCCGCGGGAGCCCAACCAACCTGAACTGGGGAGCCTGGAGAGATCTTCACGCAGGCCCCATATTAGAGACTGCTTGGTACCATTTTGGCTCCTGCACACCAGTAAGTGTCCCCTCTGCCCATGTGCCCTATATCAGATGATCCAGGGAATCAGGTCTTGGGCTAGATAGTCCATTTGAAGTCCCCCATAGCACACCTGACGACATCCTCGTTGCTCCTTCCCTTAGTCATTTTTCCTCGAATGCCATTGTATTTATCCATCAGTCATTTTATCTTATTTTCTATCCCGATATATGTGTTCGCTTTGCAGTTTTGGCTTTGGCTCGCTGCTAATTATGCTTGTGCAATTGTTTAAGGCAGCACACTTGGTTGTAAGAATTCTCCTGTTCTGTTGACTCTAAGAAGCCAGGGTCACATTGTTCTATGGCCCCAACCAGGCCTTTGGGGCTCACTGTTGGCCACCCCACTGAGGCTCCAGGATTTCCTGCACTCATCAGCCCCTGGATATTCCAGGCCTTCCTGGAATTTGGTGTGGGGACACTTCTAGACTGACACTCGGGTACTCTGGGTATTCAGCATTTGGTATTGTTGGCCACTCCACAGATGCTCCTAGGATTTTAGCATTGACATTCCTCCTAGGATTGTGGATTGGAGCCTCATCCTATGGGAATCTTGGTTTGCCTTTTCTTGTTTTCTGCCCTAAAGTTATCATTTTCCATAACGGCATTGAGTTTTCTTGTTGTCACTTTATTTACACATTTCCTTCTACATTTTATTTAATAAAAATACTGCTTTAAGGCCGGGCATGGTGGCTCACACCTGTAATCCCAGCACTTTGGGAAACCAAGGTGGGTGGATCATTTGAGGTCAGGAGATCAACACCAACCTAGCCAACACTGTGACGTGTTATCTCTACTAAAAATACAAAAAATGAGCCGGATATGGTGATGCATGCCTGTAATCCCAGTTACTTGGGAGGCTGAGGCACGAGAATTGCTTGAACCCAGGAGGCGAAGGGTGCAGTGAGCTGAGATTGCACAACTACACTCCAGCCTGGGTAAAAGAGTGACACCCTGTCTAAAAAAAAAAAAACAATAAACAAAAATTTAAAACATAAAAATACTGTTTTAGTCATATTTTTTTCACTAGCAAATGCTTACATCCACTTTCATAACATCTTGCTACCTCTTCTCATACCTTCTATGCTGGAAATGGAAATCTGAGACGAGAACAATTAATGGCCCAGTCACTTTCTAGAAAGTGGTCTGCATATTGAAACTGGGTTTTCTTAAGTTATTGATTTGACAAATTATGGAAAATTTTGTTTTTGAGACCGGCTACAGTGACTCGTGCCTGCAATCCCAGCACTTTGGGAGGCCAAGGCAGGTGGATCATTTGAGGTCAGGAGTAGAAGACCAGCCTGGCCAACATGGTAAAACCCCGTCTCTACTAAAAATACTAAAATTAACCAGGCGCAGTGGTATGTACCTGTAATCCTAGCTACTCAGGAGGCTGAGGCAGGAGAATGGCTGAAGCCTGGGAGGTGGAGGTTGTGGTGAGCCAAGATCGTGCCACCGCACTCCAGCCTGGGTGACAGAGCAAGATGATTACCTCAAAAAAAAAAAAAAAAAAAAGTAAAATAGAAAATTTTGCCTTTTTACGATAATGAGTTTCTTTTTAAACTTCTGAGATTCGTGTCTTAGAGATTCAACTGTTGTATTTTGCTGCTTTCAGCTTGTTCTTCCTTTAAACAGATCTGGGATTACTGCTCTCTCTTTTTGCTTCTTCATCAGCTGCTGTGACTTTTTCACCTCCGGTTCTGACTGTTGGCGCAGCCTTGATGCTGAAATGTTTTGTCTTAGAGTTCTGTGGTAGCAATGTTTTCCCCCAATATAGTATTAGTCTATGTACTTGGTTTGTTAACATATATAACCTAATTTGGGGCTTTACTTTTTCATATTTATACAGCTTTAAAAATATATATATTCTTCTTTGAGATAGAGTCTCACTCTGTCGCCCAGGCTGCAGTGCAGTGGTGTGACCTCGGCTCACTGCAACCTCCGCCTCCTGGGTTCAAGTGATTCTCCTGCCTCAGCCTCCCGAGTAGCTGGGACTACAGGCATGTGCCACCACACCTAACTAAATTTTTTTATTTTTAGTAGAGATGGGGTTTCACCATGTGAGCCAGGATGGCCTCTATCTCCTGATCTCGTGAACTACCTGCTTAAGGGCTAATGAGTGCCTATCCACCTCCATGCTGTCTGACTTAAAATATTTAATAGTCTATAAATTTTTTATTCCACAATCCTTGGCCAAAGGAACTACCAAAGAAACCTAAAAACATCTCATTCAAGCCATGCTGGGAAACAGGGAGTCACTCTACCACTATTTGAAATGTAGGCCAGATTCAAAAGGCCTTTTAAAATTATGAAAATAAAAGAGTGCCCTTTTCCACAAAAGAAAATAATAGCTCCTCTGTTTAACCAGAAGACTTAGTCTTACTAAAAACTTAAAAAGAAAGAACTGACTGGGTGCAATGGTTCATGCCTGTAATCTCAACACTTTGGGAGGCTGAGGTGGGTGGATTACTTGAGGCCAGGTGTTCAAATCCAGCCTTGCCAACATAGCAAACCATCTCTTTACTAACATTACAAAAAATTAGCTGGACATGGTGGTACCTGCTTGTAATCCCAACCGCTGAGGAGGCTGAGGCATGAAAATAGCTTGACACCAGGAGGCAGAGGTTGCAGCGAGCCCAGCCGAGATTGTGCCACTGCACTCCAGCCTGGGCAACAGAGTGAGACTCTGTCTCAAACAACAACAACAACAAAATGATCCCCCAAGAATCAATAATCACCAGAATAAGAGGTTCTTATCAGATATTCTTAATTACTCTAACTACTGTTAGGCTTCAGGAAGTCATTAGTTAGGTACAGCTATCCAGGATTAAACCTGTTTCTTATGCGGTCCTGCAGGCACAAAAGGTGGATGCCACAACCTCCATTTATAAAACCTAGAAAACTTAAGACTGTTGTTTTGCAAACACATAGATTAATAACGTGGTTCTGTGGGTGGACATAGGAGCATTAATTTTTCTCTCTCTTCCAATTATAGTTTTCTTGTTTAACCTCCTAGTAAAGTTTATATCTTCTAAATTTCATGTAAAGATGATACGGTCTGTCAAAAGTCTTCCAACCCATTCTGTCTTCTGACTCCACAAATGAACGAATCCTGCCATTTGGTCCCTTAGTTCAGGTACCAAAGATTTTTACTCCTCAAATGCTAGGGAAGGTCTGCACCCATAAAGTCAGTAGGAAGCACTTACAGAAAATGGACTCTGCTCTTCTGCGGTCCCCTTAAGATTAAGGAGGAGTATCTAATCTCTGAGGGGCAATGAGGTAGGAGGTAGATGGGACTCAACCCGGGACCAGATTGAAGGCTGGGTAACACAAGGAACAGACACTGGAAACACCTGTCCATAAGACATGCCCACCAGCGCCATGTAAGTTTACCGTTGCCATGGCAACACCTGAAAGTTACTGCCCACTTTCTAGCTACTTCTGAATAACCCCCTCCTTAATTAGTATGTCATTAAAAGAGGGGATAAATATGAGTATAAAACTGCCCCTGTGCTGCTGCTCCTGGCACACTGCCTGTGGGTAGCTCCGCTCCACAATAGCAGTCACAGAGCTGTGACCGCCACCTAGGTAAAGCCGTTTCCTTCCACCACCTGCTTACGCTGCGCTCCTTCCTGAGTGAGGCCAAGAACCTGCCCTGCACCACTTTTGTCAAGTTAGTTGACATAAAATTACTCGTAATATCCTCTCTTTATTTTTTTACTTTTATAGGCTGTGTAATGACTTTCTCCTTTCCATTTGCAATAGTGTGTTTTGTGTCCTTTTTCTTTCCCTCTTTTTTTTTTTTTTTTTTTGAGACAGAGCCTCCTTTTGTCACCCAGGCTGGAGTGCAGTGGTGCAATCTTGGCTCACTGCAACCTCCGATTCCCGGGTTCATGCCATTCTCCTGCCTCAGCCTCCTGAGTAGCTGGGACTCCACCACGCCTGGCTAATTTTTTGGTATTTTTACTAGAGACGGGGTTTCCGTGTTAGCCAGGATGGTCTCGATCTCCTGACCTCATGATCCGCCCTCCTCGGCCTCCCAAGTCTTTCCCTATTCTTTATGCCCCCTTCATCAAGTAGTCACGGGCTTCAATCCAGTTCTTTCTTGGTGGTAGTAATATGGCTCATAAAAAAACCTAATTTTTCTGGATATGAGGCTGTTCACCATTTTCATATGTAACACTGTAAAAAGTACTGTCATATAAGCCTCCACTTCACAAACTGACCACTGTCAAACATCATCTCCCAACCAATACAGAATTTTTTTGTTCCTCACTAGTATGATTCACATAGGAGTAGAAATCTCAAGTTTAAAGTGTGGATTTGCAATTTACCACGTGGTGTAAGATAAATGATAAATGATATTAATACATCAGTAGGGCCGGACACAGTGGCTCAAGCCTGTAATCCCAGCACGTTGGGAGGCCGAGGCAGGCAGATCACCTGAGGTCAGGAGTTTGAGACCCACCTGGCCAACATGCTGAAACCCCATCTCTACTAAAAACATGAAAATAAGCCGGGTATGTTGGCACACACCTGTAATCCCAGCTACTTGGGAGGCAGAGGCAGGAGAATTGCTTTAAACAGAGAGATGGAGGTTGCAGTGAGCCAAGATCGTGTCACTGAACTCCAGCCT
>NW_012101438.1:32241-34203 GCF_000951045.1 Mandrillus leucophaeus | reverse complement strand
GTTTACTGATTATACCAGCTGCTTCCTTTACTGACAGCTAGTGTGGTGGCCACTCAGTTTTAGCATCTCTGCCCTATTTGGACATTTTGTGGTTCTAAAAAAAAAAATCCTTGAACAATTTCCACTTTGATTCTTGGACTCTCTTCAACTGAGGCACCAGAATCCCGGGTTTCCAGAAATAAAGTCTCACTGTATGAATCCTTAAATAGCCCCAGTGGTTCTTCACTTTCCCAGTAGAAGTAGCTCAGTGCATGCTACACCGCTGCATTCGAATTCTACAATATTCTAAGTAGTAGAAAATTCTATTTATTTATTTATGCAAATAGTTGACTCAGCAAAAGCTGTTTATGCGAAGATACTACCATGGCTGAATAAATTCCATTCTTTTTCTTTCTTCAGGCTATCAACATTTCAGTGGCAATTGGTTACTGTGAAAACTTTGGCCATTTAAAAGTGATCTAAATTATTTCTTCAATTTTCTTTAAGATTCAGTAGTTTGTAAAAGGATTAAAGTCTTTAAAAATAAAGTACATGCTAGAAAAGGAAGAAATAGACTATTCCTAATGACGTCTGCACATGACCAAGTAGAAGGAGGGATAGAAGCAGTTGTTTTCATTATTTTTCTCCAAGGCTTCCTTCCAAAAAAGATTTCATTGATCATATACGTTTATTACTACCTGTAAGACATGTTGACATTATGTAACATCTGCTATGAAGCACTGAGGATATATCTTATCTGTATTATTTTTGCCAAAAATTAATGCTGTGAATTAAATCAAGAGTAAACATCATAGAAACTCAATTGGGAGGACATTCTTCAACATAACTGGCCAGTAAACTTCAAAAGTTTCACGGCCGTGAAAGAGAAACAAAAGTGAAAAACTGTCAATGATTTAAAGATATTAAGGGCAAGATGAGCAAATAAAATAAAGAAACCTGAATTTTATCTTGTAATAAAAAAAAATGACATTAATGGGAAAATCAGTGAAATCCATACGGTATTTTAAAGGAGTTAACTAATAACATTATATCTATATTCATCTCACAGTTGTGATACTTACACTGTGATTATGCGTGATGCTGACATTAGAGCAAGGTGGAGGAGGAGTCTATGTGAAGCATCTTTCCTATATTTTAAACATTTTAAGTTTAAAAATATTTCCAAATAAATTAAAAACTCGTACAAACACACAAGAAACTAAAAATATAAGAAAAAGGTGTTTTTTTAAAAAGTCCGCAAATTTCTTCCTATTTTGCACCTTTTCTTATGTCTGATTCTCATCTCCATTAAAGACAGTCATAGCTCTCATTGTGTGGAGTGTAATCACTAATTTGCTCAGTTCTAAGAAGGCAACTTAAAAATTGACAGTGTGTTCCTTCATGACTGTGAAATCTAGGGATCAGGATTCTCTATTTGTGAAGACCTTGGTTTCTCTTTAAACTGAGGATGCAGAGTTCAATTTCTCCAATACAAAATTACTTGTGTTAGTCCTTAACCTTATTCCACTTCAGTGTGGCTATTATGTTCATTTAAATGTATTTAAGAAGGCATCTCTGTTTATGACATCACAAAGAGTTTAATACATCTTCTCTGCAACAATCAACAACGAACACACATAAAAATGTAAAGCTAAAAATTAAAGCTATTTCAGCACTGAAAATTAGCAAAGCATAAAATAATTAAAGATGTATATTCTTTATAGAAAAAAGGAGTACTAGTGTTTTGAGTAAGGACAGAAAGAGTCTGTAGCCTGTTGCCTGTGACAACACTCTTCTACCCCCAGCTCAGTCAGCATGAATTACAGAACTGAAGCTTTACCAATATGAGCATAGCAAATAAAACTAGCAGCTTGCTGCCAAAGGGGGTGGACTTGAGTAAAGTCAAAGAGTGGAGTAACCTTCTTCAGTGTTTCCAGTTAAACATGGAGAACTTTATAAAAAATAAACAGAAAAAGCCCACAG
>NW_012101438.1:21273-27486 GCF_000951045.1 Mandrillus leucophaeus | reverse complement strand
CAAGAGCCCAGACTAATTTGGAATATTATTATTATCACCACTTCTTTATCCTATTTGAAGCTTACACTTTTCATCCAGCTACAGTTTCACAGCTCCACCTCTGGCCCATTCTTTTGGAAGACCCCATAGCCATAGGGCAGGTAATACCTCTGGAAGACTCATAAACAACATGATTGTTGGGTATTTAGCAGAAAACAAGTTGTATGTATCACATACTGTTCTATGCAGAGGGTACAATACATGTCAGTGATAGAGTCCCTGTAGCAAAGAAAAGAAGTGTGAACTAGAGCTTCAGAATGTGATCCAGTTTTGAGAGTTCATCCGAAGAACACAGATCAAGGTGTCCTCTCATCTGGGCATGGGAAAGTGAAATGACTGCAGGTTCTCCCCAGATCAGTGGCCCATGGCTTTGGAGACGAGTACATGAAACTCACATTTGTTCACATCCACAGTCACTTCCTGGCTTCACCCATAGGAATGATGGTCTGGCTACCCAGTTACTTAGAGACTGTGCACACAGGGTGTCAGTTCATAAAATGACAATTTAAAACAGTGACTTTGGTTAAATGTCTATCAGTAGTTACATTCTGGAGGGAAAAATGAGCAGAGGGGATATATTTTAATACCAAATGAAAAATCACAGCCTTGTGACTTCTTTCTTTTCCCATATCATTCATTATGATAATGCTGAAACTTCAGAGGATGAAATGAGCCCCATATATTCATCCCTAAACCTTTGTCTTTGTCCAACCTGAGCCCACATTTGGGCCATCCACTGGCATCTGAGTACACTTGTGAGATGATCACTGTTCAGACAGCATTGCTGGGACGACTCACAGGCAGCTCCATGCTGAGTCTCCCCTCGAACTCCCAGCATCACTGACCCTGAAGGAGTGTCCTCCTGTTCTCCACAGCACCCAGAGCACAGCCTGCTCTGCCGCGATTTCACTGCCCAACTCAAAACCTCATCACAGATTCCACTGCCTCAAAGACCAAATTCAGGTCCCAGGCAGAGGCTGGTGTGGGGGCCTAAGAGAAACTATTTTTTCATCAATTTTTCTGTTAGAAATTTCCAGGCATTTATAAGCTGAATTTCTATACATAGTTACTATCTTAAAAATGGAAACTACTTCTAATATGAGAAATATAAAACATGGAAAATAGTTAAATCTCACAGGAGCATCATGTAGTAAGAGACTCCAAATTCAACCAATCAAATTCTGAGCTTCCTGCTTTATGGTCCATCTCCATGATGTCTATGTGCTCCACCCTTATCCAATATATGTTCAAATAATTATTTTAACCTATTATAAAAGACTTAAAAAGCAATATATAAAGACAATGAATAAACAAATAGCGGCTCTCAAACAGAGACAAAACTATGAAAACAGAACTACTGGGAATCCAAGAAATGAAACGTACAACAACTCAATTGAAAAAAATATATTAAGTAGACTCATCAGCAATTTAAGATGACATGAGTATCAGTGAACTGAAAAACAAGTCAATAGAAATGATCTCATATAAAGAAGGGAAAAATGCATCATCAGCAATTTAAGATGACATGAGTATCAGTGAACTGAAAAACAAGTCAATAGAAATGATCTCATATAAAGAAGGGAAAACTGTAAAGAAAAATGAATAAAACCTCAGACATGATAGGTCCATGTGAAGAATACCAACAAATTTGTATTAGGAATAACAAAGAAAAGATAGAAAGAGGCTAAAAACTGTGTTCCCATCTTTATGACCATGTGTACTCCATGTTTAGCTTCCAGTTATAAGTGAGAACATGTGGTATTTGGTTTTTTGTTTCTGCATCAGTTCCCTTAGGAAAATGGCCTCCAGCTACATCCAGGTTTCTGCAAGGACATGATTTTGTTCTTATTTATGGCTGCATAGTATTCCACAGTGCATATATCTCTCAGTTTCTTTATCCAGTCCACAGTTGATGGGCACAATAGACATTGGGGACTACTAGAGGGGAGAGAGAGGGAGGAAGGGCAGAGCCTGAAAAACTACCTATGGGGTACAATGTTTACTACCTGGTTAAAAGGTTAAGTCATATCCGAAACCTCAGCATCGTGCGAAATAACTTTGTAACATATCTGTACATGTATACTACAATTCTAAAACAAAAACTGAAAATGAAAAAAATGGAGAAACAGTGAAAATCATGTTTCAATGTGATGAAACACATTAATCTATACATGAAAGAAGCTCAGTGAAACCCATTTAGGATAAGCACAATGCAATTCATAACTATACACATTATAGTACCAATGTTGAAAGACAAAGACACAGAGAATTTGGAATGCATCACTAAAGTACTGACTTACTCTATCCTAGGAAGCAATAATGAAGCCATTGGCTAAATTTTCATCATTACCAATGGAGGTGAGAAGAGAGTGGAATGATATATTTAAATGCTGGCGGAGAAAAGTCAGCTACAAATTCTGTATCCAGCAAAACAATCATTTAAATGTAAAGACAAGGTAGAAATATTCCTTCACATATGAAGATTAATTAATTAATTGCATATATGCCTTGAAAGAGACTCATGAGAAAATTCTTCAGAATCACAAGGAATGACAGCAGTTAGCAAAGCAAATTGACAAGAAGGAATCAAGGCCTCAAAAAATGAAAGAAATAAGAAAGAAGCTACAAATACTCTGTACCTGATATAAAGTCCAGGAAAAAAAAAACAATTATTATAGATGTCAGAATATCCATTACATCGATTGTGTTTTCAGCAGCAATTGCTAACTGGGAAGGTGCATAAAGAAAGCAGCGAGAGAATTGGAAACCTTCCATATTTTGATTTAGATCATGATATGAAATGATCTGTATCTTAAAACTCATTTGCGCCCTTAAGATTTGCACGCTTTGCACTGTGTGTTTTATCATATATAAAATAAAATAAAATAAAATAACAACAAACCTAGACTGTTTTAAATAAACCCAAATAAATAAGTAAGAATCAGCAAATATTTTGAAAGCTCAGCATTGTTAAAGAGAAATGTGAAACATGCCTGAGAAAGTCCGAAAGAACTAGAAGTCTGGTAGAGGAAACAGCAGGATACGTCTAAATTTGTCCCTTTTGCCATTCAGGCAACACAGATTTTACATCTCTTGATTTCCGTTAAAGCATAAAATATATTTAATTCATTTTGCTCACAAGAGAAGCCTCCACCTTCTCCTTGGCTCTTTCCACCCCACTGCACCCACCAGGGGATTTGCATACTGTCTGCTAGGGAGGACTTTTCCCTGTGAGTCTGAGATAAAAACTCAGCTCTAACCTTGCCTTGACTGATCTGGACTCCTCAGTTCACCTTCTCAAAGTGAGGTTCCCTGCTCAGCTCCTGGGGCTGCTAATGCTCTGGGTCCCTGGTAAGGACGGAGGGAGAAGAGGGAAGAGAATGGGATGGAAGGGTGAGCTCTGGGGGCCTCACTGCCTCCCATGTGTGTCCTGTCCTCATGTTAG
The DNA here is from genome assembly GCF_000951045.1 of Mandrillus leucophaeus. Taxonomy (NCBI): domain Eukaryota; kingdom Metazoa; phylum Chordata; class Mammalia; order Primates; family Cercopithecidae; genus Mandrillus; species Mandrillus leucophaeus. Next base: position 24,002 of record NW_012101438.1, on the reverse strand, counting down.
ATGCATCATGTTCTCCAGGATGGGGCATGTGATGTCTAGATCTGTGAGTGAGGAAGATTCCAGAAGGAGCAAGGACATGGATTTTAGTGAAAGCTGTGACACAGAAAGAGGGGGATGGGGTAGGTGACTTCTAGAGACCCCTTTGTGCCTTGCAAATCTTGGTTCTTTTTAAACCTGTATGTTTTGGGAGTATTAGCCATAATCACACAAAAAAAATAATTTAGAAAAGCATAAATAACAGACAGAAAATGATTAAAATGGCTCACAATGTTTGCACATAACCTTGCACTTCTCTCTTATTATTTCAGGATCCAGTGGAGATGCTGTGATGACCCAGCCTCCACTCTCCTTGCCCATCACCCCTAGTGAGCCGGACTCCATCTCCTACAGGTCCAGTCACAGCCCCCTTCACAGTAATGGATACACCTATTTCAATTGGGACCTAGAGAAGCCAGGCCAACCTCCATGGCTCCCGATTTATTTGATTTCCAACCGGGACCCTGGAGTCCTGGATAGGTTCCGTGGCAGTAGGTCAGTGGCAGATTGCATGCTTAAAATCAGTAGGGTGGATGCAGAGGATGTTGGGGTTTATTACTACCAGCAAAGTACACATTATCCTCCCACAATGGTACAGTCCTGAACACAAACCTCCCTGCTTGCTGTGGCCCAGCTGCCCAGATGTGTTGTTTCTGTAGAGAGCAGGCACTGTGGATTCTCTTAGATGCCTAAAGAGGAATATGTTGGAGAACACAGAGGACTTGGTGCAGCTGAGGGCTCTTGACCATAAATTTCTTAGCTACACCTCAGGCACCACGTTTCTCTTCTCTCATGTCTCATTGCTCAGAGGGCAGGTGGACCTCCTCCATTCTGCAGACTCTGTCATGCGAAGGCTGCTGCAGCTGATAGGAACTTAAAATCTTGTATTTCCTGGGAAGAATAACAGAGTTGAGACATCCCTGCCTGGTGTTCAGGCCTGGGCCCTGATGTCACTGCAAGCTCCTGAGGAAGTGCTGCATCACACAGACCTCTAGGTCCTTAGTGATTCAAAGGTTAGGGAAGTTCATGTCCAAATAAACCTTAGGTCATATGGCACATTCCAGTTCAACCCAGTAGGACATAGGTGAGCTTCCAAAAGTTGATTCTGCTTCTGTCGTTTACCTATGAATAATTTGAGAGAGAAATTATAGTACACTAAATGTGTATTAGGCAGTAATAAGTTGAGGATATCTGCTGTATAATACACTTGCATATTTAGCAAGTTAATATAAGAAAAAACTATAACTAAACTGATTAATTCAAATGAAAGCATGAATCAAGAAAATCGGAGGAAACAAGGTGGTAGGTTGAACCTTAACTTTACAAATAATTGCATCATAAATAAACAAATTTTTCCAAGTAAATCATAAAATTATCAGACAAGATTAAAATCAAAGATGTGTGCTACTCATAAACTATACACCATAGTAAGAATATACAATGGCTTTGAAAAGGAAAGGATGATAATACATATCATGCAAAAACTGAGCAAAAGAAAATAGGTTGTGACTTTAATGCAAGAGATAAAAATGGGCGTTTCCTAACAATAAATGGGTAAATCCATCAAGAAGCCATTAAAATTCAAAATTTCTCTAAGTCCTGTATTAGTTTGTTTTCACCCTGCTGATAAAGACATACCTGTGACCGGGCAATTTACAAAAAAAAAGTGATTTAATGGACTTACAGTTCCACATGGCTGGGGAGGCCTTACAATCATGGTAGAAGGAGGAGCAAGTCACATCTTACATGGATGGTGGCAGACAAAGAGAGAGAGTTTGTGTAGGGCAACTCCTCTTTATAAAACCTGTGGTTATATATTCCCACAACCTGTGGGAAATTGAGATGAGATTTGGGTGGGTACAGAGCCAAACCATATCATTCTGACCCTGGCCCCTCACAAATATCATGTGTTCACATTTCAAAACAAATCATGCCTCTCCAGCAGTCCCCCACAATCTCAACTTATCTGAACATTAACTGAAAAGCCCCTGCTATGTTGGGAGTAATATCATCTTCTCCCCCTCTGAATATTACGAACAATATCACAGGGGGGTGTACACCTCACGCGATATTGGGAGTAACATCACGCCCTCCCCCACTCATATTACGAATAATATCACAGGGGAGTTTACACCCTCCGCGATATTGGGAGTAATATCTTCTCCCCACCTGGATGTTACAAACAATATCACAGGGGGGTGTACACACAAGTTGTTTATGATATTGACAGTAGTATCATCTCCTTTCTCCCACTGGATATTACAGATGATATCACAGGGGGGTGTACACCCTTCTCAATATTGGGAATAATATCATCCCCTCCCGCCCTGGATATTACAAACAATATCACAGGCAGCTGTACGCAAAAGCCATTTACAATATTGAAAGTAATATCATCTCCTCTCTCCCCCAGATATTGCCAACACCATAAATGGGGGATGTGCATCCCCGCAATATTGAGAGTAATATCATCCTCTCCACCCCTGGATGTTACTAACAATGTAACAGGGAGCTGTACACACAAGATCTGGAAACAGGCTCATAATTGCAGAAAACAGGCCCACCTGATGGATTCTTCCTCCACTCTTTTAGCTAATTCTTCTGTGGATCATGGGATCCTGGGCTACATAACTGCTTCAGGTGGGCCTGATCATCCTGCCTCTGGTACTAGTTTTCATTGGCCCAGTGAAATC
>NW_012101438.1:8883-11535 GCF_000951045.1 Mandrillus leucophaeus | reverse complement strand
TGTCTCCTCTTTCATTCTCATCCAAAATCCAAACTGCAGTTTGAACATCTTTTTCTTAATTTCACCATACTTAATTTTGAGACCAGTATCCTACTGTTAATATTTGTTTATTCTAATGCAAACTAAGTTCATTTGTTTGGCTTTGTTTGCTGTGCACTTATTTATGCATTCAAAAATAACATTGGGATACAATCTAGTCATTAGTGATGCAGACTGACGTCACAGTAAATGACATTTAAATTAATGATTTTCATCATATTTGGTCACAAAACGCTATATCAGTTTTCAATCAAATTTTTATACCACACATATTTTACCCCAAGGTGAAAAAATATGATATGAAATAATATGTCTACGTTTTGGTTTCGGGCAGACACAGTCATGAGTTCCCTTCACATGATGTTCAAGTTGGAAAACACGATGTGGAGAAAGTTTAATTGTGTGCCCGTTGAGTTAAATCCAAACATCAAGGCATGGGCAGGTTAAGGTCTGCTTTCTCTGCTTTCAAGATGATGCCTGGATCGTTGAGTCTTTCAAAGGAAGGAAGGCCATGTCTTAACCTGTCTCTTATACACATCTAGATGTGTATAAGAGACAGGACTTCACTACAGTCCTCCGATGGTCCTGGACTCACTTGGTTTTCCCCACTCTCTTTCTTACACTTCTCAAGAATAATTGTAGAATGTGTTGGAAATGTAACATTCTGAAACAGGGAGGGACTGGTCAGAGCAGCCTGGCCTCTGTTCCAGCTCCCTCTAGCACTGTCCTCCTGCATTTAAGTCCTCCAGTACTTTAGCTCCATGTGTCCTGTGACACCGGGATTTAAAACCCAGAGCATCTTCTATGATGTCTTTCAGTCCAGACATATTCCCTGACATACTCCTGTCACAAATAAGGAACAGAAAACTATCACTTCATGATAGCTTCATTGTTTAACTTTGCTAAAATAAGTAATTATTTGGTTGCCCTTGTGTGTATTGGCAAGGGGGAACCCTGCATGACCATAGCTTTAGGTTTCACTTTAGAATATTCTATATATTCTACTTGAGGAAACGAGTAAAGGCATCCACTCCAGTGTATCAGGCCCTGTGGTCAGCAGGGTCTAAAATTGCATGAGTGGGAACCCATGTAACCCAGCTCTGTTCCTGTGAATTATAAGAGTGGTTGCTCCTATTTCTGCCCTAGGGCTTCCTAAACCATTGCTTCATGTTAACATGGTCATCAGTTTAAAGATTCAGCACATATTGAAGGATAGTGTCTGAAGTCAGTAGAAGGTCATACGCACATGGACTTTCTTGGGTGAAATATTTGATAGGACCAATAGATGCCATGATCTTGTGTCGATTATTTCATTTCTTTTCCCACACAGTAGTGCCCTGATTGTGAAAGATTCCCATATCAATAAAACATATAGACTCTGAGCATTGTAATAGTCAATTATAGGTCAGTAGAAAAGACAAACATTTATCTAGAATACAGAAGAATCCAAGTACAAATGTGTTACAGCCGCCTCCACTATCCAATATGCCAAATTATTTCCAAATTTCTGATGGTATTTGCTTCTACTGTGGGGAGTCAGATACGCAGAAGTGGCAATAGTTGGATCAGCACAGGTACAAATGGTGATGGGAAGGTATGACTCATTTGTCGCACACGTGCCCTCCACGTCACCACGGCTGCTTTGTATAAAAATGTATGATGCAAATCCTGTGGGAGTTAAGAGAAAAGTCTAGATTCAGTTCCTCTGTCTAGAGGTGGATGAGTCTTGAGTTCGGGTGGTTTGTTGATGCCTCACCTATGGAAGATGTTCTCTGCTGTTTTGATTCAATAAACAAAATTCTGCACCCAAAATTTCTACTCACAGGAGTGCATTCACATGTCTGTTCTCTAGAGCTACTTAACTCTGATATTCCAATCTTCTTTTTCTTTCTCTTTTTCTTCTTTTTTTGTTTTTTGAGAGGGAGTATCACTCTGCCGCCCAGGCTAGAGTGCAGTGACGCGATCTAAGCTCACTGCAAGCTCCACCTCCCGGGTTCAGGCCATTCTCCTGCCTCAGCCTCCTGAGTAGCTGGGACTACAGGAGCCCGCCACCACGCCTGGCTAATATTTTGTATTTTTACTGGAGACAGGTTTTCACCGTGTTAGCCAGGATGGTGTCAATCTCCTGACCTCGTGATCCGCCCACCTTAGCCTCCCAAAGTGCTGGGATTACTGGCGTGAGCCACTGCACCCGGCCCCAATCTTTTTTTTCTAGGATATTGCCCAACCAGCTTTCCAGGAATCCATGTATATAATTACCTCACCATTTTCTAGCCACATTAGTTTGATTAACGTGTGTCCAGCTCAACTACCTTCTGACTCCAGGTAAAATTTCAGCCACCCACCCATGATTGTGGCCATAGTGTGGGAGGAATTCACTTTTATTTACACAAATGTATGGTGCAGATTCATTCAAGAAGAAGCCTAGCTTTTTTGTTTATCATTGTGGTTTTGTTTGTTTGTTTTTGTTTTTATGTTTTTCCCCTCTGGAATTAGCTGAATGGGAAAATCCTTGAGGTCATTGAACATTAGCATAAGAAAGGAGCATTACATGGGAAACTGGAACTCCTGTCATTCTAAGTGAAGCATGCTCTCTCTGAATCTGCTTTCACC
>NW_012101438.1:4412-6793 GCF_000951045.1 Mandrillus leucophaeus | reverse complement strand
TTATCTAGAATACAGAAGAATCCAAGTACAAATGTGTTACAGCCGCCTCCACTATCCAATATGCCAAATTATTTCCAAATTTCTGATGGTATTTGCTTCTACTGTGGGGAGTCAGATACGCAGAAGTGGCAATAGTTGGATCAGCACAGGTACAAATGGTGATGGGAAGGTATGACTCATTTGTCGCACACGTGCCCTCCACGTCACCACGGCTGCTTTGTATAAAAATGTATGATGCAAATCCTGTGGGAGTTAAGAGAAAAGTCTAGATTCAGTTCCTCTGTCTAGAGGTGGATGAGTCTTGAGTTCGGGTGGTTTGTTGATGCCTCACCTATGGAAGATGTTCTCTGCTGTTTTGATTCAATAAACAAAATTCTGCACCCAAAATTTCTACTCACAGGAGTGCATTCACATGTCTGTTCTCTAGAGCTACTTAACTCTGATATTCCAATCTTCTTTTTCTTTCTCTTTTTCTTCTTTTTTTGTTTTTTGAGAGGGAGTATCACTCTGCCGCCCAGGCTAGAGTGCAGTGACGCGATCTAAGCTCACTGCAAGCTCCACCTCCCGGGTTCAGGCCATTCTCCTGCCTCAGCCTCCTGAGTAGCTGGGACTACAGGAGCCCGCCACCACGCCTGGCTAATATTTTGTATTTTTACTGGAGACAGGTTTTCACCGTGTTAGCCAGGATGGTGTCAATCTCCTGACCTCGTGATCCGCCCACCTTAGCCTCCCAAAGTGCTGGGATTACTGGCGTGAGCCACTGCACCCGGCCCCAATCTTTTTTTTCTAGGATATTGCCCAACCAGCTTTCCAGGAATCCATGTATATAATTAACTCACCATTTTCTAGCCACATTAGTTTGATTAACGTGTGTCCAGCTCAACTACCTTCTGACTCCAGGTAAAATTTCAGCCACCCACCCATGATTGTGGCCATAGTGTGGGAGGAATTCACTTTTATTTACACAAATGTATGGTGCAGATTCATTCAAGAAGAAGCCTAGCTTTTTTGTTTATCATTGTGGTTTTGTTTGTTTGTTTTTGTTTTTATGTTTTTCCCCTCTGGAATTAGCTGAATGGGAAAATCCTTGAGGTCATTGAACATTAGCATAAGAAAGGAGCATTACATGGGAAACTGGAACTCCTGTCATTCTAAGTGAAGCATGCTCTCTCTGAATCTGCTTTCACCCAATTCTGAAGTACAATCTTCACTGTAATATTGAGTAGTTCTGAGCATCACCTGGACATATAAATTGTTGAGACTAAAATTCTCAGTGTATGAGGGGTAGCTTAATCACATTGCTAGTTGTTTCCTTATGTGCATGTCTACTAGGACCCTGAGATATTCTGATAGCTGCATTTTAAACAGAGAATTGTTTGTGTGTTTGCTTTCTGTGCATTACATAGTCCTCCTCTAGACCCCAGAGATTGACGCTGTGAATCTTTCTTGGAGCTGGCAAGAGGGTTCAGCGTCCTCATCTAATACAGATGCGTCTAACCCCAGCAATGTGCTGGATCACACAGCCCAAGCAACAGAGCCACCTGTATCAGAAACCGAACTTGCGACAGAACTTCTCATTCTCTGAGTCCACTCCAAACAGACAGCCTTGCAAATAGGCTGAAAAACAAGATAGTGTAGTAGACCCAAGCGTGGAATGTGTTGTGATGGAACTACAGGGTGGGCTTGCCAACACTGCGGTTTGTTCTCATTGGTTGGAGATGCAAGACGAAATTATTTTCCCTTCCTTTGAAAGGAATGACCAGCATGACTCACTCCCCTTCTCTAAATCCCTGATATCTTCCCCAATGAGACAGGCCCTTGAATTTGTAGCGATGAATCTTATCTTCTATTCCTCAGGTGTCTTCACTGTATATTGAGAATCTATATAATTTTCTGCTTATTGCATGATGTCATCAACATAGTGCTGTATGGGATGATGCTTTGTGAAAGGTCCTCAGGATCAATGTTTCTTCCGCCTACATTGTGACAGAGAGCAGGAGAGTTAATGTAGTCCTGTGCCGAGACTGAGGATGTGAGTTGCTGTTCACCCCAGATGACTGCAGAGCCTCCCCTAGACTGCGATGGACTCTGTCTTCACTCTGTGACTGGGCCCTGGGTCTGGTCAAGCCCTGCCGGAACCGCAGCTGGGCTCATCGGCAGGTGCCAGCAGAGGGCGCATCTCAGACTCACAGAAGGGGCGGGAGGACGATCTCCTGGCAACAGTGATGTCTGTGTATTTAAACCAATAGGACATCGTCATAATTTGCATGTATCCCTCCTCTCACGTCTAAAGTGGTCCTGCCTCTCAGTATCTGTAAGAGGTTTTTTCTCTGAGATGTGGCTTAAGCAAAACTTACAAGTCAAAAGCAGCAAGATGTCCC
>NW_012101438.1:1798-3101 GCF_000951045.1 Mandrillus leucophaeus | reverse complement strand
GTTGGATCCACTTCCCCTGCTACTGAGCCAGGATGGGACATTTTAGGGCACGTTAGAAATGTGAGATATAATAAGCACAAATCTGTGTCCAGTTTCATTTGGATCCAATTGATTTTTCCATGTACATAGCATAGACAGTTGCTTAGTAAGAGATTGTGTATGTTTTTCCTAAAGATGTTAACAGGGAGGCTGGTATCTCGGCCAGGATCATGTCCTCAATCACTGATAAAAAGTAATAAAAGAAAGTGTCACTGATGGTGCATGGCAGGGACATGTTCCATGCAGTGGTCACCCTCAGTAAGAGGAATGAACTTTGGGAAACAATACTCAGTGGTAGAAAAGAAGGTAGACTATGAAGGTGCCCAAAACAAGAATAAGGTGCAGCTCATTTAGTCTCTGGGTATTACAGAGACCTGCAGCTCTTGATAATGGCAGATCTGTGAGTGCTGCACGCATTGAGGAAACATGGTATCATCTGTATATATCTGTAGTAAATTGCTTCAGCTAATACTGGTAAAAACAATGCCATAACATCATTACCTAATACTTACAAATATATATGGCATCGTGTCGATAAATTTTATTTTTAATTTTCTTAGAAAGGAACAATGTTAAACTCACAGAAATGTTAAAAGTATAGGACAACGTACCCCCTTCCCTAACTGGAATTATATGAGACTTTTGAAGACCTGAGAATCCTGTCTAGCATTTTGCTATGTGTTTCCTACAAACAAGAATATTCTCCTAAATAATCCCCAAACACCAATGAAATATTTTACTCCAATGACTCCTGAGGAATATTTCAAATTGTCAGAAAAAAACTAAAAAATATTTCTTATGACAAAATAGTCCTCAGTAGAAACACATTCTCTGCAGACAAATTTATGCCACCCTGGTCTTACTTGGGACACCTGAGGACACTGAACCAGTGCTTAGCTACTGAGATGAGCCAGCCCTGCAGCTGTGCCCAGCCTGCCCCGTCTTCTTCTCATTTGCATATTCCCAGAGCACATCCTCCTGCCCTGAAGACTTATTAATAGGCTGGACACACTTCGTGCAGGAGTCAGACCCAAACAGAACACAGCATGGACATGAGGGTCCCCGCTCAGTTCCTGGGGCTCCTGCTGCTCTGGCTCCAAGGTAAGGAAGGAGAACACTAGCGGTTTACTCAGCCCAGTGTGCTCAGTACTGCCTGGCTATTCAAGGAAGTCTTCCTATAATATGATCAGTAGTATGAATATTTGTTTTTGTGTTTCCAATCTCAGGTGCCAGATGTGACATCCAGATGACCCAGTCTCCATCC
>NW_012101438.1:0-319 GCF_000951045.1 Mandrillus leucophaeus | reverse complement strand
CACCATTCACAAATGTATCTCCCTGACCAACTAAAGTTAGGGGTTTAGATAGCAGGGAAGAAATGTGGGAAAACAGGAATTAGGGAAGGGTAATGCAGATAATCTGGTCAATAGGAAGCAGGAGGTCAGTTACTCAATCGTAATGGGTGTTTTGCGATAGTGTGTTTTGTGTCCTTTCTCTTTGCCTCTTTTTTTTTGTTTGTTTTTTTGAGACAGAGCCTCCTTTTGTCACTCAGGCTGGAGTGCAGTGGTGCAATCTTGGCTCACTGCCACCTCCGACTCCTAGGTTCATGCCATTCTCCTGCCTCAGCCTCCTGAG
>NW_012101437.1:45105-46049 GCF_000951045.1 Mandrillus leucophaeus | reverse complement strand
AGGCCGTTCCCCGTGACGAATGAGCGGGGCCTAATGAGGCCACTGGGAGGCAGCAGCGGGTCCCGGCGGAGCTGCCCAAAGGCAGGAGGAGCTGTGGCCTGGGCAGGCCGCAGTCAGGCGAGAGCTGGGCGTGGAGGGTCCGATGGGAAGCAGAGTCTGGGCATGTGCAAGCCTTCGGGCGGCAGGAGGCTGGGCCTGGCGAGGCCGACTGGAGGTCAAGTCCTCGGCCTGAGGAGGCCGCCCAGAGGCGTGAGCGGGGCTGGGCCTCAAGAGGCCAGTGGCAGGCAGGAGGAGCTGGGCCTGGAGAGGCTGACCTGAGGAAGTCTGGCAGCTGGGGAGGCCGCGGAGAGGCAGGAGCTGGGCCGGCGGAGGCCGACTGGGCGACGAGTTGGGCCCGCAGGGGCCGCCGGGAGCAGGAGCGAGCCCTGGAGAGGCCGAGACTCGAGGCCAGCGTGGGCCTGCAGAGGCCGCCGGCAGGAGGAGCTGGGCCTGGAGAGGCTGGCTGGAGGAAGTCTGGGGCGTGGAGACGCCGTCGGAGGGCAGGAGCCGGGCCCGGAGAGGCCACCGTGGGGCCCGGCTTCAGGACGTTTGGGGCCTACAAAGGCCGCGGAGCGGGAGCTGGGCCGGAGCCGAGTCCAAAGAGGTTTTCGTGAGGCTGGGGCTGCACCTGCAGACGCAGCCGGGAAGAGGAACAGTTGGGCCTGGACGGGAGGCCGGCAGGCCGCAACTGGGCCTAGAGGGGCCGGCTTGAGGAAGTTTGGGGCCTGGAGAGGCCGCCGAAAGGCACAGGCTGGGTCTGGAAAGGCCGTTCCCCGTGACGAATGAGCCGGGCCTTACGAGGCCACTGGGATTCAGGAGCGGGGCCCGGCGGAGCTGCTGAAAGGCAGAAGGAGCTGTGGCCTGGGAGGCCGCAGTCAGGCGAGAGCTGGGCGTGGAGAGTCCGC
>NW_012101437.1:44677-44971 GCF_000951045.1 Mandrillus leucophaeus | reverse complement strand
GGGAGACCGGGAGGCCACAAGTGGCCCTGGAGGGGCCGGCCTGAGGAAGTTCGGGGCCTGGAGAGGCCGCGAAAAGGCACAGGCTGTGCCTGTAAAGCCTGTTCCCCGTGACGAATGAGCCAGGCCTAACGAGGCCACTGCGAGGCAGCAGCGGGGCCCGGTGGAGCTGCTGAAAGGCAGGAGGAGCTGTGGCCTGCGGAGGCCGTAGTCAGGCGAGAGCTGGGCGTGGAGAGTCCGCTGGGAGGCAGAGGCTGGGCCTGTGCAGGCCTTCGGGAGGCAGGAGGCTGGGCCTGG
>NW_012101437.1:42171-42483 GCF_000951045.1 Mandrillus leucophaeus | reverse complement strand
CCGGCCTGAGGAAGTTCGGAGCCTGGAGAGGCCGCCAAAAGGCACAGGCTGGGCCCGGAAAGGCCGTTCAGCGTGACGAAAGAGCCGGGCCTAGTGAGGCCAGTGGGAGGCAGGAGCGGGGCCCGGCGGAGATGCCGAAAGGCAGGAGGAGCTCTGGCCTGGGGAGGCCGCAGTCAGGCGAGAGCTGGGCGTGGAGAGTCCCCTTGGAGGCAGAGGCTGGGCCCGTGGAGGCCTTCGGAGGGCAGGAGGCTGGGCCTGGCGAGGCCGAGTGGAGGTCAAGTTCTGGGTGTGAGGAGGCCGCCCAGAGGCGTG
>NW_012101437.1:41774-42121 GCF_000951045.1 Mandrillus leucophaeus | reverse complement strand
GGAAAGGCCGTTCCCCGTGACGAATGAGCCGGGCCTAACGAGGCCACTGGGAGGCAGGAGCGGGGCCCGGCGGAGCTGCCGAAAGGCAGAAGGAGCTGTGGCCTGGGGAGGACGCAGTCAGGTGAGAGCTGGGCGTGGAGAGTCCGCTGGGAGGCAGAGGCTGGGCCTCTGCAGGCCTTCGTGAGGCAGGAGGCTGGTCCTGGCGAGGCCGACTGGAGGTCAAGTCCTGGGCCTGAGGAGGCCGCCCAGAGGCGTGAGCGGGGCAGGGCCTCAAGAGTCCAGTGGCAGGCAGGAGGAGCTCGGCCTGGAGAGGCTGGCCTGTGGAAGACTGGCAGCTGGAGAGGCCG
>NW_012101437.1:40176-41724 GCF_000951045.1 Mandrillus leucophaeus | reverse complement strand
GGCCGCAGCCGGGAGCAGGAGGAGGTGGGCCTGGACGGGAGGCCGGGAGGCCGCAACTGGGCCTGGAGGGGCCGGCCTGAGGAAGTTCGGGGGATGCAGAGGCGCCAAAAGTCACAGGCTGGGCCTGGAAAGGCCGTTCCCCGTGAAGAATGAGCGGGGCCTAACGAGGCCAATGGGAGGCAGGATCGGGGCCCGGTGGAGCTGCAGAAAGGCAGGAGGAGCTGTGGCCGGGGGAGGCTGCAGTCAGGTGAGAGCTGGGCCTGGTGTCTGCTGGGAGGCAGAGGCTGGGCCTGTGCAGGCCTTCGGGAGGCAGGAGGCTGGGCCTGCGGAGGCCGATTGGAGGTCAAGTCCTGGGTCTGAGGAGGCCGCCCAGAGGCGTGAGCGGGGCTGGGCCTCAAGAGGCTAGTGGCAGGCAGGAGGAGCTGGGCCTGGAGAGGCTGACCTGAGGAAGTCTGGCAGCTGGGGAGGCCGCGGAGAGGCAGGAGCTGGGCCGGCGGAGGCCGACTGGGCGACGAGTTGGGCCCGCAGGGGCCGCCGGGAGCAGGAGCGAGCCCTGGAGAGGCCGAGACTCGAGGCCAGCGTGGGCCTGCAGAGGCCGCCGGCAGGAGGAGCTGGGCCTGGAGAGGCTGGCTGGAGGAAGTCTGGGGCGTGGAGACGCCATCGGAGGGCAGGAGTCGGACCCGGAGAGGCCACCATGGGGCCCGGATTCAGGACGTTTGGGGCCTACAAAGGCCGCGGAGCGGGAGCTGGGCCGGAGTCGAGTCCAAAGAGGTTGTCGTGAGGCCGGGGCTGGGCCCACAGCCACAGCCGGGAGCAGGAGGATCTCGGCCCGGACGGGAGGCCGGGGGGCAGGAGTCGGACCCGGAGAGGCCACCATGGGGCCCGGCTTCAGGACGTTTGGGGCCTCCAAAGGCCGCGGAGCGGGAGCTGGGCCGGAGTCGAGTCCAAAGAGGTTGTCGTGAGGGTGGGGCTGGGCCCGCGGCCGCAGCCGGGAGCAGGAGGAGCTGGGCCTGGACGGAAGGACGGGAGGCCACAACTGGGCCTGGAGGGGACGGCCTGAGGAAGCTCGGGGCCTGGAGAGGCCGCCGAAAGGCATAGGCTGGGCCTGGAAAGGCCGTTCCCCGTGACGAATGAGCCGGGCCTAACGAGGCCACTGGGAGGCAGGAGCGGGTCCCGGCGGAGCTGCCGAAAGGCAGGAGGAGCTGTGGCCTGGGGAGGCTGTAGTCAGGCGAGAGCTGGGCGTGGAGAGTCCGCTGGGAGGCAGAGGCTGGGACTGTGCCGGCCTTCGGGCGGCAGGAAGCTGGGCCTGGCGAGGCCGACTGGAGGTCAAGTCCTCGGTCTGAGGAGGCCGCCCAGAGGCGTGAGCAGGGCTGGGCCTCAAGAGGCCAGTGGCAGGCAGGAGGAGCTGGGCCTGGAGAGGCTGACCTGAGGGAGTCTGGCAGATGCGGAGGCCGCGGAGAGGCAGGAGCTGGGCCGGTGGAGGTCGACTGTGGAGTAGTTGGGCCCGCAAGGGCCGCCGGGAGCAGGAGCGAGCCCTGGAGAGGCCGA
>NW_012101437.1:39497-39871 GCF_000951045.1 Mandrillus leucophaeus | reverse complement strand
GCGCCAAAAGGCACAGGCTGGGCCTGGAAAGGCCGTTCCCCGTGACGAATGAGCCGGGCCTAACGAGGCCAATGGGAGGCAGGATCGGGGCCCGGTGGAGCTGCAGAAAGGCAGGAGGAGCTGCGGCCTGGGGAGGCTGCAGTCAGGCGAGAGCTGGGCCTGGAGTGTCCGCTGGGAAGCAGAGGCTGGGCCTGTGCAGGCCTTCGGGAGGGAGGAGGCTTGGCCTGGCGAGGCCGACTGGAGGTCAAGACCTGGGTCTGAGGAGGCCCCCTAGAGGCGTGAGCAGGGCTGGGTCTCAAGAGGCCAGTGGCAGGCAGGAGGAGCTGGGCCTGGAGAGGCTGGCCTGAGGAAGTCTGGCAGCTGAAGAGGCCGCG
>NW_012101437.1:32538-34728 GCF_000951045.1 Mandrillus leucophaeus | reverse complement strand
GCTGGGAGGCAGAGGCTGGACCTGTGCAGGTCTTCCGGAGGCAGGAGGCTGGGCCTGGTGAGGCCGACTGGAGGTCAGGTCCTGGGCCTGAGGAGGCCGCCCAGAGGCGTAAACGGGGCTGGGCCTCAAGAGGCCAGTGACAGGCAGGAGCAGCTGGGCCTGGAGAGGCTGACCTGAGGAAGTCTGGCAGCTGGAGAGGCCACGGAGAGGCAGAAGGTGGGCCGGCGCAGGCTGACTGAGGGACGAGTTGGGCCCGCAGAGGCCACCGGGAGCCGGAGCGAACCCTGGAGAGTCCGACTCGAAGACAGCGTTGGCCTGCAGATGCCGCCAGGAGGAAGAGCTGGGCCTGGAGAGGCTGACTGGAGGAAGTCTGGAGCATGGAAACGCCGTCGGAGGAAAGGAGCGGGGCCTGGAGAGGTCTCCGTGGGGCCCGACTTCAAGACGTTTGGGGCCTACAAAGGACGCGGAGCGGGAACTGGGCTGGAGCCGAGTCCAAAGAGGTTGTTGTGAGGTCGGAGCTGGGCCTGTGACCGCAGCCGGGAGCAGGAGGAGCTGGGCCCTGACAGAAGGCCGGGAGGCCGCAACTGGGCCTGGAGAGGCCGACCTGAGGAAGTTCGGGGCCTGGAGAGGCCGCCAGAAGGCCAAGAGTGGGCCTGCAAAGGCCATTCCCCGAGAGGAATGAGCAGGGTGTAAAGCGGCCACCAGGAGGCAGGAGTGGTGCCTGTCGAAACTGCCGAAAGTCAGGAGCACCTCTGGACTGCGGAGGCCGAAAGAGCTTGATTGGAGACAGTATCTGGCCTAAAGACGCTGGCAGGGTATGTGCAGGAGCTGAGACAAAAGTTATGTTTTGAGAGGCAGGAGTTGGGCCTGTATATGCAGCCGGGGGAAGACCTTGGCCTGTCGAGGTTGCCATGAGACAGTCTGGGCCTGCAAAGGTCGTCAGGAGGCAGTAGCTAGACCTGGACGATCCAACTTCAGGATGGTTTCGGCCTGCAGAGTCCCCCATGTGGGTGGAATTTGGCCTGATGAGCTTGCGTTGAGGAAGTTTTGGGCCTACATAGGCCGTCAGGAGCTTGGCAAGAGGGATGTCCACAGAGGTTGTTGTCTGGTTGGAACTGAGCGTATAAACACAGCCGGGAAGAAGACCTGGGCCAGGAGAGAACACCATGCGGCAGCAAATGGGTCTGAAGAGTCCGATTTGAGGACGTTCTGGGCCTTGGGAAGCCATCAACAGGGAAAAACTGGGCCTGTAAAATCCATTATGTAGAATGAGCTGGTCCTGAAGAGGCCACTGGGAGGCAGGAGTTGGGCCTGGAGAGGCTAACTTCAGGCAGTTGTGCACCTGGGAGAGTCTACTTAGAGGCAAGAGCCGGGCCTAGAGAGGCTGACGTGAGGTCAATTTTAGCCTGCAGAAGCCACCAGAAGACAGGAGTTGGTCCTGGAGAGGCCAAATTGAGGACAATTTGGCTGCTGGGAGGAAGAGCTGGGCCTGGAAAGACCGACTGGAGTAATTTAAGGGCATGGAGACGATGCACAAAAGCAAACGCTTGGCCTGGAAAGTCTGCTGTGAGGCATTAGCTTGACCTACACAGCACTGGGAGGCAGGACCTGGGCCTGCAGAGGCTGACTTCAGGACGATTTGGGACTGCAGAGGCCTTTGGGAGGAAGATCTTGGCCTGGACAGGCTGAATGGAGGAAGTTTTGGGCCTGGAGTATGCGTCAAAAAGCAAAAGTTAAGCTAGGAAAGGCCACCGGGAGATGTGAGCTTGGCCTACAGAGGCCATTGTGAGGCAGGAGCTTCACCTGAGGAGGCCATGATCAGGTAGGCCTGGAAGGGCCACTGTGTGGTAGAGTTTGGGCCTCTGTAGGCTGACCTCGTGAGGTAGGAGCTGGGTTGGGAGAGGGCAACTTTTAGAGAACTGGGGCCTGCAGAGGCTGCCAGGAGGCAAGAGCTATGCCTGGAGAGTCCACCTTTTGGCATGAGCTGGGCCTAAAGGGGCCATTGTGAGGCATCAGCTGGACTTGTCAAGACTGCTGGGAGACAGGCAGATTTGTGGCCTGAGGAGGCTGCCGTGAGGCAAATGCTGTTTTCAGAGGATTCCGTGAGGCAGGGAGAAACTTGGCTTTTTGTAGCTGCCATGAGGGAATAGTTTGATTGCTGAGGCTGCCGGGAGGCCGAAGGTGGGCCTG
>NW_012101437.1:30772-32394 GCF_000951045.1 Mandrillus leucophaeus | reverse complement strand
GTCAGAAGGCAGGCACTGGGCCTGGATAGGGCCTGACAGTCAGGAGTTGGGCCTAAACAGGCCAGTGTGAGGGAGGAGCTGTGCCTGTTGAGAAACTTAGCCTGGGGCAGCTGCCACGAGGCAAGAGCTGGGCCTGGAGAGGCTGCCAAGATGCAGGAGCTGAGCCTGGAGAAGCCAGTGTGAGGCAAGAGACCAGCCTATAGAGGCTGACTTGAGGAAGATTTTGGTCTGGAGAGACTGTCGGGGGCAGGAGCTGGGCCTTTCAAGCCTGCTGGGAGGCAGGCAGGAACTTGGCCAAGGACGGACCCCGTTAAGCAAGAGCTGAGCCTGGAGAGGCCATGGTCACGCAGGAGCTGGACCTATTTAAGCTGCTGGGAGGCAGGTTGTGCTAGAGAACCTGATGTGAGAAAGCTTTGGGCCTATAAAGACTGCCAGGAGCTGGGCAAGAGCTGAGCTGAAAGAGGTTGTTGTGACGTAGGAGACGGGCCTGGAGATGCAGCCAGGAGGAAGAGCTGAGCCTGGAGAGGCCCACTTGAGGAAGTTCTGGGCCTGGAGATGCTGCCAACAGGCAAAAGCTGAGCCAGAATGGCCGCTGTGAGGCATGAGCTTGCTCTAGAGAGGTCATTGAGAGGCAGGAGCTGGGCCTGTAGAGGCTGCTGAAAGGCAGGAGCTTGGCCTAGGTGGCCAGGAAAGTCTCCTGCAAGGCAGAGGTTGAGCCTATGGAGGCTGACGGGAGGCAGGAGTTGGGCCTGGAATGGCAGACCTGAGAAAGTTCTTGGTCTAGAGAAGCTGCCAGGATGCAGGAGCTGGGCCTGGAGAGGCCTGGAGAGGCCACCAAGGCATGAGTCCTGCCTAAAGAGGCCAATGTTGGGCAGGAGCTGTGACTGGAGAGGCTGACTTGCGGAAGTTTTAGGCACGGACAGCCTGTCGGGGGGCAGGACCTGGGCCTGGACAGGCCACAGTGAGGCATGAGCTGGGCCTAACGAGGTTAGTGTGAGGCAGGATCTGGGCCCATCGAGCTGGCCGGGAGGCAGGTAGGAGCTTGTTTGGGGAACATGTCCGTGAGGCAAAAGCTGGGCCTGGAGAGGTCATTGTTACGTAGGAGCTGGGCCTGTCCAGGCCATTGGGAGGCAGAGGGTGGGCCTGGAAAGCTTGACTTGAGGCACTTTTGGGCCTTCAAAGGCCACCAGGAACTGGACAGGAGCTGAGCCAAAAGACGTTGTTCTGAGGCAGGAGTTGGGCCTCCAGGCACAGCCAGAAGTAAAAGCGCAGCCTGTAGAGGTCACCTGGGGACAGCAGCTGGGCCTGCAGAGGCCAACGAAAGGCAGGAGCGGGGCCTTCAGAGGCCGACTTGTGGACATTTTGGGCCTGGATTTTGTGGCCTGGACTTGAGGACATTTGGGCCTCCTGCAAAGAGGCAGGAGCTGGGACTAAAGAGGCCATTGTAAGGCAAGAGTTGGGCCTGTACAGGCTGCCAGGAGTCAGAAGATGGGCCTCATGAGGCCACTGTAAAACAGGAGCTGGGTCTCAGAAGGTGGCCGTGAGGCAAAAGCTGGCCCTTGGGAGGGCAATGAGAGGCAAGAGCTGGGTCTGGTGAGGTCGACTTGAGAAAGTTCTGGGCC
>NW_012101437.1:29032-30722 GCF_000951045.1 Mandrillus leucophaeus | reverse complement strand
GGAGAGGCCGGCGAAAGGCACAGGCTGGGCTTGGAAAGGCCGTTCCCCGTGACGAATGAGCCGGGCCTAACGAGGCCACTGGCAGGCAGGAGGAGCTCAGCCTGGAGAGGCTGACTTGAGGGCGTCTGGCAGCTGGAGAGGCCACTGAGAGGCAGGATCTGGGCCTCCAGGCATAGCCAGAAGTAAAAGCACAGCATGTAGAAGTCACCTGGGGGCAGCAGCTGGGCCTGGAGAGGCCAACGAAAGGCAGGAGCGAGGCCTTCAGATGCTGACTTGTGGACATTTTGGGCCTGGATTTTGTGGCCTGGACTTGAGGCCTGTTGGGCCTCCTGCAAAGAGGCAGGAGCTCGGACTAAAGAGGCCATTGTAAGGCAGGAGCTGGGCCTGTACAGGCTGCCGGGAGTCAGAAGATGGGCCTCATGAGGCCACTCTAAAACAGGAGCTGGGTCTTGGAAGGTGGCCATGAGGCAAAAGCTGGCCCTTCGGAGGGCAATGAGAGGCAGGTGCTGGGTCTGGTGAGGTCAACTTCAGAAAGTTCTGGGCCTGAAGAGAAGACTGGGAGGCAGGAGCTGGGTCTAAAGAGGCCGTTGTAATGATGGAGCTGGGCCAGTGGAGGCTGTTGTGAGGCAGCAGCCTCATCCGCGGAGACTGCTGTGAGGTAGGGTATGGGCCTAAATAGACCATTGTGAGTCATGAGCTTGGTCTGTAGAGGCCGATTGGAGAAAGTTCGGGGCCTGGAGAGGTTTCAGAGGCTGTTGAGAGGCAAGACCTGGGCCAAAAGATTCAAGTATGTTACTTTTATTAGGTACTTTATTTCCTTTATTAAATTGTAATAGATAAAAAGTAATTATAGAACTCACCATAATGTAGAATCAGTGGGCATGTTAAGCTTGTTTTCCTGCGACTAGATGGTCCCATCTGAGCATAGAACGTGACAGCTTAGGCATTAGATTCTCATAGGGACAAAAGCACAACCTAGATCCCTCACATGCACGGTTCACAACAGGGTGCGTGCTCCTGTGAGAATCTAATGCTGCTGCTGACCTGAGAGAAGGTGGAGCTCAGGCAGGAATGTGAGCAAAGTGGAGTGGCTGTAAATACAGATGAAGCTTCCCTCACTCGATACCACTCACCTCCTGTTGTGTGGCTCCTTACAGCTCCATGGCTCAGGGGTTGGGGACCCCGGCTTAAGTGCATCCAAAAGCACCCTTCCCACACCAGTCTTCATAGCGGTCAAGTGCAGCAACCACTGAGCTCCCAAGGCATGTGTCTCAGTTGGCATTTCATCACAATCAACAGTAAGTGGTAGCTTGAGTCACTGTGAGGTCACTTACCGGAAATCACCAGCATCCCATTTCCCATTGGCAAGGAGCTCAGCACTGTCCCTTGGAAAATCAAACCTATGCCCAAATCCCATCTGTGTGAGTTTATCTCCTGGGACCCTTCCGAGCATATTAGTCAGAGTCCAATCAGGAGACATAAACCACTTAAAAGTTTAACGTGGTAAAATTTAATCCAGAGAATTATTCATTGTAACAGGGGAACAGCAGAATGAGAGATTGGCTAGCACAAAGTAAAGAGAACTCTAGAGAAATCAGGACTAGCCCAGGCCAGGCATGGTGGCTCATACCCAAAATTCCAGCAATTTGAGAAGCTAACACAGGAGGACTGCTTAAGGCCAGGAGCTAGA
>NW_012101437.1:28632-28982 GCF_000951045.1 Mandrillus leucophaeus | reverse complement strand
ACTGTCTTCAACACACACTAAAGATCCCTACCCAGCAACTCCCTGGCCTCCTCCCCTACTTCTCCCCTCTGACCATCTCTCAACACCACCATGACTCTGGTCAGGACCAAAATCATCTCCCACCTGGATGTTGCCATAACTTGGCCCCCATGCTTCTACCCAAATCTTCCCACAGTCTTTCTCAACTCAGCAGCCAGAGAATGCTTTTAAACCGGAAGACAGATCATGTCGCCTCTCTGCTTAGAACCCTCCTCTAGTTCCCATCTGAGTCAGAGTCAAAGCCAAAGCCCCAGCAATAACCTCCCAGGGCTTACGTGATCTGTACTGATCCCCACCCAGCAACTCCCTGG
>NW_012101437.1:28136-28582 GCF_000951045.1 Mandrillus leucophaeus | reverse complement strand
ATAGTTCAAGTAGCAAGTTGTATGTGGCTTATTCTGAATATTTCTAAACTAGAAGTTCTCAATCTTTTGGGGTCTAGGATGTCTTTACATTTTTTTACTTTATTAAAGACCTCTAAGACTATTTCTTTATATAAACAATTATATTAAAACTAGAAAATAAGACAAAATTTTAAAAATATTCATCACATACTAATAAAGTCATTACATGTTGATACAATACAAGATTCTTAAAATATTTAACATTCATTACATATTAATAATAAAACCATTACATGTTGATATAATACTTGCTCTTTCACCCAGGTTGGAGTGAAGTGGCGTAATCTCAGCTCACTGCAACCTCCGCCTCCCGGGCTCAAGCGATTCTCCTACCTCAGTCTCCCAAGTAGCTGGGATTACAGGCGCCCACTACCATGCCCGGCTAATTATTGTATTTTGTCAGTAGA
>NW_012101437.1:27737-28086 GCF_000951045.1 Mandrillus leucophaeus | reverse complement strand
CCCATCTGAGTCAGAGTCAAAGCCAAAGCCCCAGCAATAACCTCCCAGGGCTTACGTGATCTGTACTGATCCCCACCCAGCAACTCCCTGGCCCCCTCTCCTAATTCTCTTCCTCTCTCCTTCTGCTCCACTGGCCTCCTTCCAGAGCCTCAGACACACCTCAGACACTTTATTCTGTTGTTTCTGCCTACAATCCTCTTCCCTCAGCACCTTGGCCAGCTCCTTCCCCTCCTTCAGGTCTTTGCTCAATTTTCATTTAGAAGGCCACCATTGACCATAATATTTAACATTGTCATCTGTCCCCATGCCCACCATGCTCATTTCTTCTTTACTTTCTGCCTTCTTTTTT
>NW_012101437.1:23619-27687 GCF_000951045.1 Mandrillus leucophaeus | reverse complement strand
GCTCTGGCCTGGGGAGGCCGCAGTCAGGCCAGAGCTGGGCGTGGAGAGTCCGCTGGGAGGCAGAGGCTGGGCCTGTGCAGGCCTTCGGGAGGCAGGAGGCTGGGCTGGGAGAGGCTGACTGGAGGTCAAGTCCTGGGCCTGAGGAGCCGCCCAGAGGCGTGAGCGGGGCTGGGCCTCAAGAGTCCAGTGGCAGGCAGGAGGAGCTGGGCCTGGAGAGGCTGACTTGAGGACATCTGGCAGCTGGAGAGGCCCTGCGAAGCAGGAGCTGGGCCTCCCGGCACTGCCAGAAGTAATAGCGCAGCCTGTAGAAGTCACCTGGGGGCAGCAGCTGGGCCTGGAGAGACCAACAAAAGGCAGGAGCGGGGCCTTCAGAGGCTGTCTTGTGGACATTTTGGGCCTGGATTTTGTGGCCTGGACTTGAGTCCTGTTTGGCCTCCTGCAAAGAGGCAGGAGCTGGGACTAAAGAGGCCATTGTAAGGCAGGAGCTGCGCCTGTACCGGCTGCCGGGAGTCAGAAGATGGGCCTCATGAGGCCACTCTAAAACAGGAGCTGGGTCTTGGAAGGTGGCCATGAGGCAAAAGCTGGCCCTTGCTAGGGCAATGAGAGGCAGGAGCTGGGTCTGGTGAGGTCAACTTGAGAAAGTTCTGGGCCTGGAGAGAAGACTGGGAGGCAGGAGCTGGGTCTAAAGAGGCCGTTGTAATGATGGAGCTGGGCCAGTGGAGGCTGTTGTGAGGCAGTAGCCTCATCCGCGGAGACTGCCGTGAGGTAGGGTATGGGCCTAAATAGACCATTGTGAGTCATGAGCTTGGTCTGTAGAGGCCGATTAGAGAAAGTTCGGGGCCTGGAGAGGTTTCAGAGGCTGTTGAGAGGCAAGACCTGGGCCAAAATATTCAAGTATGTTACTTTTATTAGGTACTTTATTTTCTTTATTAAATTGTAATAGATGAAAAGTAATTCTAGAACTCACCATAATGTAGAATCAGTGGGCATGTTAAGCTTGTTTTCCTGCGACTAGATGGTCCCATTTGAGCACAGAAGGTGACAGATTAGGCATTAGATTCTCATAGGGACAAAAGCACAACCTAGATCCCTCACATGCACGGTTCACAACAGGGTGCGTACTCCCATGAGAATCTCATGCTGCTGCTGACCTGAGAGAAGGTGGAGCTCAGGCAGGAATGTGAGCAAAGCGGAGTGGCTGTAAATACAGATGAAGCTTCCCTCACTCACTACCACTCACCTCCTGTTGTGTGGCTCCTTACAGCTCCATGGCTCAGGGGTTGGGGACCCCGGCTTAAGTGCATCCAAAAGCACCCTTCTTCATAGCGGTCAAGTGCAGCAACCACTGAGCTCCCAAGGCATGCGCCTCAGTTGGCATTTCATCACAATCAACAGTAAGTGGTAGCTTGAGTCACTCTGAGGTCACTTACCGGAAATCACCAGCATCCCATTTCCCATTGGCAAGGAGCTCAGCACTGTCCCTTGGAAAATCAAACCTATGCCCAAATCCCATCTGTGTGAGTTTATCTCCTGGGACCCTTCTGAGCATATTAGTCAGAGTCCAATCAGGAGACATAAACCACTCAAAAGTTTAACGTGGTAAAATTTAATCCAGAGAATTATTCATTGTAACAGGGGAACAGCAGAATGAGAGATTGGCTAGCACAAAGTAAAGAGAACTCTAGAGAAATCAGGACTAGCCCAGGCCAGGCATGGTGGCTCATACCCAAAATTCCAGCAATTTGAGAAGCTAACACAGGAGGACTGCTTAAGGCCAGGAGCTAGACACCGGTCTGGACAACACAGTGAGACCCTGTCTCTATTCAAAAAAAGAAAAAAATTAGCTGGGAGTGGTGGTGCACACTTGTAGTCTCAGCTACTCAGGAAGCTGAAGTTTGAGCCTGGGAGATCAAGGCTGCAGTGAGTCATGATTATGCCACTACAGTCAAGCCTGGGTGACAGAGCAAGACCCTGTCTCAAAGAACAAAACAACAACCATTTACAGACAGAAAAGAAATAGAGCTAATAAGCTAAGGAAAGATGTAGAAATGTGACAAGTAAAGTAACATGAGGTCTTTTACCAATTTAAAATAAACAAAAAATGACATTAAATTTTAATACCCTGTTCTGGCAAAGATGCAGTGAAATGGGCACTTTCTTATACTATGAGGGATGTTTAAATTGTATATAAGCCTTCCAGGGTAAAGCTTGACAATTTTTTAAAATAATAGAGACAGGGTCTCACCATACTGCCAAACTGCCTCCTCCAACTCTTGGCATCAAGCAATCCTTCTGTCTTAGCCTCCCAAAGTGCTGAGATTATAGCTGGGAGGCACCCAAAACCTTGTCAATTGACATCAAGGGTAATGAGAATGTCCATTCACCATGACTCACAGTAATCTTACTTCTGCAAATACCTTGGGGAGACAATTCAATCTAAACAAAGGTCATCTGTACACACACAGTGAAACTCTGGGAGTAACGGAAGACAGAGTGGTTAAGTGAAATAAGAAACAGTTATAAGAAATTAAACCATGGTATTAACAGGCAACTGGTAAAAGGTCAGTTGATGTTAGCTGCTACTTTTTTGTTGTTATGAGACAGTGTCTCACTCTGTCACCCAGGCTGGAGTGCAGAGGCTTGATCATGACTCACTGCAGTCTCAGCCTCCCTGGGCTCAAGCGATCCTCCCACCTCAGCCTCCCAAGTAGCTGGGACTACAGGAACATGCCACCACACTAGGCTAATTCATGTATTTTTCTGTAGGGATGGTGACTCCCTTTGTTTCCAAGGCCTGTCTCAAACTCTTGGCCTCAAGCCATCCTCCTGCCTCAGCCTCCCAAAGTGTTGTGATTACTGGTGTAAGCCATCACACCTGGCCAGCTGGTACTTTTATCAATATTATCATTACTCCACTCAGTTAAAAATTATTATTTTCAAGGCTATGTAATACTATGTGTCCTACAGCATAATTGTAAAAACATATACAGTCGTCCCTCGGTATACAGACAGAATTAGTTCCAGCCCCCCATCTCTGCATATACCAAAATCCATGCTTACTCACGTTTCGCCGTCACCCCTCTGGAACCCACGTATAGGAAAATTCCAAATATTAGTTGGGCATAGTGGCAAGCACCTATAGTCTCAGCCACGTGGGAGGCTGAGACGGGAGGATTGCTTGAGCCTGGGAGGTTGAGGCTGCAGTCAACTGTGATAGCACTACTACACTCCAGACTGGACAACAGAACGAGACTCTGTCTCAGAAAAAAACAAAATAAAACAAAACAGGTTAGAAATTGTAATGAGGTCTGTTGGGCAAAATTCCATATAAGCAAAGTATAAATTAATAAAACAAATGGCGATAAATTAGTATGACTGACTTTCTCGAGTTTCTGACAATAAAGGTAAGAAAAAGGCAAAACACAGAGACAGAGGGTAAAAGAAATTAAGAAAGCATTCAACATGTTTAAGAGGAAGACACTGGCCATGTTTGTGCAGCAGCAGTATGTCACGATATGACATACCTTGGAGAGAAGTTAACAGATGAGGAAGTTCATAAAAATGATCAGAGAAGCAAAATACTGATAGCGATACTCAAGTAAACCACAAAATATCCATAACTCATGTCAGCAAAGTGGGAATATTGTACAGTGTGTGTTGACGTTCCTATACAACACTGTTTATTTGCCTTATGTTTGTTTGCAAGGAATGTATATACTAAAAGTTCTTCTTGCTGTCAAAAGAATATGTGTAAGTCATTTGAACGTATTCTTCTGTTTTTCTATTTTTATCTTCCTGCCATCATCCTACAGCCTTACTTTAGAAATGTTTTATTTGTTTAGAAAATTGAACAAGTGCTCGTTGTGGCAGCTCATACCTCTAGGATGGGAGGCAGGGGTGAAAGGGTTACTTAAGGCCAGGAGTTTGACACCAGCCAGGCCAACAAAGTGAGACCCCATGTCCACAAAATAATTTAAAAATTAGCCAAGTGTCGTCATGTATACCTATAGTCCCAGCTACTCAGGAGGCTCAGGCAGGAGGATCCTTAGCCCAGGAGTTCAAGACTGC
>NW_012101437.1:21739-22294 GCF_000951045.1 Mandrillus leucophaeus | reverse complement strand
AGCAACTCCCTGGCCTCCTCCCCTACTTCTCCCCTCTGACCATCTCTCAACACCACCATGACCCTGGTCAGGACCAAAATCATCTCCCACCTGGATGTTGCCAAAACTTGGCCCCCATGCTTCTACCCAAATCTTCCCACGGTCTTTCTCAACTCAGCAGCCAGAGAATGCTTTTAAACCGGAAGACAGATCATGTCGCCTCTCTCCTTAGAACCCTCCTGTAGTTCCCATCTGAGTCAGAGTCAAAGCCAAAGCCCCAGCAATAACCTCCCAGGGCTTATGTGATCTGTACTGATCCCCACCCAGCAACTCCCTGGCCCCCTCTCCTAATTCTCTCCCTCTCTCCTTCTGCTCCACTGGCCTCCTTCCAGAGCCTCAGACACACCTCGGACACTTTATTCTGTTGTTTCTGCCTACAATCCTCTTCCCTCAGCACCTTGGCCACCTCCTTCCCCTCCTTCAAGTCTTTGCTCAATTTTCATTTAGAAGGCCACCCCTGACCATAATATTTAACATTGCCATCTGTCCCCATGCCCACCATGCTCATTTCTTCTT
>NW_012101437.1:19982-21689 GCF_000951045.1 Mandrillus leucophaeus | reverse complement strand
GGTCTTTTACCTATTTAAAATAATCAAACAAAAAATGACTTATTAAATTATAGTACCCTGTGCTGGCAAAAGTGCAGTGAAATGGGCACTTTCTTATACTATGAGGGGTGTTTAAATTGTATATAAGCCTTCCAGGGTAAGGCTTGACAATTTTTTAAAATAATAGAGACAGGGTCTCACCATACTGCCAAACTGCCTCCTCCAACTCTTGGCATCAAGCAATCCTCCTGTCTTAGCCTCCCAAAGTGCTGAGATTATAGCTGGGAGGCACCCAAAACCTTGTCAATTTACATCAAGGGTAATGAGAATGTCCATTCACCATGACTCACAGTAATCTTATTTCTGGAAATACCTTGGAGTGACAATTCAATCTAAACAAAAGGTCATCTGTACAAACACAGTGAAAATCTGGGAGTAACTGAAGACAGAGTAGTTAACTGAAAGAAACAATTATAAGAAATTAAACCATGGTATTAATAGGCATCTGGTAAAAGCTCAGTTGATGTTAGCTGCTACTTTTTTTGTTGTTTTGAGACAGGGTCTCACTCTGTCACCCAGGCTGGAGTGCAGATGCCTGATCATGACTCACTGTAGTCTCAGCCTCCCTGGAACATGCTTGTAATTCACATATTTTTCTGTAGGGATGGTGACTCCCTTTGTTTCCGAGGCCTATCTCAAACTCTTAGCCTCAAGCCACCCTCCTGCCTCAGCCTCCCAAAGTGTTGTGATGACTGGTGTAAGCCACCACACCTGGCCAGCTGCTACTTTTATCAATATTATTATTATTCCACTCAGTTAAAAATTATTTTCAAGGCTATGCAACAGTATGTGTCCTACAGCACAATTGTAAAAACATATACAGTCGTTTCCCAGTATACAGACAGAATTAGTTCCAGCCCCCCAATCCCTGCATATACCAAAATCCATGCTTACTCACATTTCGCCGTCACCCCTCTGGAACCCACGTATAGGAAAATTCCAAATATTAGTTGGGCATAGTGGCAAGCACCTATAGTCTCAGCCACATGGGAGGCCGAGATGGGAGGATTGCTTGAGCCTGGGAGGTTGAGGCTGCAGTCAACTGTGACAGCACTACCACACTCCAGCCTGGACAACAGAGCAAGACACTGTCTCAGAAACAAAACAAAACAAACAGGTTAGAAATTTTAATGAGGCCTGTTGGGCAAAATTCCATATAAGCAAAGTATAAATTAATGAAGCAAATGGTGATAAATTAGTACGACTGACTTTCTGGAGTTTGACAATAAAGGTAAGAAATATGCAAAACAGACAGAGGGTAAAAAAAGAAATTAGGAAAGCATTCTACATGTTTAATAGGAAGACACTGGTCATGTTCATGCAGCAGCAGTATGTCATGATATGACGTACCTTGAAGAGAAGTTAACAGATGAGGAAGTTGATAAAAGTGATCCAAGAAGCAAAATACTGATAGTGATAGTCAAGTAAACCACAAAGAATTTCCATAATTGATGTCAGCAAAGTGGGAATATTGTACAGTGTGTGTTGAAGTTCCCATACAACATTGTTTATTTAGCTTTTGTTTGTTTGTAAGGAACATATATACTAAAAGTTCTTTTTGTTGTCAAAAGAATATGTGTGAATAAGCCACTTGAACTTATTCTTCTGTTTTTCTACTTTTATCTTCCTGCCATCATCCCACAGCCTTACTTTAGAAATTTTTTTTTT
>NW_012101437.1:16874-18422 GCF_000951045.1 Mandrillus leucophaeus | reverse complement strand
CAGCTACTCGAGAGGCTGAGGTGAGACAATCGATTTTGCCCAGCAGTTTGAGATCAGCCTGGGTGACACAACTAAATCTCATCTCTACAAGGATGAGGTGAGAGGATCACTTGAGCCCAGGAATTTGTGGCCAGCCTGGGCAATACAACAAGACCCCATCTGGCCAACATGGCCAAACTGGCCAACATGGTGAAACTCCGACTCTACAAAAATGAGCTGGGCATAGGTGACATGCAAGTGTAGTCCTAGCTACTTGGAAGGCTGAGGAGGGAGGATCGCTTGATCACAGGAGATCAAAGCTATAATGAGCTATGATCACATCACTGCACTCCAGCCTGGATGACACAGGGAGATTCTGTCTCAAAAAAAAGAAAAGAAATATGTATTTAATCTCTGTCCCTGGTTTCTGGCACACAGCTTCTAAAGCTCTTACAAACACCTCAGTGATAGACGTGATAGGAGTATCTTTTGTTTTAATATTTGGTCTTGGTCCCAGGTTTCTAACACAAGAGCATCTAAGAACTTTGGGATCTCCAGCATGGTAAGAATGCATTTGGGGATGTTGTTGAGGTGACTGGGTGACTGTGAGCGCCTAGATTTCTTCAGGAGGAGGGCTGACTGCCAGAGGAAGCAACCACATAATTAGAGGCTTGGAACTTTCAGCCTCATGCACTGAACTCCAGGAGGAAGAGGGGCTGGAAACTGACTTAATCACCAACGGCCAAAGATTTTGTCAATCATGCTTGCATAATAAAGCCTACATAAACACCCTGAACAGGGTTTAAAGAGCTTCCAGGGTTGCTGAACACAGATGCTGGGAGGGTGGCATGCTCAACAGAGGGCATGGGAGCGCTGTGCCCCTCCTAACTTACCTTGCCCTGGGCATCTTCCTTTTTTTTGAGACAGGGTATGGCTCTTTTGTCCAAGCTAGAGTGCAGTGGCACAATCTCAGCTCACTGTAATCTAAGCCACCCCAGTCCCCAGCTCAAGGCGTCCTCTCATCTCAGCTTCCCTAGTAGTTGGAACTCTAGGGGCACAACACAACATCCGGTTATTATTATTATTTTTTATTTTTTGTAGAGACAGTTTTCACCATGTTGCCCAGGCTGGTCTGAAACTCCTGAGTTTAAGTGATCCTCCCACCTCGGCCTCCCAAAATGCTGAGATAACAGGCGTGAGCCACCGCATCCAGCATGTTCATCTCTTTCACTGGTTGTTTCTGAGATGTATCCTTTACAATGAACCAGTAATAGGAAATGAACTGGCCAGATGCGGTGGCTCACATCTGTAATCCCAGCACTTCAAGAGGCTGAGGTGGGAGGATCACTTGAGACCAGGAATTTATGGCCAGCTTGGGCAACACAACAAGACCCCATCAATGCAAAAAATAAAAGAAATTAGCCAGATGTGGTGGTCCAGGCATGTCTCAGCTACTAGGGAGGCTGAAGTGGGAGAACCACTGGAGCCCAGGCAGTCAAGGCTACAGTAAGCTATGACTGCACCACTGCACACCAGCCTGGGCAACAAAATAAGAGCCTCTCTCTTGGG
>NW_012101437.1:15423-16824 GCF_000951045.1 Mandrillus leucophaeus | reverse complement strand
TCCCTTGGCTTTTTCACCTTCTAGAAGCCACTCCCATTCCTTGGATCATGGCCCCGACTCCATCTTCAAAGCCAGAAGTGAAGCATCTTCAAATCTCCCTCTCTTACCTCTGCTTCCATCACCACATCTCCTGCTCCACTTCTGAATCTCCTACCCTCTTTCCTTCATAAAGACCCTGCGATTGCTGGGCATGGTGGTTACCACCCATAATCCCAACACTTTGGGAGGTCAAGGCAGGAGGAACACTTGAGGCCCTAAGTTTGAAACTAGCATGAACAACATAGTGAGACCCACCTCTAGAAAAAAATAAAAATAAATATTAGCCTGACATGGTGGTGTGTGCCTGTAGTCCCAGCTACTTGATAAGCTGAGGTGAGACAATCGATTTAGCCCAGGAGTTTGACATCAGCCTGGGCGACATAAACTAAATCCCATCTCTACAAGGATGAGGTGGGAGGATCACTTGAGCCCAGGAATTTGTGGCCAGCCTGGGCAACCCAACAAGACCCCATCTGGCCAACATGGTGAAACACCGACTACAAAAATGAGCTAGGCATGGGTGACATGCATGTGTAGTCCCAGCTACTTCGGAGGCTGAGGTGGGAGAATCGCTTGATCTCAGGAGGTCAAAGCTATAATAAGCTATGATACATCATCGCACCCCAGCCTGGATGACACAGGGAGATTCTATCTCAAAAAAAAAAAAGAAAAGAAATATAGCACACCAGCCTGGGCAACAAAATAAGACTGTCTCTCTCAGAAAAAAAGAAAATAAACTGTTTCTCTGAGTTCTGTAAACTGTTCTAGCAAATTACTAAACCCAAGAAGAGAGTTACGGGAACCCCTGATTTGTAACAGGTTGGTCAAAAGTACAGGTGACAACCTAGGACTTGCCACTGGCATCTGAAGTGAGGACAGTCTCGTGGGACTGAGCACCTAACTTGTGGAGTCTGTGCTAAGTCCAGGTAGTATCAGAATAAAATCATGGGATACCCAGTTAATATCCAGAGCATTGGAGAATTTGGTGTAGAAACTCCATACATACATTCAGTCAGAAGTGTGTGAGTAGAGACAAACACGGGCTTTTCTGTCACCTGTCTACCTGCTTAACTGCATAGGAGAGGCAATATGTGGTGCTCATGAACAAAGCAAGCATTAAAGTCCTACCAGACCCAACATTTGACTCAGTCTTAATATCCAGGTGAGCTTGGGCAAATCACTCATTATTCCTACGTCTTGATCACTTCATTCATAAAATGGGGATAACTGTGGCACCTACCTGTGATTCTGTGAGAATTACTGAAATACTATGCTTGGTGTTATTGTGATCATTATACCTATTCCAAACTATCTGACAAGGACTGTGATGGATGATAACATCAAAAAATTAGAAACTGTAGT
>NW_012101437.1:12443-13528 GCF_000951045.1 Mandrillus leucophaeus | reverse complement strand
TGGATAACCAAACCTATTCCCAAATCCTATCTGTGTGGGTCTATCTCCTGGTACCCTTCCTAGCATCAATTCTGTATTTGTACGAGTCCAATCAGGAGACACAAACAACTCAAAAGTTTAAACTGGAATGAGCAAGGTGGATCACACCTGTAATCTCAGCACTTTGGAAGGCCAAGGTGGGTGGATTGCCTTGAGCTCAGGAGTTTGAGACCAGTCTGGGAAATATGGCGAAATCCCATCTCTACAAAAAACACAAAAATTAGCTATGTGGTGGCACTTACCTGTAATCCCAGCAACGTGGGAGGCTGAGGCAGGAGAATTGCTTGAGCTTGGCAGGTGGAGGCTGCGATGAGCAGAGGTTGTGCCACTGCACTCCAGCCTGGGTGACAGCGTGAGACCCGGTATCAAAAAGAAAAAAATACATATATGTAAATTTAATATAAAAGTATTAATTTTGGCCAGGCGAAATTGCTCATGCCTGTAATCCCAGCACTTTGGGAGGCCAAGGCAGGCAGATCACCTGAGGTCAGGAGTTCGAGACCAGCCTGACCAACACGGAGAAACCCCGTCTCTACCAAAAATACAAAATTAGCTGGGCATGGTGGCACATGGCTGTCATCCCAGTTACTCAGGAGGCTGAGGCAGGAGAATCACTTGAACCCGGCAGGCGGAGGTTGTGGTGAGTCGAGATAGCGCCATTGCACTCCAGCCTGGGCAACAAGAGTGAAACTCCATCTCAAAAGAAAAAAAGGTATTAATTTTAACAGAGGATCAGCATAATGAGGGACACACTAGCACGAAGTAAAGACATCTCTAGAGAATACAGAACTAGCAGAGGTCAGGCATTATCGCTCATGCCTGTAATCCCAGCAATTTCGGAAGCCTAGACAGCAGGATCGCTTGAGGCCAGGAGTTGGAGACCAGTCAGAGCAACATAGTGAGACGCTGTGTCTACCAAAAAAAAAGAACAATATTAGCCAGGTGTGGTGGTGGTGTACACCTGTAGTTCCAGCTACTTGGGAGTCTGGGGTGGGAGGATCCCTTGAGCCTGGGAAGTCTACACTACAGTGAGCCAAGATCATGCC
>NW_012101437.1:10511-10788 GCF_000951045.1 Mandrillus leucophaeus | reverse complement strand
CTCATGCTTGTAATCCCAGCACTTTGGGAGGCTGAGGCAGGCAAATCACCTGAAGTCAGGAGTTCGAGACCAGCCTGGCCAACATGGTGAAACTCTGACTCTACTGAAAATACGAAATTAGCCGGGCAATAGTGGCATGTACCTGTAGTCTCAGCTACTTGGGAGGCTGAGTCAGGAGAATCACTTGAACCTGGGAGGCGGAGGTTGCAGTGGGCCAAGATCACGCCACTGCTCTCCGCTCTGGGCCACAGAGTGAGACTCTGTCTGAAAAAAAAAA
>NW_012101437.1:8313-10461 GCF_000951045.1 Mandrillus leucophaeus | reverse complement strand
TATTTGATCATTTTTGAGTTACAGTCCAAGTCTTTTTGTACCTGAATAACAAGTTGCCCAGTCAGTCTCTCTTCCTGGATTCAGAAGTCTTTCATGGTAGATCCAGCTGGAAGTGACAAAAAGACATTCTTTTGAAATAAAGGGATGACACAGAGAGACAGAAGTTCTTAAACGTCTTAAATGGTATGTGTGTGAAAATTAAACAAAATTCAAAGACTTGTGGGGAACATTTAGGAGGGAAAGTTACTGGGAATGTCATAAAGGGTTAATTTGTATTTTATTTTATTTTTTGAGACATTATTTTTATTTTATTTTTTATTTTCTGACACCTAGGCTGGAGTGCAGTGGTGCAACCAGGGCTCGCTGCAGCCTCGACCACCTGGGCTCAAGTAATCTCACTTAATTTTTATTTGGTTTAAGAAACAAGTCTTGGTTGAGGGTGGTGGCTTATGGCTGTAATCTCAGCACTTTGGGAGGCCAAGAGGTATATTACTTGAGGCCAGGAATTTGAGATCAGCCTGAGCAATATATTAAGACCCTGCCTCTACCAAAAAACAGAGGGAATGTGTGGAAGACAATTTTTCCACAGACTGGGAGTGGAGGGAATAATTTCAGGATGATTCAAATGCATTACATATACTGTGCACTTTATTTCTATTATTACTACATTGTAATATATAATGAAATAATTCTAAAACTCACTATAATGTAGACTCAGTGGGATCTCTGAGCTTGTTTTCCTGCAACGACACTGTCCATCTAGGGTGATGGGAGACAGTGATAGAACATCAGGCATTAGATTCTCATAAGGAGTGCACAACCTAGATCCCTCGCATGCACACTTCACAACAGGGTTCGTGCTTCTAAGAGAACCGAATGCTGCTGCTCCTCTGACAGGACATGGAGCTCAGGTGGTCATACAAGTGATGGGGGGGGGCTAGAAATACAGATGAAGTTTCCCCTCACTTGCCTGCTGCTCACCTCCGGTTCTATGGCCCTGTGGTTAGAGACCGCTGCTCAAGTGCATTCGAAAGGATCCATCCCATGCCATTCTTCAGAGTCATCTTTACTGTGGCAGTGGTCAACTGTAGCACCCCTAAGCTCGCAGGGCATACGCTTCACCTGGCATTTCACCACAATCAACAGTAAGTGGTAGCTTGAGTTATTGTGAGTTCACTTCCTGGAAATCACCAGCATCCTATATCCCATTAGGAAGGAGTTCAGCACTGCTCCTTGGATAACCAAACCTATTCCCAAATCCTATCTGTGTGGGTCTATCTCCTGGTACCCTTCCTAGCATCAATTCTGTATTTGTAGGAGTCCAATCAGGAGACACAAACAACTCAAAAGTTTAAACTAGAATGAGCAAGGTGGATCACACCTGTAATCTCAGCACTTTGGCAGGCCAAGGTGGGTGGATTGCCTTGAGCTCAGGAGTTTGAGACCAGTTTGGGAAACATGGCGAAATCCCATCTCTACAAAAAACACAAAAATTAGCTGTGTGGTGGCAGTTACCTGTAATCCCAGCAACGTGGGAGGCTGAGGCAGGAGAATTGCTTGAGCCTGGCAGGTAGAGGCTGCGGTGAGCAGAGGCTGTGCCACTGCACTCCAGCCTGGGTGACAGCGTGAGACCTGGTATCAAAAAGAAAAAAATACATATATGTCCATTTAATATAAAAAGTATTAATTTTGGCCAGGCGCAATGGCTCACACCTTTTGAGAGGCCAAGGCGAGCAGATCGCCTGAGGTCAGGAGTTCGAGACCAGCCTGACCAACGCGGAGAAACCCTGTCTCTACTAAAAATACAAAAATCAGCCAGGCCAGGCACAGTGGCTCACACCTGTAATCCCAGCACTTTGGGAGGCGAAGGCAGGCGGATCACCTGAGGTCAGGAGTTCGAGACCAGCCTGACCAACGCGGAGAAACTCCATCTCTACCAAAAACACAAAATTAGCTGGGCATGGTGGCACATGGCTGTCATCCTAGTTACTCAGGAGGCTGAGGCAGGAGAATCACTTGAACCCAGCAGGCGGAGGTTGCGGTGAGTTGAGATAGTGCCATTGCACTCCAGCCTGGGCAACAAGAGTGAAACTCCATCTCAAAAGAAAAAAAGGTATTAATTTTAACAGAGGATCAGCATAATGAGGG
>NW_012101437.1:6916-8263 GCF_000951045.1 Mandrillus leucophaeus | reverse complement strand
ATCACATATTGTACAATTCCATTTGACCAGATTAGGCAAATCCATAGTGACAAAAAATGAATCAAAGGTTGCCTAAGGCTGGAGGCCAAGGCAGGTGGGGGGAGTAGAAGGTAGTGGCTAAGGGGTATGGATTTCTCTATAGGGTAATAAAAGGTTCTAAAAGTCACTGTGGTGATCGATGCACAGCTCTCTGAATATTCTAAAACCTACTGAATTGCAGATTTCAATAAATAAAGTGAATGGCATGTTAATAATATTTTAATAAAGCCATTATTTAAAATAATAATAATAGGGGGCTGGGCACAGGTGGTCATGCCAGCCTGTAATCCCAGCACTTTGGGAGGCTGAGGCAGGAGGATCACTTGAGGTCAGGAGTTTTGAGCCCAGTCTGAGCAACCTGGCAAGATCCCATCTCTATGATAAAAAATGAAAAAATTAGCTGGGCATGGTGGCACATGTCTGTAGTCCCAGCTGCTTGGGAGACTGAAGTGGGAAAACTGTTTGAGCCCAGGAGTTTGAGGCTACAGTGAACCATGACCATGTCATTGTACTGCAGCCTAACAGAGCAAGACCCTGTCTCTAAAAAGGAAAGAAAACAAATGCAAGTTTGTATCACTTTGTGAGTGTAGCCAAGTTGGAGGAGAAATAGGCAAGAACAAAACAGCACTGAATAAGGAGGGTGAGTGGCTGGTTAGGCTCAGTTGCTAGCTAAGTGGCTTCTAAAAACTTCATTAGTAAAGTTACAGCTCTGGGGACAGTCATGTAGTCAAACAATGAATGCTAAATTCATTACAAATACCCATGGTCTTTCTTCACATGCATTCTAGTGAAAAATTTCTAAGTGCCTAAATAGCAAGTCTGCAAAGATAGCAGCTGTTTATTAAAGACTACAGAAAAGAAATGGAGGCCGGGCATGTTGACTCACGTCTGTAATCCCTGCACTTTGGGAGGCTGAGGCAGGCAGATCACCTGAGGTCAGGAGCTTGAGGCAAGCCTGGCCAACATGGTGAAACCCTGTCTCCACTAAAAATACAAAAATTAGCAGGGTGTGGTGGCAGGCGCCTGCAATTTCAGCTATTTGGGAGGCTGAGGCAGGAGAATTGCCTGAACCCAGAAGGCAAAGGTTGCAGCCAGCCAAAATCGCACCATTGCACTCCAGCCTAGGTGACAACAGCAAGACTCTATCTTAAAAAAAAAAAAAAAAAAGAAATGGCATCTTCTTCAAGAATGACATAGTATTTCATGATAAAGCTCTAATTTTGCATTTGTTCAAGTATTGATTAGATTTACCCAACATGACACCAATCTTGGATAAAGTGCAAACAACACAATTTCATTTTCTCAATA
>NW_012101437.1:4961-6866 GCF_000951045.1 Mandrillus leucophaeus | reverse complement strand
TCTAATTTTGCATTTGTTCAAGTATTGATTAGATTTACCCAACATGACACCAATCTTGGATAAAGTGCAAACAACACAATTTCATTTTCTCAATAATCAAAACTGACTAGGTAGTCTAATATCAATTCTGATCTTATTCAAAACTGATCAGATTAAAAAATTATGGAATGATGGAGCAAATAAGATGTTACAACCTGTTCCAAGGGGAATTCCAAAATCCACACATATCTGAGACCATGATGAAATATATTTAATTACTATATTGAAAAATAAACTGATTACATAGCCAACGACAATCAGGCAGGGGTCTCCTCATCCATAGCCACACAAACCCGATCATGCCACTATGTGGTTACAAGGCCTACATAGCCTAGAAGGGACTGGTCTGACTTGAGATTTCATTTGCATTTTGAGACAGCATCCCACTGTGTCACCCAGGATGGAGTGCAGTGGTATAATCATAGCTCATTGTAGTCTTGATCAACTGGGCTCAAGAGATGTTCCTGCCTCAGCCGCCCCAATACCTGGGAATACAGGCAAGTACCACCATGTCAGGCTTTTTAAAACAATTTTTTGCAGAGAGAGAAGTCTTGCTATGTTGCCCAAGCTGGCCTCAAACTCCTGGCCTCAAGAGATCTACCCACCTCAGCCTCCTGAGTAACTGGGGCCATGGGTACACATCACCATGCCCGGCTATATTTATTTTATTTTATTAAATTTCTTTTATTTTTGTAGAGAGGAGGTCTTGCTATGTTGCCCAGGCTGCTCTCAAACTCATGGCCTTAAAACATACTCCCATCTCTGTCTCTCAAACTGTTGGAACTATAGGTGTGAGCCACTGACACTGACCTGACTTGGGATTTTTTTTAATCCAGCATCCTTTACTTGGTAGGATTGGGAAAGGCAGTAGGGTTTTTAAAAATTAATAATTCAATTAGAATCAAACTCAACCTTGACCCCTGCCTTCCCTCACAGCTCACATCCAGTCTGTCAGGAAATCCTATTGACTGACTTCAACATGTATCCAGGCTCTGACCATCTCTCACTACCACCATGCACTCGGTCAGGACCACTATCATCTCCCATCGGGGTGTTGCCACAGCTTGGCCCCCATGATTCTACCCAAATCTTCCCAGAGTCTTTCTCAACTTGGCAGCCAGGGCATGCTTTTAAATCAGGAGACAGATCATGTCGCCTCTCTGTTCAGAACCCCTCGGTGGTTCCATTTTAGTCAGAGTAAAAGCCAAAGCCCCAGCAATAGCATCCCAGGGCTTACGTGATCTGTACTGATTCCAGCCCAGCAACTCCCTGGTCTCCTCGCTGACTTCACTTCCTCTATCCCTTTGCTCCACTGGCCTCCTTCCAGAGCCTCAGACACACCAGGGAGTTTCCTCCTAATGCCTTTATCCTGTTGACTCAGCCTACAATGCTCTTCCTTCAGCACCTTGGCCAGCTCCATCACCTGCTTCAAACTTTTGCTCAATATTCACTTATGAGGCCAACCTTGATCACTCTACTTAACATTGCCATTTGTCCCCATTCCCACCATGCTCATTTCTTTCTTTCTTTTTGAAACAAGGTCTTGCTTTATTGCTCAGGCTGAAGTACAGTGGTGCAATCACAGCTTACAGCAACCTCAATCTCCCAGGTTTAAACAATCCTCCCGCCTCAGCCTCCCTAGGAACTGAGGCTACAGCTGCATGCCACAACACCTGGCCTTTTTTATTTTTATTTTTTTTGAGACACAGTCTCGGTCACCCAGGCTGAAGTGCAATGGCGCGATCTCGGCTCACTGCAATGTCTGCCTTTTGGGTTCAAGTGATTCTCTGACTCAGCTTCCCGAGTAGCTGGGATTACAGGCACCCATCACCACACCTGGCTGATTTTTGTATTTTTAGTAGAGAT
>NW_012101437.1:0-3692 GCF_000951045.1 Mandrillus leucophaeus | reverse complement strand
TTTGTTATTTTTAGTAGAGACGGG
The DNA here is from genome assembly GCF_000951045.1 of Mandrillus leucophaeus. Taxonomy (NCBI): domain Eukaryota; kingdom Metazoa; phylum Chordata; class Mammalia; order Primates; family Cercopithecidae; genus Mandrillus; species Mandrillus leucophaeus. Next base: position 3,668 of record NW_012101437.1, on the reverse strand, counting down.
GTTTCACCATGTTGGTCAGGCTGATCTCAAACTCCTGACCTCAAATGAATCACATGCCTCGGCCTCCCAAACTGCTAGGATTACAGGCGTGAGCTGCCGCGCCCGGCCCCAACCACATTTTTTGAGGCTTGGAACTTTCAGCCTCACCTGCTGAACTCCAGGAGGCAAAAGGAACTGGAGATTGACTTAACTAGCAATGACCAATGATTTTATCAATCATGCCTCCATAAAAACCCAAACAGCAGGGTTTGGAGAGCTTCCACATTGCTGAACACAAGGAGGTGCTGGGAGGGTAGCATGCCCAACAGAGGGCATGGAAGCTCTGTGCCCCTCCCCACTTACCTTGTCCTGTGCATCTCTTTCATTGGCTGTTCCTGAGATGGAGCCTTTACATTAAGCCAGTAATAGAAAATAAGCTGGCACATGCGGTGGTTCATGCTTGTAATCCCAGGACTCTGGGAGGCAGAGGTGGGCGGAATCACTTGAGCTTAGGAATTTGAGACCAGCTTGGGAAACATAAGAAGACCCCATCTATACAAAAAATAAATTAGCCAGATGTGGTGGTGGGAACTCTGTAATTCCAGCTCCTTGAGAGGCTGAAGCAGGAGAATCACTTGCGCCCTGGAGGTTGAGGCTTCAATGAGCTACGACTGCACCATTGCACACCAGCCTGGACAACAGAGCGAGGCCCTGTCTCTTAAAAAAAAAAAAAGAAGAAGAAAAGAAAAAAAATCCTGCTTTTCTAAGTTCTGTGTCATGGGAAACCCTGATTTCTAACTGGTTGGTCGAAATACAGGTGACAACCTAGGACTTGCAATTGGCATCTGAAGTGAGGGTGGTCTCGTGGGACTGAGCCCCTAACCTGTGAGGTCTGCATTAACCCGAGGTAGTATCGGAATGGAATTGTGGAATACGCAGTTGGTATCCAGAGAGGTGGAGAATTGGTGTAGAAACTCCACACACACATTTGGTCAGAAGCATGTGAGTAGAGAGAAACATGAGTTCTTCTCTCACCTGTCTACCTGCTTAACTGCATAGGAGAGACAATGCATGGTGCTCATGAACAAGGCAAGCATTAAAGTCAGACCAGACCTAACATTTGACTCAGTCTTAATAACCAGGTGAGCTTGGGCAAATCGCTCATTAACCCCAAGTCTTCATCATTTTGTGCATAAAATGGGGATAACTGTGGCACCTACCTGTTTTTGTGAGAATTAATGAAATATTATGCTTGATGTTATTGTGATCATCATACTGTTTGACAAGGACAGTGATGCATGATAACATCAAAAACTTAGAAACTGTAATGAGGTCTCAGGCAAAATTCCAGACAAGCAAATGACCATTTCTCCAAAGCATTCCTGCCACACTTAATTCACCATTCTCTGAACAAAATGTGCCATCTTCATTGTTCAGGTCTGTACAGTGCTGGTTTCCCTGCCTGGGCTGCTCACTCCATCCCATCCCAGCCCATTCCCCATCCTTTCACCTCCCCCTTCCCTCCCCACTCTCATACAACTCTTCCTCATCTTTCAGGACCTGGCTTCAATGTCACCTTAACTGGAAGCTTCTCTCACCCTCCAGAAGAGCTTCTCACTGCACTTGATGCATGCACTATCATTTGATCATTTTTGAGTTACAGTGCAAGTCTTTTTGTATCTGAATAACATGTTGCCCAGTCAGTCTCTCTTCCTGGACTCTGAAGTCTTTCATGGTAGATCCAGCTGGAAGTGACAAAAAGACATTCTTTAAAAAAAAAAAAAAAAGAGGGATGACACAGACAGACATCAGTACTTAAAAAGTTTTAAATGGTATGTGAAAAGCAAACAAAATTCAAGGGCTTCTAGGAGAAACGTAGGAGGGAATGTGTTACTGGGAAATATGATAGAAGGTTAATTTTTATTTTATTTTATTTTATTTTATTTTATTTTATTTTTAGAGAAAGGATCTTGCTCTATCACCTAGGCTGGACTGCAGTGGTGCAATCACAGTTAACTGCAGCCTCAACCTCCACGGTTCAAGCAATATTCCCATCTAATTTTTATTTTGTTTAAGAAATGCAGTCTTGCTCTTACCAAAGCTAAAGTGTAGTGGTGTGATCATAGCTTACTGCAGCCTCGACCTTCTAGGCTCAAGTGATCCTCCAGTCTTAGCCTCCCCAGTAGCTGGGACTACAGGTGTACAGTGCAATGTGTAGCTCATTTTTTTTTTTTTTAATTTTTAGTAGAGACAAAGTGTCGCTATGTGGACCAGGCTGGTGGTGATCTCCCACACTCAGGCAGTTCTCCCATCTCAACCTTCCGAAGTGCTGGGATTACAGGTGTGAGCTGCCACACCTGGCTGAGGGGTTTAATTTTTAATTATATAAAGAGCTCAAAGCAAATATTAGAAGGAGCCTAAATGCCTACAGCAGTTGACTAGTAAATTGTGATACATCCATGTAATAAAATATCATGCAACCATGAAAAAGATTAAGATAGATCAATAGGTACTGGCACAAATGTCCACGAAATATGAAAATGTGAAGTTATGTTCAATCACCATGTATGTATCTTGAAGGATATGGCCCATTTTCTCAACAGCAATTATTTCCTGAGATAAGATTATGGGTCTAAAGAGTAAAGGAAAATTTTCACTTCTTTATTTAAAAATGTTTACTATTTTTATAATTTAAGATTAAACAGATCAAATTAGTAAAAGACAAATTAACCCTATAAATAAATGGAAAAGAAAGGACACCCCAGACATGGTGGCTCATGCTTATAATACCAGTACTTTGGGAGGGGATGGTGGGGGGGATCGCTTGAGGGCAGGAGTTCCAGACCAGTCTAAGAAACAAAGTAAGACCTCGTCTGTACTAAAAACAATAAAACAAAAATTGGCCAGGCATAGCGGCATGTGCCTACAGTCCCAACTACTGAGGTGGAAGTTATCACCTGAGTCTAGGAGGTCAAGGCTGCAGTGAGTTGAGGCTGTGCCACTACACTCAAGCCTGGGAGACAGAGCAAGACTTCATCTCAAAAAAAAAAAAAAAAAAAAAGACAATAAAGAAATAAAGCTAATAAGCTAACATAAGAAAACATAAAAAAAAAAAAGGTGACAAATAGGCTGGGCGAGTGGCTCATGCCTGTAATCCAGCACTTTGGGAGGGTGAGGCGGGTAGATCACAAGGTCAGGAGTTCGAGACCGGCCTGATCAACATGGTGAAACCCCGTTTCTACTAACAATACAAAAATTAGCCAGGCGTGGTGGCGTGTGCCTATAATCCCAGCTACTCAGGAGGCCGAGGCAGGAGAATCACTTGAACCTGGGAGGCAGACAGGTTGCAGTGTAGTGAGCCGACATCATGCCACTGCACTCCAGCCTGGGCGACAGAGCGAGACTGCGTCTCAAAAAAAAAAAAAAAGGTGACATAGTAATATGAGATCTTTTATTTATCATACAGAAAATAACTTGTTAAATACATGTGCCCATGAAGGTGCACTGAAATGGCCATTTTCTTGTAGTATTAATGGTGTTTAAACTGTATATAAGCCTTCCAGGATAAGGCTTGGAAATTTTTTTTAAATACACACAGTGATTCATTATACTGCCTCCTCCAACTCCTGGCCTCAAGCAATCCTGCCACCTTAGCCTCCCAAAGTGCTGGAATTATATAAGCTGACAGC
>NW_012101436.1:133590-134961 GCF_000951045.1 Mandrillus leucophaeus | reverse complement strand
TCTTTCTTTCTTTCCTTCCTTCCTTCCTTCCTTCCTTCCTTCCTCCCTCCCTCCCTTCCTTCCTTCCCTTCCTTCCCTTCCTTCCTTTCTTCTTCTTCTTTTTTTTTTTTTAATGATCCTGAATCAATTGTTTTAAACATAGCTCAAACAAGCAGACTTTTAGTCCTTTAGGGCCTGTCTCCTCTGCATACCCCGGTGACATTGTGCCAACCATTTGATGGCCACGGAGAAGATAAACCCTCCAGCTATTAAAAGGACCCCAATCCTTTGCTGCTCTTCAGAGCTTTCTGATTTAGAAACTTCCCACTAGGCTGCTAAGCAACTTCATCTAGCACATAAGCTCCCTCTCAACTCCCATTCTCTCCCTGGAGTTCTCTTGCTCTCCTCCCGTTCTGAGTAGTGACCTCCAACTCTGTAGCCTCTGGACCCCACACACAAACCCCTCACACACAAACCCCTCAAGGCACTGTCCAAGTGTGCCACTGCCACCTTGTGGTCACATCTTTTTCGTTAATCGCCCAAAAATCATTCACATACCCTACATATGCATGTATTTTTGTTTTTCACATTTAGTTCCCTGATCCATTTGGAGTTTATTTTGTGAATGGTGGGAGTTATCCATGTAATTTTGTCTTTTTCCAGATGGCTAACCAGTTAGTCTTAGCACCTTTCATTGCAAACTGCATTTTTGCCCCAATTGATCTGAAATACCACCTTTCTGAACTGAATTCCCATATGTTCCTGGATCTATTTCTAGATATTCCATTTTATCCCATTTGTCTGTTTCCTGTTCCTATCCACAGTTTTAATTATGGAGGCTTTATAGTATGTCTTAGTATCTGTAGGGCATTGCCACTTTTGTTTTTCAGAGTTTTCTGGGGTATTATCAGATGTTTGTGCTTCCATATGAACTTTAAAAATAATTTACATAACTCCATTAATAAGTTTGGTAGCTTTTTATTGGGATTGTTATATTTTTGAGTTAATCTGTTAAGAATTGCTATCTCTATGATGTTAAGTCATCTTATAGAAGAACAAGGAATTTTCTATTTGTTCAAGTCTATTTTGTGTCTTTCAAGAGTGTTTGTTTTAAAGCTTCTTCATGTAGGTGTTACACATTTTTTGATAAGTTTAAATCTAAGTATCTTTATGTTTCTATTCTACATAAGTTTTATCTTATTACATCACCTTACTGGCTTTTGACTGGTAGATGAATGCCATTAGTTTTTAGATAGCAATTTCACATTCTGTTAACTTATTTTATTCTCTAGGGCTTTCCATATATAATATCACATCATCTGCAAAAACAGATAGTTTCCTTCTTTTGCAATTCTGTGTTTCTTTTCTTTTTCTTCTTCTTCTTTTTTTTTT
>NW_012101436.1:126683-127850 GCF_000951045.1 Mandrillus leucophaeus | reverse complement strand
GGGGTTTCACCGTGTTAGCCAGGATGGTCTCGATCTCCTGACCTTGTGATCCGCCCGCCTCAGCCTCCCAAAGTGCTGGGATTACAGGCATGAGCCACCACGCCCAGCCAATTTTTGTAATTTTAATAGGGATGGGTTTTTACCTTGTTGGCCAGGCTGGTCTCGAGTTCCTGACCTCAGGTGATCCTCCTGCCTCAGCTTCCCAAAGTGCTGCGATTACAGGTGTGAACCACCTTGCCTAGCTGCAATTCTAGGTTTCAAATTACTTTTTCTTACTGAACTGCATTAGCTAATGCTTCCAGTACACACACACACAGACACACACACACACACATACACACTTGGCTGTAGGTATAGGTAATCATCGTAAGAAACTATTCACTAATTTCTATTTTTCTGGAGTGCTGATGTCAATAATGGACATTGTACTGGGTGTGGTGTTGCATACCTATAGCCCCAGCTACTAAGGAGGCTGAGGGAGGAGGATCCCTTGAGCCCAGGAGTTTGATCCAGCCTGCACAACATAGGAAGACCCTATCTCTGACAATAATAACCATAATAATAAATGAGTGTTGAATTTTTTTCCAAAGACTTCATCAGCATCCATGGAGAAAGTCACATGACTTGTTCTCATAGATGTATTTATATGGTGCATTATTCAACGGATTTTTTTTTTTCTTTTCTTGAGATAAGGTCTGGCTCTATCACCCAGGCTAGAGTGTAGGGGCGTGGTCGGTCTCAGTTCACCGCAGCCTCTGACTCCTGGGTTCAAGCGATCCTCCCACTTCATCCTCCTGAGTAGCTGAGACTACAGGCACACACCATCACACATGACTAATTTGTCTTTTTTGTAAAGATGGGATTTCACCATGTTGCCCAGGCTGGTCTGGAACTTATGAGCTTGGGCAATGCAACCCCCACCTCAGCCTCCCAAAGTACTGATATTACAGGCATGAGCCACTGCACCTGGACTATTTAATGGATTTTCTAATAACTGCACTAATATTGCTGCTTTAGGCTAAATTTCACTTGGGGATATTTTCTTAATGTGGTCTTGTCTTTTATTTGCTAAAAGCTAATATAGCATGTTTGAATCCATATTCAGAATTGATATTGGTTTGCAATTTTTAATTTTTTGTACTCTACTTTTTTTTTTTTTTTTTTTTT
>NW_012101436.1:126069-126533 GCF_000951045.1 Mandrillus leucophaeus | reverse complement strand
GTGGAGAGGTCTTCAGTGAACAGTTTTGCCTTAAGACACACATGAGAGCTCACAATGGAGGGAACACTTCTGAGGGTAATTGTTATGGAAAAGACGTCCTCAGTGTGCACAAGGAAGCCTCTCTTGGACAGGAACTTTCCAAATTTAATCTATGTGGAAAAGTCTTCACCCTAACTCCAGGCCTTGCTGTACATCTTGGAATTCTCAGTGCAAGACAATCGTACAGGCCAGGCGTGGTGGCTCACGCCTGTAATCCCAGCACTTTGGGAGGCTGAGGCAGGTGGATCACAAGGTCAGGAGATCCAGACCATCCTGGCTAACACGGTGAAACCCCATCTCTACTAAAAGTACAAAAAATTAGCCGGGCGCGGTGGCGGGCGCCTGCAGTCCCAGCTACACGGGAGGCTGAGGCAGGAGAATGGCCTGAACCCGGGAGGCGGAGCTTGCAGTGAGTTGAGATCACG
>NW_012101436.1:125118-126019 GCF_000951045.1 Mandrillus leucophaeus | reverse complement strand
TCCCAAAGTGCTGGGATTACAGGCGTGAGCCACCACGCCCAGCCTCTGCCACAGTTTATATCAATGATTTACTTTCTTCATAAAAGGAATTAGGAAGTGTTTCTTCATTTTCATTGTTCTTAAATTATGGAGCACTGGGAATATCTGAACTTGGAAGGTTTGGTATAATTCTCCATTTAAAACCTCTAAGCCCACATTTACAGTTCAATGACGGTTGACAAGGGTGTCAAAATAATTCAATGGGGAAAAAATAGTATTTTAAATGAATGTGACATAGTCTTAAAAATGTCTGAAACAGTCCGGGCGTGGTGGCTCACACCTGTATTCCCAGCACTTTGGGAGGCTGAGGCGGGTGGATCATGAGGTCAAGAGATCGAGACCATCCTGGCCAAACATGGTGAAATAAAAACTAGCTGGGCGCGGTGGTGTGCACCTGTAGTCCCAGCTCTTCGGGAGGCTGAGGCAGGAGAATCATTTGAACCCGGGAGGCGGATGTTGCAGTGAGTCAAGATAGAGCACTGCACTCCAGCCTGGCAACAGAGTGAGGCTCCATCTCAAAAAAAAAAAAAAAAAAGACACTTGCACACACGTTTATAGCACACAATTTGTAATTGCAAAAATATGGAACAAGCCTCAATGCCCATCAACTAATAAGGGGATAACGAAAATGTGGTGTATATACACCATATACTACTACTCAGCCATAAAAAGCAAGAAAGTCATAGCATTCTGAGCAACCTGGATGGAGACCATTATTCTAAGTGAAGTAACTCAGGAATGGAAAACCATATATATGTTCTCACAAATGGGAACTAAGCTATGAGGATGCAAAGGCATAAGAATGATATAATGAACTTTGGGTGGGTGCAGTGGCTCATGCCCATAATCCCAGCACTTTGGG
>NW_012101436.1:124652-125068 GCF_000951045.1 Mandrillus leucophaeus | reverse complement strand
ATGATATAATGAACTTTGGGTGGGTGCAGTGGCTCATGCCCATAATCCCAGCACTTTGGGAGGCTGAGATGGGCGGATCGCTTGAGGCCAGTAGTGCAAGACTGGCCTGGCCAACATGGTAAAACCCCATCTCTACTAAAAATACAAAAATTAGCCGAGCATGGTGCTGCATGTCTGTAATCTCAGTTACTCAGGAGGCTGAGGCAAGAGAACGGCTTGAACCTGGGAGGCGGAGGTTGCCGAGATCATGCCACTACACTCCAGCCTGGGCAACAGAGTGAGACTCCGTCTCAAAAGAAACAAACAAACAAAAAAACAAAAAAAAAGGAAAGAAAGAATGGACTTCCGGGACTCGGTGGAAGGGTGGGAGGAGGGTGAGGGATAAAAGTGGATAAAAAAACTACACATTGGGTACA
>NW_012101436.1:122336-124437 GCF_000951045.1 Mandrillus leucophaeus | reverse complement strand
AGGGTCTTACCATGTTGCCCAAGCTGGTTGTTTATTATTATTATTATTATTATTATTATTATTATTATTGAGAGACAGTCTCGCTCCATTGCCCAGGCTGAAGTGCCGTGGTGCCATCTCGGCTCACTACAACCTCCACCTCCCAGGTTCAAGTGTTTCTCCTGCCTCAGCCTCCCGAGAAGCTGGGATTACAGGTGCGCGCCACCACACCCAGCTGATTTTTGTTATTTTTTAGTAGAGATCAGATTTCACCATGTTGGCCAGGCTGGTCTTAAACTCTTGGCCTCAGGTGATCCACTTGCCTCGGCCTCCCAAAGTACTGGGATTACAGGTGTGAGCCACTGCACCCAGCTATTCTCATTTTTATTGACAAAAGTGTTTAGGAATATGAAGTTTCCTTTGACCACTGCTTAAAAGATGTCCTGTATTATCCATAAAAGCCAAAAAAAAAAAAAGAGAGAGAGAAAACCCAATATCCAACAACTGTTGTTACAATACAGCCATACAATGGAATCTTATTTAGTAAAAATAATTAAGTACTGATACATGCTACTTGGATGAACCTTGGAAATATAAACGAAACAAGCCAAACCCCACGTTTTATACTCTAATTCTACAGGCAATATCTACAGGAGCAATCTATACAGACAGAAAGATTAGTTGTTGCTTTGGACTCTGGGGGTGGTAGTGGAACTGGATGAGTGGATCGGGTGATCATGGCTAGGGTTTATTTTTGTGGTCATGAAAATGTTCTAAAATTGATTGTGATAATTGCTGCACAAATATATGAATATACAAAAAAAAGAATATATTTTAAACAGGTTAGTTGTATGCTGTGATAATTGTATCGCAACAAAACTAAAGGCCTAAGGAAGGAACTGAATGTATCAGAGGCATAGATCATTTTATGGATTAACAGGTTAATCTTTTTTATTTATTTATTTATTTTTGAGACGGAGTCTCGCTCTGTTGCCCAGGCTGGAGTACAGTAGAACCGTATTGGCTCACTGCAACCTCCGTCTCCTAGGTTCAAGCAATTCTCCTGCCTCAGCCTCCCGAGTAGCTGGGATTACAGGGGCCCACCATCACGCCCGGCTCATTTTTTTGTATTTTTAGTAGACGGGGTTTCACCGTGTTAGCCAGGATGGTCTCGATCTCCTGACCTCGTGATCCGCCCGTCTCGGCCTCCCAAAGTGCTGGGATTACAGGCTTGAGCCACCGCGCCCGGCCTAGAGCCACCGCGACCGGCCTCAAACCCCACGTTTTATACTCTAATTCTACAGACGATATCTACAGGAGCAATCTATACAGACAAAGATTAGTTGTTGCTTTGGACTCTGGGGGTGGTAGTGGGACTGGATGAGTGGATTGGGTGATCATGGCTAGGGTTTATTTTTGTGGTCATGAAAATGTTCTAAAATTGATTGTGATAATTGATGCACAAATATATGAATATACAAAAAAATGAATATATTTTAAACAGGTTAGTTGTATGCTGTGGTAATTGTATCGCAACAAAACTAAAGGCCTAAGGAAGGATCTGAATGTATCAGAGGCATAGATCATTTTATGGATTAACAGGTTAATCTTATTTATTTATTTATTTATTTATTTTTGAGACGGAGTCTCGCTCTGTCGCCCAGGCTGGATGGAGTACAGTAGAACCGTATTGGCTCACTGCAACCTCCGTCTCCTAGGTTCAAGCAATTCTCCTGCCTCAGCCTCCCGAGTAGCTGGGGTTACAGGGGCCCACCATCACGCCCGGCTATTTAAAAAATATTTTTAGTAGAGATGGGGTTTCAGCATGTTGGCCAGGCTGGTCTCAAACTCCTGACCTAAGGTGTTCCGCCCGCCTCGCCCTCCCGAACTGTTGGGATTACAGGAGCTGTTGGGATTACAGGCGTGAGCCACCGCCCCCAGCCCCATCAGGTTAATCTTTTAAACAGGGTGTCGCCGGTCTCGAACTCCTGGGCTCAAGAGATTCTTCCGCAGTACCTAGGACTACAGCGGGCTTATCTTTGTAAATACGTTTATATCCCTGCCGAGGGTTGAAGAAACACGGAGAAAATCCTGCAGAAAAGAATTTCCCTAGGGTGGTGGC
>NW_012101436.1:119211-122286 GCF_000951045.1 Mandrillus leucophaeus | reverse complement strand
GCATGGTCTCGATCTCCTGACCTCGTGATCCGCCCATCTCGGCCTCCCAAAGTGCTGGGATTACAGGCTTGAGCCACCGTGCCCGGCCCCTTTACTTATTTTTGACACATTACATTTGGATGGAAAAAACAGTTGTTGAAGGTGTGCCTGTTTCTGTATGTAAATATGAACACGTGTAGACTGTAAGCCTTTAGTTTTTTTATTTTTATTTTCTTGGACGTTGTTTTCTAGTTGTTACCAGCTACAAGCCTTTCTACTAAAGAAAGGCAGGCCAGACGCGCTGGCTGACGCCTGTAATCCCAACACTTTGGGAAGCTGAGGCAGGTGGATCTGAGGTCAGGGGTTCGAGACCAGCCTCGCCAACATGGTGAAACAGGGTTTTGCCATAGAGATGGTGTTTTGTCATGTTTGTCAGGCTGGTCTTGAACTCCTTACCGCAGGTGATCTGCCCGCCTGCAGCTTCAGTCATCTTAGGTACATAATGAAGTTAGCGATAACACACATGGCTGGTGGCTACTGAATTGTTCTGTGCAGGTCTGAACTGCCTTCTGGTCATATTGGGGGGTAACAGCATCCACAGGAGATCAGGCTATAAGGACAAATATCAGACTAATTATTAGGGTTATTTGAATGTAGGATTTTTTCAGTATTAAATAGAAGTAATGAGCCAGGCATGGTGGCTTATGCTTCTTACCCCAGCACTTTGGGAGGCCAAGGCAGGAGGATTGTTTGAGCCCGGGAGTTTGAGACCAGCGTGGGCAACCTGGTGAAACCTTGTCTCTACTAAAAATATAAAAAATTAGACCCAGTGGTGAAGGGGGCCAGCCCCTCCACACCTGTGGATATTTCTCATCCGGTGGGATGAGAGACTGAGAAAAGAAATAAGACACAGAGACAAAGTATAGAGAAAGAACAGTGGGCCCAGGGGACTGGCACTCAGCATACAGAGGACCCGCACTGGCGCTGGCCTGTGAGTTCCCTCAGTATTTATTGATTATTATTTTTACTATCTTAGCAAGAGGAGTGTAGCAGGGCAACAGGTGGGGAGAAGATCAGCAGGGAAACATGCGAGCAAAGGAATCTGTATCATGAATAAGTTCAAGGAAAGGTACTGTGCCTGGATGTGCACATAGGCTAGATTTATGTTTCTCTTTACCCAAACATCTCAGTGTAGCAACTGTCTCTTATACACATCTAGATGTGTATAAGAGACAGGGTCAATCTTTTAAACAGGGTGTCGCCGGTCTCGAACTCCTGGGCTCAAGCGATTCTTCCGCAGTACCTAGGACTACGGCGGGGTTATCTTTGTAAATACGTTTATATCCCTGCCGAGGGTTGAAGAAACACGGAGAAAATCCTGCAGAAAAGAATTTCCCTAGGGTGGTGGCTCAGGCCTATAATCCCAGCACTTTGGGAGGCCAAGGTGGAAGGATCACTCGAGCCCAGGAGTTCCAGACCAGCCTGAGTAACACAGAGAGACCCTGTCTCTACAAAAAAATAAAAATAAAAATAAATTAGCCTGGTGTGGTGGCACACACCTGTGGTCCAAGCTACTCGGGAGGCCGAGTGGGGGAGGATCCTTTAGGCTCAGGAGTTCGAGATCAGCCTGGGGAACATGGTGAGACCCGAGTGTCTAGAAAAAGATAAATTAGCTGGGCGTGATGGGCGCGAATGTGGTCCAAGCTACTACGGAGGCCGAGGCGGAAGGATCGCTTCAGCGCAGGAGTTCCGGGCTGCAATGATCTATGACCGCGCCACTGTATTCCAGACAAGGCGGCAGACCGGTGCCTTATCTCAAAAAACTAAAAAGAAAAAGAGAAAAAGAAAAGTACTCGATGAGCACCCCGCTCTCAAAAAACTAAAAAAGAAAAAATAAAAATAAAAGCACTCGATGAGCATCCCGCTGCCTGCAGTCCAAGCCTTGGGTGACGCCTCCACGCAAGCCCCGCTCCCTGCGCCGGTCCCCGCCTCCGACCCGGCCTTTGGCTCTGGGTTTCCTGGCCAGCGTCGTTCCCAATATCGACAGATTGATCTGGATCCTGGTCCACCCCGGATGCGAGAAAACGGGACTTTTCTGTCCGCGTGTCGAAGAGGCTGCCCCAGCTCTTCTCTGCACTTCACATCATCCTCATTCCAGAGCCGTTGGGGTTCGGCCCCCCTTATGCTTAACGCGGTGCGCAACCGGAAGCGGAAGTGCGAGACGGTGCGCCGCCATACGTAATGCGCGCTCTCCAGGCGCTTCCTAGCTGGGTTTTCACTTCAGCCGGCGCTCAAGCTCAACCTAGGCAGGGCGGGGCAGGAGGGCCTAGCGGGAGGCGAAGTGAGGGTCAGAGGGCGCCGCTCCGGGCTTCGGCCACGTCTGAGACGCGCCGGCCTAACGCGGCTGCTCTGGGGAAGCGGCGCCTCCTCCCAACCAGGACCAGGAGGCGGAGGTTCTCCCCGCCTGCTCCTCGGAGCGCGTCTTCCCGCTGCGCCCGCACCAGTCTGGGCCTGGCCCAGGGTCCACGGTGGAGGCGTGTTTTTTTCTCCAACCACCGCGCCCCCTCTGTTTAAAATCAGCCAGTCAACCTTTTTGCCCTTTCTCCAGAGGGAAAAGCATCTCCGCTGTTCTGGAAAAGGGCCCCAGCGCCCTCTTGTCACCGACCAGGCGATTGCCGTGCGTTCCGGTGAGCCCTGGACGGAGGAGATGCTCTGGCTGTTGGCGGGGGCGGGGGGCGGGCATCGCTTATTGAAATTTGAGAAATTGCTCAGCAGTTAAATGCTTTTTCAAGTGTGCAGGAGTTGTAGGTTTATAGAAATAAAAGCAAATATTGCCACAGTTGTAAAGCAAAATAGCAATACCCCGCTGGTTTTGAGATCAAAAGCAGCTGCACTTCCTAGGTCTGTACCTCCCAAAGAGCTTCAAAACGGAGGGGCTTCCAGGAAGTAGCATGCAGCCTTCATTATGCCAGTATCAGAAGTTACAGCTGTATTAACTGTGAGAGAGACATGTTTTGTTTCGGTGTTTTTCCCCTCGTGTGTGTGTGTGTGTGTGTGTATGTGTGTATATATATATATATATATTTTTTTTTTTTT
>NW_012101436.1:116284-119161 GCF_000951045.1 Mandrillus leucophaeus | reverse complement strand
TCTGTATCATGAATAAGTTCAAGGAAAGGTACTGTGCCTGGATGTGCACATAGGCTAGATTTATGTTTCTCTTTACCCAAACATCTCAGTGTAGCAAAGAGTAACAGAGCAGTATTGCTGCCAGCATATCTCACCTCCAGCCACAGGGCAGTTTTCTCCTATCTCAGAATAGAATGAATGGGAATGCTAAGCTTTACATCCAGACATTCCATTCCCAGGGAGGAGCAGGAGACAGAAGCCTTCCTCTTAACTGCAAAGAGGCCTCCCTCTTTCACTACTACTCCTCAGCACAGACCCTTTATGGGTGTTGGGGTGGGGGATGGTAAAGTCTTTCTTTTCCCATGAGGCCCTATCTCAGGCTGTTTCAGTAGGGGGAAACCTTGGATAATACCCAGGCTTTTGTGGGCAGAGGTCCCTGTGGCTTTCCTCAGTACATTGTGCCCCTGTTTAATAGAGAATGGAGAATGGTGATTACTTTTACCAAGCATACTTACTGCAAACATATTGTTAACAAGGCACATCCTGCACAGCCCTAAATCCATTAAACTTTGATTCATTACAGCACATGTTTCTGTAAGCACAGGGTTGGGGCTAAAGTTACAGGTTAACAGCATCTCAAAGAAGAAACAATTTTTCTTGGTACAGATCAAAATGGAGTTTCTTATGTCTTCCTTTTCTACATAGACACAGTAACAATCTGATCTCTCTTTCTTTTCCCAACACAGTGGTGTGCACCTGTATTCCCAGTTACTTTGGGGGCTGAAGTGGGAGAATCACTTGAGGCCAGGAGTTTGAGACCAACCTGGCTGATATGGCGAAACCCTGTCTCTACTAAAAATACAAAAATTAGCCAGGCGTGATGCATACCTCTAATCCCAGCTACTCAGGAGGCTGAGCCCTGATAATCGCTTGAACCTGGGAGGCAGAGGTTACAATGAGTTGAGATTGTGCCATTGCACTCCAGCCTGGGTGACAGAGTGAGACTGTGTCTCAATAATAATAATATAATTATAATAAGGCATGGTGATGCACACCTGTGGTCCCACCTATTCAGGAGACTGAGGTGGGAGGATCACTTGAGCCTGGGAGGTCTAGGCTACAGAGAGCTGTGTTAGTGCCGTTGCACTTCAACCTGGGCAACAGAGTGAGACCCTGTCTCGGTAGATAGATAGAGGTAATAATAGCTATTGGGAAGGATGGTTATGATAATTGAGCATGTATATATAAAGCTACTAGAGACACTTGTGACACACTAGTCCTCAGTAAATGTCAGTTGCTGTTATTAATACTATCATTACTGAGTGATGATACTGAGTACAGTTTTTGGTGGCCTTCACATCTGTCACCTGCAGAGAGAAAGCTCATGCATAATATTCAGTGACTGATGTTTGATGCTTGTTGTTTGATGATTGATATGAACAGGACCTCAAATAACCCATACAAAGAGGAATGGAGATTGCCTCTATTGACCTAGATTCGTAAGTTATCCTGAAGTGACTTACTTTTCCACTAGGGTTTTTTTTCCTGGAACCAATATGCCCTTTTGAAGAAAAGACAAAGGTAGTAGTCCTGTGTCGGCTACACCCAGAAAAGCAGATGTGGGCCGAGCTGCCTGTTGTGTAAAGGGTAATAGTTTCATTTTACAAGAAAACTTACACCCTGAAAAATGTGACTCTCTATCTGCCCGTAGTAGTAACACTCATGAAGCTTATGCAGCGTTTCCGAAGGCACACAAACCAGGACTGAATTCTAAAACAGCATTCTGGTTGGGCATAGTGGCTCATGCCTGGCGTCAAGGAAGACAGCATTGAGGCCATCAGCTTCAGAGCATGGCAGTCATTGATTGTCCCATGGTAAGTCCTTGTTGATGCTCTTTTTCAGAGATTCTGATTTAGGTCACACTCCACAACGTAAGAGTCCAGTGAACTGGGCCTGAGCAGGCATGCCACTGGTTTTTCTTTGGTTGTTTTTTCGAGACGGAGTTTCTTGTTGCCCAGGCTGGAGTGCAACGGCGCAATCTCGGCTCAACGCAACCTCTGCCTCCTGGGTTCAAGCGATTCTCCTGCCTCAGACTTCCTAGTTGCTGAGATTACAGGCTAATTTTGTATTTTTATTAGAGACGCGTTTCTTAATGTTGGTCAGGCTATTCTTGAACTCCCGACCTCAGGTGATTTGCCTGCCTTGGCCTGCCAAAGTGTTGGGATTATAGGTGTGAGCCACCTCACCTGGCCACTGGTGGTTCTTTTAGGAGGAATCAAAGTGAGATGTACAATACTATTTTGTTTTATTTTATTTATTTATTTATCTTATTTTATTTATTTATTTATTTATTTATTGGAGACAGAATATTGCTCTGTCACCCAGGTTGGAGTGCATTGATGCAATCTCAGCTCACTGCAACCTCTGCCTTTTGGGTTGAAGCAATTCTCTTGCCTCAGTCTCCCACGTAGATGGGACCACAAGCACGCATCACCAGGTCTGGCTAATATTGTTTGTTTGTTTGTTTGTTTGTTTGTTATATGGAGTCTCACTCTGTTACCCAGGCTGTAGTGCAGTGGCACGACTTCAACTCTCTGCAACCTCTGCTTCCCTGGTTCAAGCAATTCTCTACCTCAGCCTCCTGTAATTTTATTTTATTTTATTTTATTATTTTTATTTTTTTAGTAGAGATGGGGTTTTGCCATGTTGGCCAGGCTGGTCTTGAATGCCTGACCTCAAGTGATTTGCCCACGTTGGCTTCCTAAAGTGTTGGGATTACAGGCATGAGCCACTGTGCCCAGCCAGGATGCAGTTTTAGAATTCAGCCCTGGTTCGTGTGCTTCGGAAATGCTACATAAGCTTTGTGAGTGTTACTACTATGGGCAGATAGAGAGTCAC
>NW_012101436.1:115543-116234 GCF_000951045.1 Mandrillus leucophaeus | reverse complement strand
TGGGCCTGGCCCTGGGTCCATGGTGGAGGCGTGTTTTTTTCTCCAACCACCGCGCCGGTGTTTAAAATCAGCCAGTCAACCTTTTTGTCCTTTCTCCAGAGGGTAAAGCATCTCCGCTGTTCTGGAAAAGGGCCCCAGCGTCCTCTTGTCACCGACCGGGCGATTGCCGTGCATTCCGGTGAGCCCTGGACCGAGGAGATGCTCTGGCTGTTGGCGGAGGGGGGGGCGGGCGGGCATCGCTTATTGAAATTTGAGAAATTACTCAGCAGTTAAATGCTTTTTCAAGTCTGCAGGAGTTGTAGGTTTATAGAAATAAAAGCAAATATTGCCACAGTTATAAAGCAAAATAGCAATACTCCGCTGGTTTTGAGATGAAAAGCAACTGCACTTCCTAGGTCCGTACCTCCCAAAGAGCTTCAAAACGGAGGGGCTTCCAGGAAGTAGCATGCAGCCTTCATTATGCCAGTATCAGAAGTTACAGTTGTATTAACTGTGAGAGAGACATGTTTTGTTTCGGTGTTTTTCCCCTCGTGTGTGTGTGTGTGTGTGAGTGTGTGTGTGTGTATATATATATATATTTTTTCGAGACGGAGTTTCGCTCTTGTTGCCCAGGCAACAGTGGCTCACCCCTGTAATCCCAGCACTTTGGGTAGCAGAAGCAGGAGGAGCCCCTGAAGCTATGAGTTTGAGA
>NW_012101436.1:111725-114857 GCF_000951045.1 Mandrillus leucophaeus | reverse complement strand
TTTTTTTTTTTTTTAATAAGGAGACTTGGTCTCACTATATTGCCCAGGCTGGTCTGTAACTCCTGGCCTCAAGCCATCCTACTTCGACCTCCCAAAGTGTTGGGATTATAGGCATGAGCCACCGCCTGGCCCAACTAGAGTATTAAGTGTCAGAATAGTATTACAATTGGGAGGCATGTCATGGAAAAGACTATGTCTGAGATGCAGGGTATGGAAATGCTCTATTTTTTTGTTGTTGTTTTTTAAGACGGAGTCGCACTCTGTCACCCAGGCTGGAGTGCAGTGGCATGGTGTCGGCTCACTGCAGTCTCCACCTCCCAGGTTCAAGTGATCCCCTGACCTCAGCCTCCCCAGTAGCTAGGATTACAGCCTTGTGCCACCACACCCTGCTATTTTTTTTGCATTTTTAGTGGAGACGGGGTTTCACTGTGTTGGCCAGGCTGATCTAAAACTTCTGACCTCGAGGAATTCGCCTGCTTTGGCCTCCCAAAGTGCTGGGATTACAGGCATAAGCCACCGTGCCCAGCCTAAAATATTTTTTGTTCGATATATCCAACTGACATGCTATTATTCTTTTACCAAAGGTCATTTTTTTCCAGGACACTTTCTGTCTTCATCAGAAGAACATCGAGGAGGCAAGGCTGGTGGCTAGATTACTGATGGATTCTTCTCAGGCAAGTTAGGAAAGACCTAACTTCAAAATGTTATGCTTGTAGCTATCATCAGGTAGCCTTACCTCCTTATCGTGTATTCAAGCATCTTACAGAAATGATGGTCCTACTCAGGAAATAACTCCCCAAATGAATTTCTCTAGAAACCATGCCATCTCAGGTTATACAGAGATTGTAATGGAAATGATTGTTTTATCTCAATATTTACTAATTCTTTCCGATCCTCAATCATGCTTGTTGGCTCATTGTTTTGCTGAGTGTTATGACAGATTGTAAGAAGGGGATGGAGGTGTCTAATCTGAAGGAATTTCTGCATCACTGTGGAGATACTTCAATTTGTATTAGATTTTACATAGTGCTGCAACATATTCAGTGCAGACTGCAGCTATAAATAGAGGAGGACTGAGGCCAGAAGAACCCATTGTAAAGCTGCAGTAAGATCAGTTTAGTCATGTTTCAGTGATGCTGATGAGTCCACGTGACTGGATGCAGTTGCAAGACAATATCTATATAGAGGAGAAGAGGCCTGAGGCCTGGGAGTACTGCAGGCTTCTAGTCTTCCTTAGTCCGTCATGCATTTTTCTCAGAACATCAAAGAAGATGGTACTTAGCTGAAGCCAGCATGTATTTAATGGTTTAGCACTTAGTGACCTTTAAGGATGTGGCTGTGGACTTTACCCAGGAGGAGTGGACTTTGTTGGATCAAACCCAGAGAGATCTCTACAGAGATGTGATGTTGGAGAACTACAAGAATCTCATTATACTAGGTAAAACTGGCATCATTTCTTCACTGACCCTTTTAGGAAATCAATGTTTCTTGAATGTTTGCTGTCAAATAGGGGTACTGTAATAAGCAAGTAAGCAAGACAGGCATAGACGTTAGCCAGTGGGCATTCCTGGTTGTTTTTTTTTTTTTTGAGACACAGTCTGGCTCTAGTGCTCAGGCTGGAGTGCAGTGGCACAGTCTCTGCTCATTGCAACCTCCCCCTCCTGGGTTCAAGTGATTCTCCTGCCTCAGCCTCCCAAGTAGCTGGGATTACAGGCATCCACTACCATGGCCAGCTAATTTTTGTAGTTTCAGTGGAGACAGGGTTGCACCATGTTGGCCAGGCTAGTCTCAAACTCTGACCTCAGGTGATCCACCTGCCTCACCCTCCCAAAGTGCTAGGATTACAGGCGTGAGCCACGTGCATGGCCTGGGCATTACTTTATAGAACAAGCTTGTAAACTTTCTTAAAGCATTATGATATTTATGCATAGACCTGTTTTTTCATTTGTTGTAGCTCATCGGCTATTGTTAGTGTTAGTGTACTTTATACGTGGCCAAGACCATTCTTCCAGTGTGGCCCAGGCAAGCCAAAAGATTGGACACCCCTGGCATAGAGGATTCCCCATGAAAATAAAGATTTAAGTAAATGAGTTTATTTCATGTATGGATTAAAAACTTTAAGACTTTAAATGTGTATGTGAAGTTGGACTTGGTTTTCCAGGCTCGAGCAATTCACTTGCCTCAACTTCCCGAGTGGCTGGGACCACAGACCCATGCCACCATGCCCTGCTAATTTTTGCATTTTTAGTAGAGGTGAGGTTTCACCATTTTGGCCAGGCTGGTCTTGAACTCCAAGCCTCAAGTGATCTGCCTGCCTTGGCTTCCCAAAGTGTTGGGGTAACAGGCATGAGCCATTATGCCTGGCCAACATTTTTGCTATTTTTAAAATCGTTTTAGTGCACGTATTGGAAATGTTGTATGATTAGTTTGCTGTTTGTAAAGTTACACTTGATCATCTTCAAAATCCCTGAAGGCAAAAGTATTCATTCCCCATTCGAGGACATGGTGTTATGTCTTGCATGGGGCTCTTCTTTTGTGCATTTTTCCCTCCAGCAGGGTCTGAATTATGCAAAACCAGTCTCATGTCTGGATTGGAACAAATGGAAGAGCTGAGGACAGGAGTGACAGGAGTCCTGCAGGGTGAGTTCATTAGCAGATACGGTATTATGAAGATCAGTGCCGGCCTGCGAGAAATGCAGTACATTGGAAATGTTACTTTGCAAACTTCTCAGGGTATGCTTTTCTTCCTGAGAAGGCTAAGGCCATTTGATTTCCTTAGATAACTTCAACTCCCC
This sequence comes from Mandrillus leucophaeus, assembly GCF_000951045.1. NCBI lineage: Eukaryota > Metazoa > Chordata > Mammalia > Primates > Cercopithecidae > Mandrillus > Mandrillus leucophaeus. Next base: position 112,062 of record NW_012101436.1, on the reverse strand, counting down.
TCATCTTTACATTTCCATTGATCTTCTCAACCTTTTTTCTGTTCTCAGAAAGGTTAGTGTGCCTTATTTGAAAATTCCATCTTATGCATGTAGGTCCTTTGCCAACACCTTCTCATATTGCTTCTTGTTTCTCCCATCTTTTTGCTTACTGTCAGCCTCAGTTTTCTGCATATTATTACTTGGATAATAAGTAATACAGTTTTTTTGTTTTTGACATGGAGTCTTGCACCGTTGCCCCGGCTGGTGTGCAGTGACCCGATCTTGGCTCGCTGCAACCTCCACCTCCTGGGTTCAAGCAGTTCTCCTGCCTCAGCCTCCCAAGTAGCTAGGATTACAG
>NW_012101436.1:106148-108296 GCF_000951045.1 Mandrillus leucophaeus | reverse complement strand
GAGAATCTTTTTCAAAAAAAAGAAAAAGTAATAAAAAATAAAAAATATATATATCAGACAGATTGTCTAAGAAGCTCTGTGAACACAGAGAATATAGGCAGGCTGGTGGCCTCATTGTCCTGTTATTCAACTTAACTCAAAAATGGGGCTGGAACTCTGTACATATAACGGATATGTTAAAATGTTTAAATATATTTCCAATGCATAAATGTTGTGACTGAGGAGAAATTCTGTTACCATACTGAATGTGAGAAATTCTTTGTTCATCTTTTATATCTGAACAGGAGAGAAGCAATACTGCGGAGAAACTCTTTGACTCTAACCATTGTGGAAAAGTCTTCAGTGAACACCCATTTCTTATGACTCACATGAGAACTCACATTGGCGAGAAAACTTCTGAGGATAATCAGAGTGGAAAAACCTTAAGAAAGAACTTTCCTTATAGTTTTTACAAGAAAAGTCATGCTAAGGGGAAAACGCCTAAGTATGTTAAACATGAAAAAGCCTTCAACAAGTTTTCAAATCTTACTAGGCAGAATAAAACTCACACACAAGAGAAGTTGTGTGAATGCACAGATTGTTGGAGAACTTTTCTTTATCAGTCATCCCTTAAGGTACATGGAAGATCTCACAATGGAGACAAACATTATATATGTAAGGAATGTGGGAAAGCCTTCAGTAATTCCTCACACCTTATAGGACATGGAAGAATTCACAGTGGAGAGAAGCTCTATGTCTGTAAAGAATGTGGTAAAGCTTTCATTCAATCCACAGGACTTAAATTACACATCAGAACTCACACTGGAGAAAAACCATATAAATGTAAAGAGTGTGGGAAAGCCTTCACCCATTCTTCATACCTTACTGATCATAGAAGAATTCACAGTGGAAAGAAGCCCTATGTATGTATGGAATGTGGAAAAGCCTTCACTAGATCCACAGGACTTATTTTACACATACGAATTCACACTGGAGAAAAGCCATATGAATGTAAAGTGTGTGGAAAAGTTTTTATTCATTCCTCATACCTTACAAAACATGTAAGGATTCACAGTGGAGAGAAGCCATATTTATGTAAGGAATGTGGGAAAGCTTTTACTCGTTCCTCAGGACTTGTTTTACATATGAGAACACACACTGGAGAAAAGCCCTATGAATGTAAAGAATGTGGGAAAGCCTTTAATAATTCCTCAATGCTTAGTCAACATGTAAGGATTCACACTGGAGAGAAGCCATATGAATGCAAAGAATGTGGGAAAGCTTTCGTTCAATCCTCAGGCCTTAGTACCCATTTAAGAACTCACACTGGAGAAAAGGGCTATGAATGTAAGGAATGCGGTAAAGCATTTGCTCGTTCCACAAATCTTAATATGCACATGCGAACGCACACAGGAGAAAAGCCTTACGCATGTAAAGAATGTGGGAAAGCCTTTAGGTATTCCACATGCCTTAACGTTCATATGCGAACTCACACTGGAGCAAAACCATATGATTGTAAGAAATGTGGGAAAAACTTCACTCAATCTTCAGCACTTGCTAAACATCTAAGAACTAAGGCATGTGAAAAAACCTGAAGTGTTCCTCAGATCTTAGTATTTACATCTAAATTCATCTGGAAACAAAACATATGAAGGTAAAGAATATGAAGAACCTTCACTGAATTTCCATTTCTTATGTAATAGGAATGAATTTAACATGGACACAAGTCCCAATGATATAAGGAATAGGTGAGAGTAGTAGTTCTTCACACCTTATAAAGTGTAAGAACTCACCTTTGGGAGAAAAATCTGGTTCTAAGACGTGGTAAAGCCTGTTTCTTCCACTATTGTTTCTTTTTCTTTTTTTTTTTTTTTTCTTTTTTCTTTTTTTTTTTGAGACAGAGTCTCTCTCTGTCACCCAGGCTAGAGTGCAGTGGTGCGACCTTGGCCCACTGCAACCTCTGCCTGCTGGGTTCAAGGAATTCTCCTGCCTCAGCCTCCCGAGTAGCTGGGACTACAGGCGTGTGCCACCATGCCCGGTTAATTTTTTGTATTTTTAGTAGAGACGGGGTTTCACCATGTTAGCCAGAATGGTCTCGATCTCCTGACCTCATGATCTACCTGCCTTGGCCTCCCAAAGTGCTGCGATTATAGGCATGAGCCATCACAC
>NW_012101436.1:98918-99884 GCF_000951045.1 Mandrillus leucophaeus | reverse complement strand
GGCCCCCCAAAGTGCTGGGATTACAGGCGTGAGCCGCCACATCCGGCCGTCCTTCACTTTAGATCTAAAGACAAAAAAAACTTAAATAATGGAAAAAGATAATCCCATGTAAATAGTAACCTAAAGAGAATTTGGCTGGGTGTACTAATATCAAGCAAGGTAAACTTGAAGTCAAAAACTGATAGAAGAGACAGTGAATGACAGTATATATTGATAGAAGGTAAAACTCATCAAGAAGATAAATTGTATGTATCAAATATCAGGGTCTAAAATACATGAAGTAAATATTGGCAAAATTAAGGGAAAAATAAACAATTCTGCATAACAATTGGAGACCTCAGTATACCACTTTCAATTTAATAGGTAGGACAGCCACCCATTATATCAAGAAGGAAACAGGACAAGTACCATATACCAGTTGGCTCTAACAGGCACAACCCACCCAACAACAGAAGAGAACACATTTTTCTCAAGCATATGTGGAATAGTTTCCAGGAGAAACCATATGTTAGGACACAAAACAAATCTTAATGCAATGTAAAAGACTGAAATACAAAGTACCATTTCAAGTCACATAGAATGAAACAAGAAATGAAAAACAAGGAAAACTGGAAAATTCACAAATACTTTTTACTGTAAGCAACACACTCCTGATCTACCAATGGGTGAAGGAAGAATTCACAAGGGAAATTAGAAAACATCTTGAGAAAAATGAAAACAAAGACATGGCATACCAAAATTTATGAGATGTTGCTGTGGTCTAAATTTTGTCTCCTTGGCCAGGCACGGTGGCTAACGCCTGTAATCCCAGCACTTTGGGAAGCTGAGGTGGGTGGATCACAAGGTCAGGAGATCGAGACCATCCTGGTTAACATGGTGAAACCCTGTCTCTACTAAAAAAAAAAAAAAATACAAAAAATTAGCTGGGCATGGTGGCAGACACCTGTAGTCCCAGCCACTCTGGAG
>NW_012101436.1:97782-98515 GCF_000951045.1 Mandrillus leucophaeus | reverse complement strand
AGATTGTGCCACTGAACTCCAGCCTAGGGGACAGAGTGGGACTCCGTCTCAAAATAAGTAAATAAATTTTGTCTCCTCAACTTGCATATGTTGACATCTTAACTCCCAAAGTGATTGTATTAGGAGCTGGGAACTTTGGGACTTGATGAAGTCATGAGGGTCTGCAGAACGGGATTACCCCCCTCATGGAAGACACCCCAAAGATATTTCATGCCACTTTTGTATTTGGTTACTTCAAGAAGATGGCTGTCTGTGAACCAGGAAAAGCGTCCTCACCTGACACTGAATCTGACTGTACCTTGATCTTTGACCTAATCTCCAGAACTGGGAGAAATAAATTTATGTTGTTTATTAACCACCAGTCTCTGGTATTTTGTTATAGCAGCCTGAATGGACAGATACAGTGAAAGCAGTGAAAAGAGGGAAATTCATAGCAGTAGCTACTCAAATTCAAAAAGAAGAAAGATCTCAAAGATTAAGTCAAGGAATGTTTCACAGAATTCAGTTTAAAAAGAAAAGTGCTGGAAAGGATGTAAATTAAATAATGTATGAGATAAGCAAAAAGTTTCAATATCCAGCTACAAGGCATTCTAGAATGAGAGAATAGAAAAAACAAATGGGAAATTACTGAAAGAAGCAATAATAATTTTTTTGGGTGGGGGACGGAGTCTCAATTTGTTGCCTGGAATGCAGTGGCACAATCTCCACTCACTGCAACCTCCACCTCCCAGGT
>NW_012101436.1:95196-95872 GCF_000951045.1 Mandrillus leucophaeus | reverse complement strand
GAGTGAACCCAGGAGACGGAAGTTGCAGTTAGCCGAGATACCTCCACTGCACTGCAGCCTGGGTGACAGAGCAAAACTCCATCTCAAAAAAAAAATAATAATATTTTTAGCAATACATATCCCGTAAGTGCCTCTAAAAATACTCACTGGAAGAATAAACTATGAATCTGAGGAGTTATGGGAAGCTTTCCGGTACTACTGTTACTGTACACAAGATAATTCATACTAGAGGAGAAATTGAAATAAATGACATGAAAATGAGGTTGCCTTTCTATATGTCTTACTGTCCATGGTGACTTGTCATGGACAGTAAATTTTCTGTGGTTGAAAAGTTTAATTGTTTTTAAAATTCCCCCTAAGTAGAATTTTTTCTATATCGTAGTAAGAAGAGCATGTGGGAGGAGTGAGGACTGGAACAATGGACTGTGCAGTGGATGTTAGGATGTTATATTTAATCCCCATGGTGACCAGGCCATGCCTCTAATTTCAGCACTTTGGGAGGCTAAGGTGGGCGGATCACAAGGTCAAGAGATCGAGACCAGCCTGGCCAACATGGTGAAACCCCATTTCCACCAAAAATACAAAACTCAGCTGGGTGTGGTGATGCGTGCCTGTAGTCCCAGCTACTCGAGATGCTGAGGCAGGAGGATCGCTTGAACTCGGGAGGTGGAGGTTG
>NW_012101436.1:90055-91325 GCF_000951045.1 Mandrillus leucophaeus | reverse complement strand
AAAGTTTCAATATCCAGCTACAAGGCATTCTAGAATGAGAGAATAGAAAAAACAAATGGGAAATTACTGAAAGAAGCAATAATAATTTTTTTGGGTGGGGGACGGAGTCTCAATTTGTTGCCTGGAATGCAGTGGCACAATCTCCACTCACTGCAACCTCCACCTCCCAGGTTCAAGTGGTTCCCCTGCCTCAGCCTCCCAAGTAGCTGGGATCACAGGCATGCACCACCACACCCGGCTAATTTTTGTATTTTTTTTTTTGTAGAGACGAGGTTTCATCATGTTGGCCAGGCTCAACTCCTGATTTCACATGATCCACCCACCTCGGCCTCCCAAATTGCTGGGATTACAGACATGAGCCACCATGCCCGCCCTTGAAATACTGTTTCTAAAAGGTATATGGAAGAACAATAGACAAGGATAATCAAGACCCAGCTGATAAAAAAGGTGGAAGAACTTGCCCTAATGAATATCAAGATTAAAACTATAGTAATTAAGATACCGTTGCATTGTACACAGACAACTAGACTGTTGGTACAAAATAGCCTGGAAATAGTCATGTGTTTTAGTCTGTTCTTGAATTGCTGTAAATAAATACCTGGCTGGTCATAGTGACTCATGCATGTAATCCCAGCACTTTGGGAGGTGATCCACCCGCCTCGGCCTCCAAAGTGCTGGGATTACAGGCATGAGCCACTGCACCCCACAAGATCACATTTTACAGTAATGTTACGTGTGTCCATATAAGAGACCACCTGAGCAGGCTTAGTGAGCAAGGCTGTTTATTCACTTGGGTGCAAGTGGGCTGAGTCCAAGAAAGGGGTCTGTGAAGGGTGATTATCATTGGTTCTTATAGATTTGGGGTAGGCGGTGGAGTTAGGGGCAATTTTTTTTGTGGGCAGGGGTGGAGGTTATGAAGTACATTCTCAAGGGTAGGGAGGATGTTACAAAGTACATTCACAAGGGCAGGGAGGGTGTATTGTCACAAAGGCTGGGAGGAATGTTACAAAGTACATTCATAAGAGCAGGGAAGGTGTTGCAAAGTACATTCATAAGAGCAGGGAAGGTGTTGCAAAGTACATTCACAAGGGTGGGGAGGATGTTACAAAGTACATTCTCAAGGGTGGGGAGGTTGTTACAAAGTACATTCACAAGGGCAGGGAGAGTGTATTGTCACAAAGCCTGGGAGGAATGTTACAAAATACATTCACAAGAGCAGGGAGGGTGTTGCAAAGTACATTCACAAGGGTGGGGAGGGTGTATTGTCACA
>NW_012101436.1:86781-87230 GCF_000951045.1 Mandrillus leucophaeus | reverse complement strand
ATGGTAACTACAGAGAAAATACCAATGGAATATATACAAAATGAGAAGAAAAAAAGATGTCACTACAAAAAACAAAGTAACAAGAAAGGCAGTAACGTAGGAAATCAGGGACCAAAAAGCTGTAAGACATACAGAAAAAGAGTAACAAAGTGGCAAAATAAGTCTTTTTTATTGTGTGGTGTTTTTTTTGTTTGTTTGTTTTTTTGAGACGGAGTCTCGCTCTGTCGCCCGGGCTGGAGTACAGTGGCCGGATCTCAGCTCACTGGAAGCTCCGCCTCCCGGGTTTACGCCATTCTTCTGCCTCAGCCTCCCGAGTAGCTGGGACTACAGGCGCCCGTCACCTCGCCCGGCTAGTTTTTGTATTTTTTTTAGTAGAGACGGGGTTTCACTGTGTTAGCCAGGGTGGTCTCGATCTCCTGACCTCGTGATCCGCCCATCTCGGCCTCCCA
>NW_012101436.1:86405-86731 GCF_000951045.1 Mandrillus leucophaeus | reverse complement strand
AGCCTGGGAGGAATGTTACAAAGTACATTCACAAGAGCAGGGAGGGTGTTGCAAAGTACATTCACAAGGGTGGGGAGGAATGTTACAAAGCATATTCACAAGGACAGGGAATATGACAAAGTACATTATCTCAAGGTTGGGGAATGTCACCATGGTTTGACCATGGTGCAGCCAGCTCAGAGGACCTTACCTTCCTGTTTTAGTGAAAGTCCTTACCTTCCCTAAAGGACTTTACTTTCTTTAAGGAAGAACTAATGGTCTTTTAAAAACATTATTATTATTTTCTTAATAAGAAATAAAACGAGAAAGAATAGTGAAAACTTGGG
>NW_012101436.1:79849-80150 GCF_000951045.1 Mandrillus leucophaeus | reverse complement strand
TCCTAGAGCTCCAGCAAGGGCAGCAGCTGTTAGAGGTTGTAATGGGGATGGATGGTGCAGCTGCGTAGAGGGAGACGTTCGGTTCTCATGGTGTAAAAGAAAGCGTGTAGTATCTATGAGTAGCCTTTCACTACTATTCATGGGGCTGGGTATAAGCAAGCAAGAGGAGGGGCCAGGAGGAGAGTCAGATGAGCAGCGGGAGGGTACCAAGGATGGAGTGAGATGCAGGGTAGGTGTCTTCCTAAACAATAGTGACTGCCAATGTTTTTTAGTTTGTCAATAATGATAGAGGGCTTATCAG
>NW_012101436.1:55766-79799 GCF_000951045.1 Mandrillus leucophaeus | reverse complement strand
GGATGGTGTTGATCTCCTGACCTCGTGATCCGCCCGTCTCGGCCTCCCAAAGTGCTGGGATTACAGGCTTGAGCCACCGCGCCCGGCCGGAGTTTTCTTAGAGCAAATGAAGCCTTACTCAAGGACTGAGTCCCCAGATGAATTTCCCCAGAGAATGAAGTCTCCTGTACACAAAGTGTTAACTTGAAAATCATCCCAGTAGCTCAGTAATTACTACTTAAGCTTGACCTTGATGGTACCAACTGCATCTTTTTTACATTACTGGGTGTGATGACAGATGATAAAGCAGATGAAAGTGTCCTTTTATCAAGTTATTCACTTATCAGCATTTATCAGATATATGCAGTGTGCTCAGGAGTGTGCTGCATAGAGACCAATGGGACAGGAAGAGCTCCTAACCTGGTGGTGCTGAGATAAAGTGTAAGCAGTGTGCAATGGCTCGTGCCTGCAATTCCAACTACTCAGGAGGCAGAGGTGGGAGGAGCACTTCAGCCCAGGAGATCGAAGCTGCAGTAAGCAGCAATTGTGCCTGTGTGACACAGTGGGACCCTGTCGTTATATATAAATAAATAAACAGATTGGATAGATAGATAGATAAAAATTCATGCTTAGGAAGTACTGTTCTCATCAAAATAAAAATTTAAAATTTAAGAATAAAAATATTTAAAAATTAAAAATAGATCAAACAAAAAAAGATTTAAAAAAAAATTTTTAAAGTGCTGTTCAAGGCATATGCCTGTAGGAGGTCCACCTTGATTGTTTAGACACAAGAGTTCCTGAGACATTAAATTCTGGAGTATATCTTGGGAGATCTCAGAACCACATATAAGTGAATATAAGTTTCCCCTTCATTATTCTCCAGTGAGCATTGGCGGAAGTGTTCATTGGCTCAAACCAGCATGTGTGTGATGACTTAGGATTCAGTGACGTTTGATGATGTGGCTATGGAGTTCACCCCAGAGGAGTGGGCTTTACTGGACACAACTGAGAAATACCTTTACAGAGATGTGATGCTGGAGAACTACATGAATCTGGCCTCTGTGGGTAAGAGTAACATCACTTTGCTTGGCATGGTGGCCTGCACCTGTAGTCCCAGATACTTGGGAGGCTGAGGTCAGAGAAGTGCTTGAGCATGGGAGTTTGATAGTAGCATGGACAATATTGTGAGACCTCGTCTCTTAAAAAAAAAAAAAATCGTAAAAATAAAGACTAGGCCAGGCATGGTGGCTCACGCCTGTAATCCCAGCACTTTGGGAAGGCAAGGTGGGCAGATCATGAGGTCAAGAAATCAAGACCAGCCTGGCTAACACAGTGAATCCCCTTCTCTACTAAAAATGCAGAAAATTAGCTGGGTATGGTGGCAATCCCTGTAGTCCCAGCCGCTTGGGAGGCTGAGGCAGTAAAATCAGTTGAACCTCAGAGGCAGAGGTTGCAGTGAGCCGAGGTTGCATCACTGCACTCCAGCCTGTGCAACAAAATGAAAATCTCAAAAAAAAAAAAAAAAAAAAAAAATTAAAAAAAAGATTTTTAAAGATCCACTTTACCTCAGAAGATTTAAGCTATTTTTCTCAGAATTTCAGATATCTCTGACTTTTATTTTCTATGTAGTCAAACATTTCTATGACCTAACAAAACTACCTGTTCTGTCTTTTTTTTAAAGTTTATCATTTTGATACCTATTATTTATCCCGATCTTTCCTACTTTCCTTTCCTGATAATCTTCTCTTCCTTTTCCCCATCGTTTTATTTTTCACAGAAGCAGTTTGTAGTAATCTATCTAAACACATCAGTTGTGTAATAAACCCCACGTCCTTATAGCCAAATTTTTGACATGCCAAAATCCTCAAAGTTCTCTAGCTTATCTTTTATTACTGTGTTTAATTTGAAAACAAATACAAATGACTCATTGTTTTAAACATTTCTTCTATAAACCCTTATATTTCTTTTTCTGCTTAACTTCAGAATGGGAAATACAACCTCGAATCAAAGGGTCATCACTTCAGCAGGGTTTTTTGAAGAATCCAATATTCAATGGGATACAAATGGTAAGATTCATGAGTGATATTTCTTAGTTTCCTCTCAGAAAAGATTGATAATTCCATTCTAGGAAATAGCATCATCAGAGCTATGACTTACTTCTGTAATCCCAGCTACTTGGGAGGCTAAGCTGAGAGGATCATTTGAGCCCAATAGTTCAAGACCAGTCTAGGCAGTATAACAAGATCCCATCTCTGATTTTAAAAAGAGGCTGGATGTGGTGGCTCATGCCTGTAATCCCAGTACTTTGGGAGGTTGAGGTAGGTGGATCACTTGAGGTCAGGAGTTTAAGTCCAGCCTGGTCAACATGGTGAAACTCTGTCTCTACTAAAAATGTAAAATCTACACTATTTGGTTGGGTACAGTGGCTGACGCCTGTAATCCCAGCACTTTGGGAAGCTGAAGCAGGAGAATTGCTTGAGTCTAGGAGATCGAGACCAGCCTGAGCAACAGGAAGACCCTGTCTCTACAAAAAATAAAAAATTAGCGGGGTGCATTGGCATGCAACTGTACTCCAAGCTCCTTGGAGCACTGAGGCAGGATGATGACTTGAGCCTGGGAGATTAAGACCGCAGTGCACTGTGATTGTGCCATGGTACCCAGCCTAGATGACAGAGTGAGAACTTGTCTGAAACCACCCCCGACAATTAAAAGAAGACAGTTTTTCTTGCTTTGTTTTGTTTTTGTTTTTTAAATAATTTAGAGCCAGTGGCATAAAATTCTAGCAAAAGATCCATCATTCAATCTGGAAGAAATCAAGAAGGTAGGAAATGAAAAAAAAATTAAATATTAAAAAGTAAAATGATAATTGTCACCAAAATAATGTTTCCGTGTTCAGATGGGTGAAATCTTTTAATATGTCTGAAAACATTTTAAATCCTTTATCCCCTCCTCAGCAGACAAGGAGCTACAGTGGATGGAAACTCTGTGAGAATTGTGGAGAGGTCTTCAGTGAACAGTTTTGCCTTAAGACACACATGAGAGCTCAGAATGGAGGGAACACTTCTGAGGGTAATTGTTACGGAAAAGACGTCCTCAGTGTGCACAAGGAAGCCTCTATTGGACAGGAACTTTCCAAATTTAATCCATGTGGAAAAGTCTTCACCTTAACTCCAGGCCTTGCTGTACATCTTGGAATTCTCAATGGAAGACAACCATACAAATGTAAGGAATGTAAAAAAGGCTTTAAGTATTTTGTGAGCCTTGATAATCACACGGGAATCCACATTGGAGAGAAACTGTGAATTTCAGGAATGTGGGAGAGCCATCACACCTTCCTCATACCTAAAGCAGTGTGTAACAGTTCATACTGGAAAGAAATCTAAAAAGACTAAGAATTGTGGGAAATCCTCTACTAATTTTTCTCAACTTTCTGCACATGTGAAAACTCATAAAGGAGAGAAGTTCTTTGAATGTAAAGAATGTGGAAGACCCTTTAGAAATTCCTCATCCGTTAATGTTCATGTTCAGATTCACACTGGAATAAAACCACACATATGTACAGAATGTGGGAAAGCCTTCACTAGATCAACTCACCTTACTCAACATGTAAGAACTCACACTGGAATAAAACCCTATGAATGTAAGGAATGTGGCCAAGCCTTCACTCAATACACAGGCCTTGCTATACACATACGAAATCACACTGGAGAGAAACCCTATCAGTGTAAGGAATGTGGGAAAGCCTTCAATAGATCTTCAACGCTTACTCAACATAGAAGAATTCACACAGGAGAGAAGCCTTATGAATGTGTTGAATGTGGGAAGACCTTCATTACTTCTGATCATAGTAAACATTTGAAAACTCACAGTGGAAAAAGGCCCTTTGTATGCAAGATATGTGGTAAAGCATTTATGTATTCCTCACCCCTTAGTGTTCACCTGCGAACTCATACCGGAGAGAAACCCTTCATATGTAAAGAATGTGGGAAAGCATTTGCTGTTTCCTCACACCTAAGTAGACTTGAAATGAAAGAATTCACACTGGGGAGAAACCCTATGAAAGTAAGGGTATGAGTGTTACCATTTAGCTCATAGGTTGCCATCTTTAATTATTGGCAGTGACACTAAAGATAATCAGATTTGTCCTAAATGCCTTGTGGAGGTTGTAATGTCTCATGGATTGGCTTTGGATGCCATCCTGAGGGTCTGAAATTATACCTACAGGTTCTGAATACAACTTCATGGTTGCCTGAGTCTGGGCATCTGTGAAGAAGGGTCATGGATGGTGAGGTCAGTACTGCAGGCTGCCTCACATTAGTGATTAGATTCCTAAGATCATAGCATTAACAAGTTCTGTATGAGATAAGTCATCTAGATTGGTCCCAGCCCCTGTTAGTAAGATGCTCCTCCAAGGGTATCTTCTGTTCCCACAGATCCTGCAGAGCATGGCAGGTATGAAACCATCCTTAACTGCCAGTGCACTTTCACAGTGATTATTTCTGTGTCTCCTTCTTATAAAATCTACGAAGTGTGACAGCCTTACCTGTTCTGTCTTCTCTGTCCATTTTAGGTGGCACAGTGTAAGTGGCAGTGTCTCTTCTAGTATAATCCAGTATCTCTCCTCACTTCTGTTAAGATGGCTGATATAGTCCATAAATCCCACTGATGATCTCTTTATCAAATGATTGTTCAGCCACACATTCAGGATTGTCTTCAGTACAAGTTTGGTAATTTTTGCAGTACAGATAGGCTGAGAATTTTCCAAATCTTCCAAGTTCTGGTTCTGTTTTCTTTTATATTTCTTCTGCAGTTCAGGTCTTCTCTTTTGCATTTTCCTGTAAGCAGTCAGGAAGAATGAAGCTTCCTGTGTCCTTTAACACTTTAATTACAGATATTAGTGATAAATACCCAATTTTATCTCTCTCAAGCTCTACTTTCCACAAAATGCTAGAATACAGTTCTGCCAAGTTCTTCACGACTTCATATCAAGGGTTGTCTTTTCTTCATTTTCCAATAGCATGTTCCTCATTCCCCAGTGACACCTCACCAGAATCACCCTTACTAATATTATTTCCAGCTTGCACATCGGAATTTTTATAGCCTCTACTCATTTGTCAATTTCAAAGCTGCTTCACATTTTCAGTTTTTTGTTTGTTTGTTTGTAATGGCAGTACCTCACTTTTCAGTGCCAAAATCTGCCTTAGTTAGCTCAGGCAACCATAACAGAATAACACAGACCAAATGGCTTACAAATTCTTTTAATTTTAAATAACTGAAGTTAAAAACACAGATTTTTTTTTTTTTTTTTTTTGAGACGGAGTTTGTATTTTTACTTAACCATGTATCTTGGAAATCACTTCATGTGAGTTCATAGAGATCTTCATTCATTTCTAGGGCTGCATGATATTCCATTGGTGGATGTACCATATATTCAGATACTCTAATAATTGAGAGCATTTAGGCATTCATATTGCAATCACAAACAGTGCTGCAATTAATACTCTTGAACTTCTTTGAATTGTTAAAGGTTTACCTTCAAGGCAGATTCTTAGAAGTTTAGACTGAATCCTGGACCTGGTTTAAAAAAAAAATTCTTAAAAGTAGGATTGTGGCTGGGCACAGTGACTCATGCCTGTAATCCCAGTACTTGGGAGGCCAAGGCAGGTGGATTACTTGAGGTCAGGAGTTTGAGACCAGCATGGCCAACATGGTGAAACCCCGTCTCTACTAAAAATACAAAAAATTAGCAGGGCGTGGTGACACATGCCTGTATTCCCAGCTACTTGGGAGGCTGAGGCAAGAGAATCCCTTGAACCCGGGAAGCGGAGGTTGGGGTGAGCCAAGATCGTGCCATTGCACTCCAGCCTGGGCAACAAGAGCGAAACTCCATCTCAAAAAGAAAAAAAAAAGGAAAAAAAAGAAAAAGCAGAATTGCAAGGCCAGGCATAGTGGCCCGTGCCTGTAACCCCAGCACTTTGAGCTCCTTAGTTTGAGAGCAGCCTGAGTAACAAGGTGAACTCATCTCTAAAAAATATGCAAAAATTAGCCGGGTGTTGTGGCTCATGCCTGTAGTTCCCAGCTACTCTGGAGGTTGAGGTGGGAGCATTGCTTGAACCTGACAGGTGGATGCTGCAGGTAGCCCAGATTGTGCCACTGCATATTCCAGCCTGGGGGACACAGCAAAACTTTCTCAAAAAAAGAAAAAGGTCGGGCATGGTGGTTCACGCTTGTAATCTGAACACTTTGGGGTGGGAAGATTGCCTGAGCTCAGGAGTTTGAGACCAGGCTGGGCGACATGGCCAAACCCTGTCTTTATTAAAAATTAAAAAAAATTAGGCTGGGCGTGGTGGCTCACGCCTGTAATCCCAGCACTTTGGGAGGCCGAGGCGGGTGGATCATGAGGTCAGGAGATGGAGACCATCCTGGCTAACACGGTGAAGCCCCATCTCTACTAAAAACATGAAAAATTAGCCGGGCGAGGTGGTGGGCGCCTGTAGTCCCAGCTACTCCGGAGGGTGAGGCAGGAGAATGGCGTGAACCTGGGAGGCGGAGCTTGCAGTGAGCCAAGATCGTGCCACTGCACTCCAGCCTGGGCGACAAAGCGAGACTCCATCTCAAAAAAAAAAAACAAAAACAAAAAACCGAGTGTGGTGGTGTGCTCCTGTAGTCCCAGTTACTAGGGAGACAGGCACAAGAGTTGCTTGAACCCAGGAAGTGGAGGTTGCAGTGAGTTGAGATCACGCCATTGCACACCAGCCTGGGCAACAGAGGGAGACTGTCTCAAAATTTAAAAAAAAAGAAGTTTCCAGATTGCACAGGTAGTGTTTTCAGGTATTGCCAATTTCTTCTCTGTAGTATACAGCCTCTGAATTGTCCCCCAATAATTCCTGTTTCTCAATAGTCATACCTTTGTGTAGTCCTCTCACGTTGTACCAGGCTTCATCTCTGTGCCTAGCAGAATGTGGCAAAAGTCATATTAAGTCACTGCGGAAGTTTACGTTACAAAAGACCACATGCATATGGAATCTCACTGGAGTCCATACAGTGAAAGCAATCTTGAAAAAGAAGTTTGTTGGGTAGGGCAAGGTGGCTCACGCCTGTAATGGCAGCACTCTGTGAAGCCAAGGCAGGTGGATCATTTGAGGTCAGGAGTTTGAGACCAGCTTGGCCAATATGGCAAAACCCCATCTCTACTAAAAATACAAAAATTAGCCAGGCACAGTGGCAGACTTCTGTAATCCCAGCTACTCAGGAGGCTGAGGCAGAAGAATCGTTTGAACCTGGGAGGTGGAGGTTTTGGTGGTGAGCCGAGATCATGCCATTGTCCTCTGGTCTGGGCAACAGCGAGACTTAGTCTCAAAAAAAAAAAAAAAAAAAAAAAAAAAAAGATTGTTGGAGAATTCACACTTTGTGATGTCAAAAGTTACTAGCCTGTAATCCCAACAATTCGGGAGGCTGACTCAGGAAAACTGCTTGAGTCCAGGAGTTTGAGACCAGCTTGGGCAACTTAAGGAGACTTCATCTCATCTCTACAAAAAATAAAAATAAAAAATAGCTCGGCATGGTGGTGCATACCTGTAGTCCCAGCTACTCAGGAGCTGAGGTAGGAGGGATCCCTTGAGCCCAGGAAGTTGATCCTGCAGTGAGCTGTGATCGCACCATTGCACTCCAGCCTGGGCAACAGAGTGAGACCCTGTCTCAAGAAAAAAGCAGGAAAAATAGTATTACAAAGCTATAGTAATCAAAACAATGTGGTATAGGCATAACTAGACATGGAGACCATTGTTATAGCATAGAGAGCCCAGAAATAAACCCTTACAGATATTATCAAATGGCTTTTCATAGTGATGCCAACAACCTTCAATGGAGAAAGGGCAGTTTTAATTTTCTTGCTGGGCTACATTCCCAGGAGGTTAGGCATTCTTAGTCACAGGAAGAGATAGGAGGTTGGCACAAGATACAGGTCATAAAGACCTTGCTGGTAAAACAGGATGCGGTAAAGAACCCAATCAAGTTCCATCAAATCCAAGATGTTGACAAATGTGACCTCTGGTCATCCTCACTGCTAATTATAGGTTAATTATAATGCACTAGCATGCTAAAAGACAGTCCCATCAGCTCCATGACTTCGTACAAATGTCACAGCAATGTTTGGAAGTTTACCTAGATAGTCTAAAAGGGAAGGATGCTAGGTTCCAGAAAATCTCTGCCCCTTTCCTGAAAAACTTCTGGACACCCCACTCCTTATTTAGCATATAATCAATAAATAACCATAGGTATACTCAATGGAGCAGCGCATAGGAAAGGAGACCAGACTCCTTTCCGTTAACAATACCATCATGATCCAGTAATCCCACTACTGAGTGTATTTCCAAAGGAAATGACGTCAGTATCTTGAAGAGATATCTGCAATCCCACGTTCATTGCAAACTTCTTAGAACATAATAGACAAGATATGGAAATAACCTAAATATTCCTGGACATTTAGGAATGAAGAAAATGTGATATATACACGTGAATATTATTTAGCCTAAAAAAGAGAAGGAAATCTTGTATAATCTCACATATATGTGGGCTCTGACATAACCACATAGCCCTTGACTCACAGAAGCAAAGAAGAGAATGTTGGCCAGGGGCAGTGGCTCACGCCTGCAATCCCAGCACTTTGGGAGGCTGAGGTGGGTGGATCACGAGTTCAGGAGTTCGAGAACAGCCTGGCCAACATGGTAAAACTACGTCTCTTCTAACAATACAAAAATTAGCCAGGCATGGTGTTGGGCGCCTATAATCCTAGCTACTCAGGAGGCTGAAGCACAAAAATCCCTTGTACCCAGGAGGCGGAGGCTGCAGGGAGCCAAGATCCTGCCACTGCACTCCAGCCTGGGTGCAGAATGAGACTCCATCTGAAAAAAAAAGAAAAGAAAAATTTGGTTGCCAGGGAATGGGAGAATGAGGAGAGACTGGGGAGACGTTAGTCAAAGGGTATAAACTTTCAATTACAAGATGAAAAAATTCAGGGATTTAAATGTACAGCATGGAGATTTTGGTAACAATACTGTATTGTCCGGCCAGGCGGAGGCTCACACCTATAATCCCAGCACTTTGGGAGGCTGAGGTGGGGAGAATCAAGAGATCAAGACCATCGTGGCCAACATGGTGAAAGCCCGCCTCTACTGAAAATACAAAAAATTAGCCCAGTGTGGTGGTGTGCACCTGTAGTCTCAGCTACTCAGGAGGCTGAGGCAGGAGAATCTCTTGAATCCGGGAGGCAGAGGTTGCAGTAAACCGAGATGACGCCATTGAACTCCACCCTGGTGACAGAGTAAGACTCCGACTTAAAAAAAAAAAAAAAAAACCTGTGTCATATTCTTGGAATTTGCTAAGAAAGTAGTTTTTAAGTGTTCTCAACACAGTAAAAAAGGTAACTGTGAAGTGATGGATGCATAAATTAGTATGATAGTGGTAATCATTTCACAATGTTTATACAAAACATCACATTGCACACTTTATACAGTTTTTATTTGTCAATGATGGATCAATAAATCTTGTGGTGGGAGGTGGGAGAGAAGTGTTAGCAGAAAAACTGGATATAGACATGCATAAGAAGGGAGTTAGACCCTAACCTTATACCATATATAAAATGAACTTAAAATGGATCAAGGCCGGGCACAGTGGTCCACGCCTGTAATCCCAGCACTTTGAGACGCCGAGGCAGGTGAATCACAAGGTGAGGAGTTCAAGACCAGCCTGGCCAATATGGTGAAACCCCGCCTCTACTAAAAATACAAAAATTAACCGGGTGTGGTGGAGAGCACCTGTAATCTCTGCTACTCTTGAGGCTGAGGCAGGAGAATTGCTTGAACTGGGGAGGCGGAGGTTGCAGTGAGCTGAGATAGCGCCTTGCACTCCAACCTGGGCAACAAGAGCAAAACTTCGTCTCAAAAAAAAAGAAAAAAAAAGGATCAAGAGCGCTTTCTTTGCCTAACGCAGCCATGGCCTGTGGTCCCAAGAAGCATCTGAAGGGGGTAGCAGCTCCAAAGCATTGAATGTTGCATAAATTGACCAGTGTGTTTGTTCCTCATCCATCCACCGGTCCCCACAAGTTGAGAAAGTGTCTCCCCCTTATCATTTTCCTAAGGAACAGACTTAAGTATGCCCTGACAGGAGATGAAGTAAAGAAGATTTTCATGCAGCCATTTGTTAAGATCGATGGCAAGGTCCGAACTGATATAACATACCCCGCTGGATTCATGGATGTTATCAACATTGACAAGATGGGAGAGAATTTCCATCTGACCTGTGACACCAAGGGTCACTTTGCTGTACAACGTACTACATCTGAGGAAGTCAAGTACAAGTTGTGCAAACTGAGAAGAATCTTTGTGGGCACAAAAGGAATCCCTCATCTGCTGACTCATGATGCTCACAACATCTGCTACGCTGATCCCTGTATCAAGGTGAATGATACCATTCACATTGATTTGGAGACTGGCAAGATTACTGATTTCATCAAGATTGACATTGGTAACCTGGGAAGAATGGACATGATCAACAACAGAGTAGCACCCTCGATCTTTCAACGTGGTTCATGTGAAAGATGCCAATGGCAACAGCTTTGCCACTCTACTTTCCAACATTTTTGTCACTGGTAAGGGCCACAGACCACGGATTTCTCTTCCCCAAGGAAAGGGTATCCGCCTCACCATTGCAGAAGAGATAGACAAAAGACTGGTGGCCAAACAGAGTCTTGAGTGGATGAAATGGTCCCCGAGTGACATTTTAGATCTTCAGATGTAATTTAAAATAATGTGGCATGGCTGGGCACAGTGGCTCACTCCTGTAATCCCAGCACTTTGGGAGGCCGAGGTGGGTGGATCACGAGGTCAGGTGTTCAAGACCAGCCTGACCAACATGGTGAAGTCCTGTCCCTACTAAAAAGAAATACAAAAAGTAGCCGGGTGTGGTGGCATGTGCCTGTAATCCCAGCACTTTGGGAGGCCGAGGTGGATGGATCACGAGGTCAGGTGTTCGAGACCAGCCTGACCAACATGGTGAAGCCCTGTCTTTACTAAAAAGAAATACAAAAAGTAGCCGGGCATGGTGGCGTGCACCTGTAATCCCAACTACTCAGGAGGCTGAGGCAGGAGAATCACTTGAACCTGGAAGGCAGAGGTTGCAGCGAGCTGAGATCGTGCCACTGCACTCCAGCCTGGGCGACAGAGCAAGCCTCTGTCTTAATAATAATGTGGCATGATTTTTAAAAAATGGATCAAAAACCTAAGTGTAGTGTAAGAGCTAGAGCTGGAAAACTATTAGAAGGAAACATAGGTGAGAAAGCTTCATGATATTGGAATTGGAAATGATTTCTTAGTTATGTCATCAACCATACAGGCAACACAAGAAAAATTATGAGTTAAACCTAATCAATACAAATTTTGTGCTTCAAAGCATAATAACAAGAGAGTGGAAAGACAATCTACAAATGGGAGAAAATATTTGCAAGTCCTGTATCTGACTGGGGACAAATATTCAGAGTTTCTTTTTAAAATTTCTAGAACCCAAGAGTAACAACAACAAAACCCAATTCAAATACAGAAAAAGGACTTGAATAGTATCACCAAAGAAGATACACAGATGGCCAATAAGCACAGGAAATGATGCTCACGAAAAGATGCTCAACATCACTAAACATCATGAAAATGAAAACCAAAACCTTGCTGGATGTGATGTCTCACACCTGTAATCCCAGCACTTTGGGAGGCTCAGGGCAGGGGATTCCTTGAGACTAGGAGTTCAAGACCAGTCTGGGCATATGGTGAGATTTCATCTTTACAAAAAAATTTTTTAAATTCAGCCAAGCATGGTGGTGGCATGCACTTGTAATCCCTGCTACTTGAGAGGCTAAGGTGGGAGGATTACCTGAGTTCAGTAGGTTAAGGACTGCAGTGATCCATGATCATGTCACTGCGTTCCAGCCTAGACAACAGAGTGAGACCCTATCTCAAACAAACAAACAAAAAAATTAAACAGAATTATCATATGATCCAGACATTCCACTTTGGCATATATATCCAAAAGTGTTGAGAGCAGGTGCTCAAAGAAATATTTGTACACCAATGGTTTATCTCACTAGTATTCACAATAGCCAATCCCTGCCCAACTGCAATTTTAACACACTTGATTGTTTGAAACATAGCCTGAACGAGCTTATTTTTAGCCATTTTGAGTGTACCTTCTTTGAAAACCCCATCCCCCTGCTGTCCTACAGAGCTTTTTATTTTTTATTTGTTTTGTTTTTGTATTTGTTTTTTTGTTTGTTTGTTTTTTTGAGATGGAGTCTCACTCTGTTGCCCAGGCTGGAGTGCAGTGGCAAGACCTCAACTCACTGCAACTTCCGGCTCCCAGCTTCGAGTGATTCTCCTGCCTCAGCTTTCTGAGTTGCTGGGATTACAGGCGCACGCCACCATGCCCGGCTAATTTTTGTATTTTTTAGTAGAGATGGGGTTTCACCATTTTGGTCAGGCTGGTCTCGAACACCTGTCCTCGTGATCCGCCCCGCTGCTCTCCCAAAGTGCTGGGATTATAGGCGTGAGCCACCTCGCCGGCCCTTCAGAGCTTTTTAACTGGAAGATATGCTGCCAGTCTGGTGAGTATCATCATTTAGTTATTTATAAGCACCCTCTTTGATTCCCTTTCTCCTCCGGGAGTCTCTCTTCCTTTCCACCCTTTCTGAGAAGCGACCCACAGGTAGAAGCCTGTGAATACTCTCTTGCTGTTTGCTCCCTCCCCCACTGCTAACCTGTCAAAGCACATCCCAAGTAAAGCTTGTATGCTATTGCTGCCTTGTAGTTACATCTTTTTCCTTACTCGTCCAAGAAATAACTTGAACACCTTACATACATGTATGGTTTTATTTTTCACATTTAGATCCCTAGTCCATTTGGAGTATATTGTTGTACATGCTGTGAAGTATAGATTTAATTTCATCTTTTCTCTGATGGCTAACCAACTGTCTTAGACTTTACATTACAAATGGCATTTTTTAGTCTATCGATCTGAAACAACACTTTTTTTTTTTTTTAAACGGAGTTTCACTCTTGTTGCCCAGGCTAGAGTGCAATGGCGCAATCTCGGCTCACTACAACCTCTGCTTCCTGGGTTGAAGCAATTCTCCTGCCTCAGCCTCCCGAGTAGGTGGGATTACAGGCACATGACACCACACCCGGTTACTTTTGTATTTTTAGTAGAGACGGGGTTTCTCCATGTTGGTGAGGCTGGTCTCGAACTCCCGACCTCAGGTGATTCGCCCACCTCGGCCTCTCAAAGTACTGGGATTACAAGTGTGAGCCACTGTGCCAAGCCTATTTTTTGTATTTTTAGTAGAGATGAGGTTTCACCATGTTGGCCAGGCTGGTTTTGAACTCCTGATCTCAAGGGATCCTCCTGCCTTGACTTACCAAAGTGCTAGTATTACAGGGGTGAGCTACCACACCCAGCAAAATACCACATTTATGAACCAAATTTCTACATGTTCTTGGGTCTATTTATAGATATTTTATTAGTCTGTTTCTGCTTCATGCACTAGTACCACATAGTTTTAATTATAGAGACTTTATAGTATTTTTTTATTTATTTTAAAATAATTTCTTTGTTTTGGGTGAAAACTGTCAATAGTATGTTTTAATATCTGTTGCTTATCAGTGCTTTTGTTTTTGTTTTCTTTCTTTTTTTTTTTTTTTGTCAATAGTATGTTTTAATATCTGTTGCTTATCAGTGCTTTTGTTTTTGTTTTCTTTCTTTTTTTTTTTTTTTTGACACAGTCTCCCTCTGTCCCAGGCTGGGGTGCAGTGGCGTGATCTCAGCTCACTGCAACCTCCGCCTCCCGGGTTCAAGTGATTATCCTGCCTCAGCCTCCCGAGTAGTTGGGACTACAGGCGTGTGCCACCATGACCAGCTAATTTTTGTATTTTTAGTAGAGACACGGTTTCACCATGTTGGCCAGGATGGTCTTGATCTCCTGACCTTGTGATCTGCCTGCCTCAGCCTCCCAAAGTGCTGTGATTACAGGCTTGAGCCACAGTGCCCGGCCTTGTTTTTGTTTTCTTGCTTATTATCAGATTTTCTTCTTCCATATAAACTTTTAGTATCAATGTACCTAACTCCAGAAAAACTTTTGGTATTTTAATTGGGATTATGTTACATTTCTGAATAAACTTGGGGAGAATATCTGGTATTAGTGCTATTTTACAACGTAGGAAATGTGGTCCTGGCCCATGTGGTAAGATCAGAAAAATAACAATAGAAATACATATTTTTGGCCAGGCGTAGTGGCTCACGCTTGTAATCCCAGCATGTTGGGAGGCCCAAGTGGGCGGATCATGAGGTCAGGAGTTCGAGACCAGCCAGGCCAATATGGTGAAACCATGTCTCTACTAAAAATACAAAAATTAGCTGGGCATTGTGGCATGGGCTTGTAGTCCCAGGTACTCGGGAGGCTGAGACAGAAGAATCTCTTGAACCAGGGAGCAGAGGTTGCAGTGAGCCAAGATTGTGCCAGTGGACTCTAGCCTGGGCAACAGAGCGAGACTCCATCTCAAAAAAAAAAAAGAAAAAGAAGAGAAAAAAGGAATTTTTTTAAAAAAAGTTTTTGCTGTGTTGCTCAGGCTGGTCTCCAACTCGTGGCCTCAAACGATCCTCCCATATTGGCCTCCCAAAGTGCTGGGATTACGGGCATGAGCCAACGTGCCCAGCCAGAAATACATACTTGATGAGGACAAAAAAAAAAAAATCAAGATTTATATAGAAAAGTATTATTTGATTGAAAATGTGGCCATGCGCAGTTGCTCATGCCTATTGCAGGGAAAAGAGAGATCAGACTGTTACTGTGTCTATGTAGAAAAGGAAGACATAAGAAACTCCATTTTGATCTGTACCCTGAACAATTGTTTTGCCTTGAGATGCTGTTAATCTGTAACTTTAGCTCCAACCTTGTGCTCACAGAAACATATTTTGTATGGAGTCAAGGTTTAAGGGATCTAGGGCTGTGCAGGATGTAGCTTGTTAACAGTATGTTTACAGGCAGTATGCTGGGTAAAAGTCATCGCCATTCTCCATTCTCGATTAACCAGGGGCACCATGCACTGCGAAAAGCCACAGGGACCTCTGCCCAGGAAAGCCAGGTATTGTCCAACATTTCTCCCCACTGAGACAGCCTGAGATATGGCCTCGTGGGATGGGAAAGACCTGACTGTCCCCCAGCTTGACATCCATGAAGGGTCTGTGCTGAGGAGGATTAGTAAAAGAGGAAGGCCTCTGTCTCCTGCATGCCCCTGGGAATGGAATGTCTTGGTATAGAACTCGATTGTACATTTGTTCTATTCTGAGATAGGAGAAAACTGCGTTGTGGATAGAGGCGAGACATGCTGGTGGCAACGCTGCTCTGTTATTCTTTACTACACTGAGATATTTGGGTGGAGAGAAGCATAAATCTGGCCTACGTGCCCATCCAGGCATAGTACCGTCCCTTGAACTTATTTGTGACACAGATTCCTTTGCTCACATGTTTTCTTGCTGACCTTCTCCCCACTATCACCCTATTCTCCTCCCGCATTCCACTTGCTGAGATAGTGAAAATGGTAATCAATAAATACTGAGGGAACTGAGAGACCAGTGCTGGTGCGGGTCCTCCAAATGCTGAGTGCCGGTCCCCGGGTCCATTGTTCTTTCTCTATACTTTGTGTCTTATTTATTTTCTCAGTCTCTTGTCCCACCTGACGAGAAACACCCACAGGTGTGTAGGGGCTGGCCCCCTTCACCTATACTCCCAGCGTCCTGCCTGGCTGAGTTCCGCGAATCACAAGGTCAGGAGTTTGAGACCAGCCTGGCCAACATGGTGAAACACCCTCTCTACTAAAAATAGAAAACATTAGCTGGGTGTAGTGGCAGCTACCTGTAATCCCAGCTACTTGGGAGGCTGAGGCGGGAGAATCGCTTGCACCCCGGAGACGGAGGTTGCAGTGAGCTGAGATCGCGCCACTGCTCCAGCCCGGGCGACAGAGTGAGACTTCGTCTCAAAAAAAAAAAAAAAAAAGTAAAAAGAAAACAATGGAAACAGGAGGTTCTATAAAATAAAGAATGAAAAAATATGCTGGGTGCGGTGGCTCACGCCTGTAATCCCAGCACTTTGGGAGGCCGAGGCGGGTGGATCACGAGGTCAGGAGATTGGGACCATCCTGGCTAACACAGTGAAACCCTGTATCTACTAAAAACACAAAAAAATTAGCCTGGTGTGGTGGCGGGCGCCTGTAGTCCCAGGTATTCGGGAGGCTGAGGCAGGAGAATGGCGTGAACCCGGGAGGCGGAGCTTGCAGTGAGACGAGACTGCACCATTGCACTCCAGCCTGGTGGACAGAGGGAGACTCCGTCTGGAAAGGAAAAAAAAAAGAAAAAATAAAGGCACACAGAAAGAATGACCGAATAGAAGAAATAGACCATGCCATTCACTGGTCTATCACTGGCAGGTTTATCATATGGAAGATTCATGGAAAGGCTCCAGGAACATGAGGAGTGGCATACAAAAAAGCTTTACACAGACACACACACACACACACACATTTTTTGAGACCAAGTCTCGCTCTTGTCCCCCAGACTGGAGTGCAGTGGCACAATCTCGGCTCACCACAACCTCCGCCTCCCGAGTTCAAGCGATTCTCCTGCTTCAGCCTCCTGAGTAGCTGAGATTACAGGCGCCCGCCACCACACCCAGCTAATTTTTGTATTTTTAGTAGAGACGGGGTTTCACCATGTTGGCCAGGCAGGTGTCAAACTCCCGACCTCAGGTGATCCGCCCGCCTCGGCCTCCCAAAGTGCGGGGATTACAGGTATGAGCCACGGCGCCTGGCCATATATATATATTTTAATAGAGACAGGGTCCAGCCGAGTGCGGGCCTGGGCAACAAGAGTGAAACTCTGTCTCAAAAAAAGAAAAAAAAAGACAGAGTCTTGCTATTTTGCTCAGGCTGGTCTGGAACTCTTGGACTCAAGCTATCCACCTGCCTCCCAAAGTGCTGGAAGGCCACCGAGCCCGCCTGGGATTAGCTTTGGAGGAGCATCCTCTGGGGTGCGTCCTATCCCCCATCCCCGCCCTTCCAGCCCTTCTGGCCACCTGAAAGGCGGGCTAGGCCGGCTCCCACCTCTAAATCGCCCCCAAGTACGGGCCCCACCCCTCGCCCACAGTTCCCTCCAGAGGCCCGGTTCTAACCTCATCTTTTTCTCTGAACCTGTTTCTGCATCCCGCTCCCTGAGCCAACCCCAGGCCCGTCCGCACCCACGATTAAGGAAACTAGAATTTCTGTGTTCGATCAGGTCCTACGTGGCTGAAACTTAAGTCCCGGAGCCCCACCCGGCCGGAGGCTCGGAGCGGAAGTGACGTCAGCGCGCCACCGCCATCTTTACCGGCTGTGGTTCCGCATGGTCAGTGCCATTTCGCTTTTATCCTGGTGGAATCCACCCGGCCTGTGGTGAGTTCCACCTGCTTGGGGGTCCTGGAGCTAGCAGGGGGGCGGCAAAGGAAGGACTGGGCGCGGTCGCCCAGGAGCCTCTCGGATCCGCCTTGTTTCACTGGCCGTCGGCCCTCCCGGTGCGGCTTCTGGCCAGTTCCGAGAGGCCGCACACTCCGTCTATCCCCGTCAGGAGCCCCGTCGGGAAGTGAGTCTGTCCCGCCTTCGCGGGGTGTTTTCTTGAGTGCTTTCATCCGCTGTGCTCCCCTCTTGAAAAGCTTGGAAAGCAACCTTTGTGAGTTTTTTTCTTTCCGAAAGGAAAAGGATTTCTACCGTTCTAGTGAGGTTGGCTCTGGCCCCGCAACGTCCCGCGTCCGGAACGTGGCTTTTCGGGCGTGTACCTGGTGAGCACCGGCAGAAAAATGGTTTCAAGAGGGCTGTGACTTCCATTCATTTGCTAAAAAATATCTCATCTGAGAATCTGGCGTTGTCTTGATGTCCTTTACTTTTTTTTTTTCTTTTGGAGTCTTACTCTGTCACCCACACTGGAGTGCAGTGGCACGATGTTGGCTCACTGCAACTTTCACCTCCCGGGTTCAAGTGATTGTTAGATACGAGTTTTAAATTTCTTTCTAAAGAATCAGTATGTCAGTATGTTTAATTCTTTGCCATCTACTTTTAAACTTCCCCGTAAAGCAACCTTTTTCCATCACCTGCTCCACCCTGACTCATTCTGGTTACCTGCTCCAGCCAGACTCATTTCTATTATCTGCTCCGCCCTGACTCATTTTCCACCCTGACTCATTCCAATTTACTGCTCTGTTACAACCATTTTTCCCACCAAGCCATTCACCCCGTCACTCTCTTTAAATTAGCTAATCGGAATTAGTTTAACCTGTGGGGTCTAACCCTCGCCATAGGGGAACGACACAGCGGCAGGGGCCACATTCCTCAAGAATAAGAACCCGTTCCCCTCCCTTGTCCTGGTGTGCGCTCACCATTGCTCCATCTGTGAGGGCACACTCTTGTATAGAAGGAAATTGCCTTGCTGAGATAATAAAATTTTATATTCGAGTGCTATTTTTTTTTTGTGGCACTGAAACTTTATTTATAACATGATTCACCTGCCACAGCCTCCTAGTAGCTGGGATTCTGGGCGTGCACCACCACACCCAGCTAATCTTTTATATTTTTGGTAGAGATGGGGTTTCACCATGTTGGCCAGGCTGGTCTCGAGCTGCTGACCTCAAGTGATCCACTCGCCACTTATTTTTGACACATTACATTCAGCTGGAAAAAACGTATAGTTGTTTAGAGTGTGCCTATTTTTGTATGTAAATATGAACACATGTAGACTGTAAGCCTTTAGTTTTTTATTTTTATTTTCTTGCAGGTTATTTTTTTTCTAGTTGTTACCAGCTGCAAGCCTTTCTACTTAAGAAAGCCCGGCCAGACGCGCTGGCTCACACCTGTAATTGTAGCACTTTGGGAGGCAGAGGCAGGCAGATCACCTGAGGTCAGGAGTTCAAGACCAGCCTGGCCAACATGGTAAATACAAAAATTAGCCGGGCGTGGTGGCAGGCCCCTGTAATCCCAGCTGTTGGAGATAAAAAAATAAAATGCTCGGTGCTGCAAAGTGAAACTAGCACTCAGGCAAAAGTTTTCTCAGCAACGCAATTTACTGCTGTAGAAGGGTGAGTCTCATGGATGGAGCGATGGCGAGAGTACACTGCATAAGGGAGGGGAAGGGGTTTTTATTTCTAAGGCAGGGTCCCTACCTCTGTGTCACTGCCCCATGGGTTAGGGTCGGACCGCACAATCTAAACTGACCCTATTGAATATTTTCCCCAAATAAGGAAGGGTAGGGTGATGTGTGAGTCACGATGGTGGGACGTGCGGTTTCGAAGAGTGGAATAGGTGCAGAATGGGTAGCCAAGGGAACAGAGGTGAGTTATTGATTAGAGCGGACAGGAAGGTTGTTTACAGTAAGTAGAGGCAAGGAGGCATGGAGAACAGGAAAGCTGAGTTTGAGAACAAAGAACAAGGAAGTTAACAGGCTGAACTTTTGAAGAGAAATTCAGAGAAATATATTGTATCTTACATAGCTACTCCAGAGGCTGAGGCAGGAGAATCGCTTGAACCCGGGAGGCGGAGGTTGCATTGAGCCGAGATCCTGCCACTGCACTCCAGCCTGGGCCACAAGAGCGAAACTGTCTCAGAAAAAAGAAAAAAGGCCATAATACTCAACTATTCTCTTCATCTGAAGTTCTTAGGTCTGTACTTCCCCACAGAGCTTCAAAACAGGGGCCTCTAGGAACCAGGAAGAAAGGATGGAGGCTTTATTACACTGACACTAGAATTATTTGTTATTATAATCAGGATATTTTTCTAGTATCACTGTAATAAAATATCTAGTATCTATATGATTTATTATTATTAAGAGCATGTTTGGACTAAGTGTAGTTTTTGTATTTTTTTTCTGAAAAATCTGATCCTAAGGAAAGCTTGAACATCTGACATACGCAGACATAGCAGATTTACTTAATTTTTTAGCATTGTGGTTTTTTTTCTTTCTCCTTAGGCAAATCTTATGGTGAACAATTTGAGTGTAAATTGAGCATAAATTGTACACGTGATGCTTAACCTTTAAATACTTGGTAATGCACCTCCTAAAAGACACTGTCATGCTAAAACCACAGTGCTAGTATTTCACTTGAATAAAAAATGTCATCTAATGTCTGCTTTGCGTAATAAGTGAAGTTCTCCGCATTGATTCAACGTATGCTCTTGGGTGTTTTTGGATCTAAGATCCATTCAAGAGTTTTACATTGCAATTGTTAGTGTCTTCAGTGTCTTTTTTACCTAGAACAGTTATTATTGTCTATTATATTGACTTTCAGAGAGTCACACTCACTTAGAAAGTCATACAATCAGATATTTCTGATTGGATTCTCATGGTGTGTGTAAATATTCCGTTATTTCATGCGATTTCCTACAAACTTAGAATTGGGTCCAGAGGAGAAGCTGACAACCATTGTTTGATAATAGGTGACAGTATGTACTTCATGCTTTGGGGACCAGAAAGTCTCAAATTACTCAGTTCTGCCTTAGTTACTTCATGTCCCATGATTAGTTGTTCGTTCTCTTATCATGTGCTAGTGGCAAATCACAACCTCTTTCTCAAAAAAAAAAAAAAAAAAACAGTTAATCTGCACAAGAGGACGTGGGTTGACTCTGGAATACCAGAGGGCTGTACTCTACATCTTCTGTTAGTACATGCCACAGTCTTCCAATAAATAACATGCTATTTAACATGGACATGTTAAGTATCATTGGGTCTGCTGGATTAGGTGAACCAAGTGCTTGGGAAGCTTGCGGTGCTGCCTGAAATTGCTCTTGCCTACAGTTGAAACTAGAATCCTTACAGGTAACTGTGTGGGCTCGTTAAAGCACCTGCAAATGTATATGTTGCCTCCAAAATTCAAGAGGTCTATACATGGTAGTTTTTGAGAAACCTCCATACTGGGTTTTTTTTTTCTTTTTTGAGACAGAGTCTTGCTGGATCACCCAGGCTGGAGTGCAAGGGCATAGTCATGGCTCATTGCTCCTTTTTAGTGGTAGGCGGTATTAGGTGAAATAACCTGGAGTGACATATTGCAGGGATGTCTTTGCATGATCCAGACAAGGGAATACCTTTACCCACAGACTTGGTGGCCCCAGAATCTCCCACACCATATTTTACAATCCAGAAAAAAATTTTTTGACTCATAATAGATGAACATATTTTCAGAGTACATGTGATAATTTGATACATTCACATAATCAAATCAGGTTAAGTAGGATATCTGTCACCTTAAATATTTATCTTTTTTTTTTTTTTTTAAGATAGAGTTTCGCTCTTTTTCCCCAGGCTAGAATACAGTGGCGTGATCTCAGCTCACTGCAACCTCCGCCTCCTGGGTTCAAGTGATTCTCCTGCCTCGGCCTCCCAAGTAGCTGGGATTACAGGCATGCGCCACCACGCCTGGCTAATTTTTTTGTGTTTTTAGTAGAGACGGGGTTTCTCCATGTTGGTCAGGCTGGTCTTGAACTCCCAACCTCAGGGGATCCGCCCGCCTCGGCCTCCCAAAGTGCTGGGATTACAGGCATGAGCCACTGTGCCCGGCCAATATTTATCTTTATTGTAGAAACATCAAGTTATTCTCTTAGCTGGGTTGAAATGTATGATAGATGAGTGTTAAGTGTAGTCACCCTACTGATCTATTGAACACCAGTTCTTATTTCTTCTAACTGTATATTTTACCCAGGAATCAACCTCTCTTTTTTTTTTTTTTTTTTTTGGAGATGGAGTCTTGCTGTCACCCAGTCTGGAATGGAATGCAGTGGGATGATCTTGGCTCACTGCAACCTCTGTCTCCTCCCAGGTTCCAGTGATTGTCCTGCCTCAGCCTCCCGAGTAGCTAGGATTAAGGGGTGCACCACCATGCCTGGCTAATTTTTGTAGTTTTAGTAGAGATGGGTTTTACCATATTGGCCAGGTTGGTCTCGAACTCCTCATCTCAGGTGATCCGCCCGCCTTGGCCTCCCAAAGTGCTGGGATTACAGGCATGAGCCACCTCATGCAGCCTAATCAACCTCTATTCCTGTCTCCTTCCTACGCTTCTGGCCTCTAGTAACCACCAATCTGTACTCTATGCTCATGAGATCCACTTTTTTAGCTCCCATGTGTGAGAATATGGGGTATTTGTCTGCTGTGCTTGGCTTATTTCACTTTCATGATGACCTCCAGTTCTATCCAGTTGCTGCAAATGACAGGATTTCATTCTTCTTTATGGCTGAATAGTAATCCACTGTCTATATGTACCGTATTTTTTTTTTATTAATTCCTTCATTATCGACCAGTTAGGTTGATTCCATATTTTGGCTATTGTGAGTAGTGCTGCGGTAAACAAGGGAGTGTAGATATATCTCTTCAAATATATTGATTTCCTTTCTTTTGGATATATACCCAATAGAATTCCAGATCAGATGGTAGTTCTATTTTTAATTTTTTGAGAAACCCCCATACTTTGTTTTTGTTTTTGAGGTAGTCTTGCTGTGTCACCCAGACTAGAGAGCCATGGCATAATCATGGCTCACTGCAGTCTTGACTTCCTGGGCTCAGGTGATCCTCCCACCTCAGCTTCCTGAGTAGCCAGGATTATTGGCCTCCACTAATACACCTGGCTAAGTTTTTTTGTTTGTTTGTTTGATTTTTTGAGACAGAGTCTCACTCTGTCACTCAGGCTGGAGTGCAGTGGCATGATCTTGGTTCACTGCAACATCCACCTCCCGGGTTCAAGCAATTCTCCTACCTCAGCCTCTGGAGTAGCTGGGACTACAGGTGCATGCCACCATGCCCAGCTAATTTTTGTATTTTCAGTAGAGACAGTTTCACCATGTTGGCCAGGCTGGTCTCAAACTCCTGACCTCAAGTGATCTGCCTGCCTTGGCCTCCTAAAGAGCTGGGATTACAGGCATGAGCCACTGTCCCTGACCGGTTGTGTGTGTGGGTGTGTGTGTATGTGCACGCGCAGACAGGTCTTGCCAGGTTCAGACAGGTGTTTTGTGTGTGCATGTGTATACAGACAGGTCTTGCTGTGTTGCCCAGGCTGGTTTGGAACTCCTGGTCTCAGGTGATCTTCCACCACAGCCTCAAGTTTTGGGATTACAGGCATGAACCACCACACCTTAATATTGTTCTCTGTAGTGGCTGTACTAATTTACATTCCCACTAACTGCATATAAGGGTTAACTTTTCACCACATCCTCATCAGCATTTGTTATTCCCTGTCCTTTTTCTAAAAGCCACTCTAAATGAGGTGAGATGGTATCTCATTGTGGTTATGTGTGATTTGTATTTCTCTGATGATTAGTGATGTTGAGCATTTTTTCATATACCTTTTGGCCATTTGTATGTCTTTTTTTTTTTTTTTTTTTTGAGAAACATCTATTCTGACCTTTTGCCGATTTTTTTATTGGATTTTTTTTCGTTATCAAGTTTGAGTTCCTTATATATTCTGATTATTAATCCCAGGTGGATAGTTTGTAAATATTTTCTCCCATACTGTAGATTGTCTCTTCGCTTTGTTGATTGTTTCTTTTGCTGTGGAGAAGCTTTTTAGCTTGATGTAATCTGATATGTTTATTTTTGCTCTTATTGCCTGTGCTTTTGAGGTCTTCCGAAGAAATCTTTATCCAGACCAATGTCCTGGATTGTTTCCCCAGTGTCTTCCTCTACTAGGTTTATAGTTTCAGGTGTTAAATGTAAGTCTTTAACCTGTTTTGACTTTATTTTTTTTATGCTGAGAGATGGCATCTAGTTTTATTCTGCAATGGTTATTCAGTTTTCCCAGCAGCATTTATTGAAAAGACTGTTATTTTCCCATTGTATGCTTTTGGTGCCTTTGTTGAAAATGAATTGTCGGCCGGGCGCGGTGGCTCAAGCCTGTAATCCCAGCACTTTGGGAGGCCGAGACGGGCGGATCACGAGGTCAGGAGATCGAGACCATCCTGG
>NW_012101436.1:24146-55661 GCF_000951045.1 Mandrillus leucophaeus | reverse complement strand
AAAAAAAAAAAAAAAAGAAAATGAGTTGTCTGTAAATGTGTAGATTTGTATTTAGGTTCTCTGTTCTCCTCCATTGATCTCTGTGTGTGTGTGTGTGTGTGTGTTTTGGTTATGATAGCTTTGCAGTGTATTTTGAAGTCAGGCAGCGTGATGATTCCAGCTTTGTTCTTTTTGGTCAGTATTTGTTTGGCTGTGTGAAGTCTTTTGTGGTTGCATATAAATTTTAGGATTTTTTTTCTATTTTTGTGATGAATGTCATTGGTATTTTGATAAGGGTTTCTCTTAATTGTAAATTGCTTTGGGTAGTATTGTCATTTTAACAATATTCTTCTAATCCAGAAGCATGGGATAGCTTTCCATTTTTTCTGTATCCTCTACAGTTTGTTTCATCAGTGTTTTACAGTTTTCCTTGTATAGCTCCTTCACACTTTTAGTTACTTTTTATTTTCTCTTTTTTTCATAGGTGGAATCTCATTTTGTTGCCCAGGCTGGAGTACAGTGGTGCAATCGTAGCTCATGCAGCAGCCTTGAACTCCTGGGCTCAAGGGGTCCTCCTGCCTCAGCCTCTTTTGAGTAGCCGGATCTACAGGTGTGTGCCGTCATGCCTGGCTAATTTTTTTTTTTTTTTTTTTTTTTTTTTAATAGAGACCGAGCCGTGCCATGTTGCCCAGGCTGGTCTTGAACTGCTGGGCTCAAGCAGTCCTCCCACCTCAGCCTCCCAGAATTCTGGGATTACAGTTGTGAGTCATCTGCCTGGTGCTGGCATTTTATAGTCTTTGCAGCTATTGTAAATGCGATTACTTCCTTGATTTCTTTTTTAGATTGTTCACCATTGGCGTATATAAATGCAACTGATTTTTTGTATGTTGATTTTGTGTCCTGAACCTTTACTGAATTCGTTTATCAGTTCTAACAGGTTTTTGGTGGAGTCTTCAGGTTTTTCTAAATATAAGATTGTGTCAGCTGAGCATGGTGGCTCATGCCTGTAATCCCAGCACTTTAGGAGGTCAAAACAAGAGGATCACTTGAAATCAGGAGTTCAAGGCCAACCTGGGTAATATATTGAGGACCCCTCTGCCCCTAATCTCTAAAAAAGAAAAAAAAAGAAAAGTTAGCATTGTCACACATGCCTGTGGTTCTAGCCATTCGGGAGGCTGAGGCAGGAGTATCACTTGAGCCCAGGAGATCAAGGCTGCAGTGAGCTGTGATCACAGCTGCACTCCAGCCTGGGCAACAGAGGGAGACCCTGTTTCTAAGGAGAAAAAGGTCATGTCATTGGCAAACAAGGCTAATTTGGCTTCTTTTGTAGTTGGGATGCCCTTTATTTGTTCCTCTTGCCTCATTGCTCTGGCTAGAACTTCTAGTGTTATGTTGAATAAAAGTGGTAAAACTGGACATCCTTGTTCATTCGAGATCTCAGAGGAAAGACTTTCAGTTTTTCCCTGTTCAGTATGATGTTGGATGTGGGTTTGTCATATATGACCTTTATTATTTTGAGGTATATTCCTTCTGTACACAGTTTGTTGGGGACTTTTGTCAAAAAGGGATATTGAATTTTATTGAATGGTGTTTCAGCATCTGTGGAAATCTCATATGGTTTTTGTTCTTGGTTCTGTTAATTTGGTATGTCACATTTATTGATTTGCATATGTTGAACCATCCTTGTAAATCTAGGATGAATTTCACTTGATTGTGGTGAATTATTTTCTTAATGTGTTGAATTTGGTTTGCTGGTATTTTGGTGAGAATTTTTGCAGGTATGTTCATCAGTGATATTGGCCTGTATTTTGTTGTTGTTGTTGTTGTGGTCTTGTCTGGGTTTTGATATGAGAATAATACTTACCTCGTAGACTAAGTTTGGAAATATTCTCTCCTCTTCAATTTTTTTTGAGGAGTTCAAGTAGTGTTGGTGTTAGTTCTTTAAGTTTTCGGTAGGATTTAGCAGGGAAGCCGTCAGGTCCTGGGCTTCTCTTTCATGGGATTCATTTTGTTGTGGCTTCATTCTTGTTATTGGTGTGTTGAGGTTTTCTCTTTCTTCATGGTTCGATCTTGGTAGTTGTATGCACCCAAGAATTTGTCCATTTCTTCCAGGCTTTTAAATTTGTTGGCATATAGTTTTTCATACTAGTTTCTAATGATTGGCTGTATTTCTGTGGTTTCTGTTCTGTTTTCTTTTTCATTTTTTATTTTTTTTGGTCATTTTTTTTCCTCTTAGTCTAGCCGAAGGCTGATTTTGTTTATCTTTTCAAGTAATCAACTTTACGTTGTATTGATCTTCTGTATTGTTTTTTATTCTCAACTTTGTTTATTTTGGCTCTGGTCTTTATTCTTTTGTTCTACTAATTTTGAATCTGGTTTGTTTTTGCTTTTCTAGTATCTTAAGGGGTATCATTAGGTGTTTTTTTTTTTTTTAATTTTTCAACTTTTTTCTGTACCTGTTTATTGCCATAAACTTCTCCGCTAGTACTGCTTTTATCCCATAGATTTTGGTTTGTCAACATACCAAAACCAAAACAATGTTCCATTGTGTAATGTTTTTGTTTTTTTGGGATGGAACTTTGTTCGTGTTGCCCAGGCTGGAGCGCAATATTGCGATCTCGGCTCACTACAACCTCTGCCTCCGAGGTTCAAGCAATTCTCCTGCCTCAGCCTCCCATAGCTGGGATTACAGGCATGCGCCACTACGCCTGTCTAATTTTGTATTTTTAGTAGAGACGGGGTTTTTCCATGTTGATCAGGCTGGTCTCAAACTCCTGACCTCCGGTGATCCACCCGCCTTGGCCTCCCAAAATGTTGGAATTACAGGCATGAGCCATAGCACCCAGCCTCTTAAATTCTTTTGGTTTTTTCTTTTCTTTTCTTTTCTTTTTTTAGACAAGCTTGCTCTCTCTGTGACCTAGCCTGGAGTGCAGTGATGCGATCATGGCTTACTGCAGCCTCTACCTCCCATGCTTGAAGCAATCCTCCCACCTCAGTATCTGGCTACTTTTTGTACTTTTTAGTAGAGACAGGTTTTCATCATGTTGCCCAGGCTGGTCTTGAACTCCTGAGCTCAAGCCATCTGCCTGTGTCGGCCTCCCAAAATGATTTCCTTTCTTTAAAATTTCCCTAGGTCACTGCCTCCTTTTCAGCACTAGATGGAATCTTAAACCCGGGTTTGCTTCTGTTCTACAAACAGTCAAGAATACTGCCCATCCAGAATTGGGGAGTCCCAAAGGGCATATCCCAACGATGTGGGAAGGCTGGCTGTGTGTTCTGCCCAGGGACCTGTGTAGAATACCCCTACAGTATGCTGCACCTGAACAGCCACTCTGATTTGACTTCTCCTTTGGCCAAGTTAGAAAACAGAGTTTCCAGGGCTGGGGATAGTAGTCCTGCCTCCCTTCTTTGTCCCTGGATGTCCTCAGGGATGTTTCTCCCTTTAGATACTTGTGTGATGCTTCCTGTGGGTTGAGACAGGGAGGGACTGATCTTTTACCAGGAAACCTAAGATGGTGGAGAAGGTGGTTGTCCACCTTGATCTCAGTTTTTTCCAGTGTAGAAACTGTGAATTGGTAGAA
This sequence comes from Mandrillus leucophaeus, assembly GCF_000951045.1. Taxonomy (NCBI): domain Eukaryota; kingdom Metazoa; phylum Chordata; class Mammalia; order Primates; family Cercopithecidae; genus Mandrillus; species Mandrillus leucophaeus. The sequence goes on along the minus strand of NW_012101436.1, from coordinate 52,101 downwards.
ATTTTCCACATTCTTGGTGCTGAGCAGATTAAGGAGAAAGGTGTCGTGGATATGGAAATTTGATTCTCTTACCATCTCCTTGGAGTTTTTTTCACTTCTTTGTAGCCACAGAAACCCTTTTTTTTTTTTTTTTTTTTTTTAAATAAGACAGAGTCTTGCTCTGTCCCCAGGCTGGAGTGCAGTGGTACAATCTTGGCTCACTGCAACTCCGCCTCCTGGGTTCAAGATTCTCCAACCTCAGCCTCCTGAGTATCTGGGACTTCAGGCACACACCACCACGCCCAGCTAATGTTTGTATTTTCAGTAGAGACGGGGTTTCACCATGTTGGCCAGGTTGTTTTTGATCTCTTGACCTTGTGATCCACCCCCCTCGGCCTCCCAAAGTGCTGCAATTACAGGTATGAGCCTCTGCCAGCTACTTGGGAAGCTGAGGCAGGAGAATCACTTGAATCACACAAGAGAATTCATACTAGCAGAGAAATTGAAATGAATGGCATGAAAATGAGATTGCCTTTCCATGTGTCTTACTGTCCATGACGGCTTGTGGCCTCTCAGTTTCTGTGGTTGAAAAGTTTAATTGCTTTTAAAATTCCCCTAAGTAGAATTTTCCCTCTATTGTAGTAAGAATAGCATGGGAGAGGAGTGAGGCCTGGAAAAGTGGACCGTGCAGTGGATGTTAGGATGTTAGGATGTTATATTTAATCCCCATGGTAAATATAGAGGAAATATCAATAGAATATACACAAAATGAGAAGAAAAAAATACATCACTACAAAAAAATTAACAAAAAAAGCAGTAATTTCGAAAATGACGGACAAAAAAGCTGTAAGACATACAGAAAACAAGTAACAAAGTGGCAAAGTAAGTCTTTTTTATTGGTAATTATATGAAGGGTTTATGAGTTAACTTCTTCAATCTAAGGGCATTATTTGGCAAAATGGATTAAAATACACAATCCAACTGTATATTTTCTTTCACTGTTCATTTTGGTTTGGTTTTTTGTTTGTTTGTTTGTTTTTGAGATGCAGTCTCACTCTGTCGCCCAGGCTGGAGTGCAATGATGAGATCTCGGTTCACTGAAACCTCCACCTTCTGGGTTCAAGCAATTCTCCCTGCATCAGTATCCCGAGTAACTGGGATTACAGGTGCCCACCACGACGCCCAGCTAATTTTTGTATTTTTAGTAGAGAAAGGGTTTCACCATGTTGACCAGGCTGGTCTCGAACTCCTGACCTCAGGTGATCCACCTGCCCAGGCCTTCCAAAGTGCTGGGATTACGGGTGTGAGCTACCACGCCCAACTGTCCTTCACTTTAGATCTAAAGACAAAAAAGGTTGAAAGTTAAATAATGGAAAAAGATAATTCCATGCAAATAGTAACCTAAAGAGAACTTGGCTGGATGCACTAATATCAGGCAAAGTAAACTTGTTGTCAAAAGCTGATAGAAGAGACAGTGAATGACAGTACATATTAATAGAAGGTAAAATTCATCAAGAAGATAAAAAAGGTATAAACATATGTATCAAACATCAGAGCCTAAAATACATGAAGTAAATATTGGCAAAATTAAAGGGAAAAATAGACAGTTCTGCATAACAATTGGAGACCTCAATGTACCACTTTCAATTTAATAGGTAGGACAGCCACCCAATAATATCAAAAAGGAAAGAGGACAAGTTGGCTCTAACAGGCACAACCCACCCAACAACAGAAGAGAACACATTTTCCTCAAGCATATGTGGAATAGTTTCCAGGAGAAACCATATGTTAGGCCACAAAACAAGTCTTAATGAAATGTGGAAGACTGAAATACAAAGTACCATTTCCAAACACATAGAATGAAACAAGAAGTGAAAAGCAGAAGGAAAACTGGAAAATTCACAAATATGTTTGTTTGTTTGTTTGTTTGTTTGTTTTGTTTGTTTGTTGGTTGGTTTTTGAGATGGAGTTTTGCTCTTGTTGCCCAGGCTGATGTGCAGTTCCGCGACCTCGGCTCACTGCAACCTCTGCCTCCTGAGTTCAAGTGATTTTCCCACCTTAGCCTCCTGAGTAGCTGGGATTACAGGCATGTGCCACCACCACACCCAGCTATTTTTTTGTATTTTTACTACAGACAGGGTTTCCCTATGTTGGTCAGGCTGGTCTCTAACTCTCGACCTCAGATAATCCTCCCGCCTTGGCCTCCCAAAGTGCTGGGATGACCGGCATGAGCCACCAAGCCCAGCCCACAAATATGTTTTATTATAAGCAACACACTCCTTACCAACCAGTGGGTGAAGCAAGAAACCATAAGGGAAATTGGAAAACATCTTGAGAAAAATGAAAACGAAGACATGGCATACCAAAATTTATGAGATGTTGCTGTGGTCTAAATTTTTGTCTCCTCAAACTTGCATATGTTGACATCTTAACTCCCAAAGTGATTGTAATAGGAGCTGGGAACTTTGGGACGTGATGAGGTCATGAGGGCTCTGCAGAATGGGATTATCCCCTCACAGAAGACACCCCAAAGAGATCCTATGCCACTTCTGTATGTGGTTACTTCAAGAAGATGGCTGTCTGTGAACCAGGAAAAGGGCCTTCACCTGATACTGAATCTGACTGTACCTTGATCTTTGACCTAATCTCCAGAACTGGGAGAAATAAATTTGTGTTGTTTATTAACCACCAGCCTGTGGTATTTTGTTATAGCAGCCTGAATGGACAGATACAGTGAAAGCAGTGCCAGGAGGGAAATTCATAGCAATAACTACTCAAATTCAAAAAGAAGAAAGATCTCAAAGATTAAGTTAAGGAATTTTTCACAGGATTCAATTTAAAAAGAAGAGTGCTGGAAAGGATGTAAATTAAATAACATATGAGTTAAGCAAAAAGTTTCAATATCCAGCTACAAGGCATTCTAGAATGAGAGAATAGAAAAAGCAAATGGGAAATTACTGAAAGAAGTAATGAGATTTTTTTTTTTTTTGAGATGGAGTCTCACGTTGTCGCCCAGGCTGGAGTGGAATGGTATAATCTCCACTCACTGCAACCTCCACCCCTCCGCCTCCCGGGTTCAAGTGATTCTCCTGCCTCAGTCTCCTGAGTAGCTGGGAATACAGGCATGTGCTACCACACCGAGCTAATTTTTTGTATTTTTAGTAGAGATGGGGTTTCAGCGTGTTAGCCAGGATGGTCTCGATCTCCTGACCTTGTGATCCACCCGCCTTGGCCTCCCAGAGTGCTGGGGTTACAGGTGTGAGCCACCGCTCCCGACTGGTTTTGAACTTCTGACCTCAGGTGATCCACCTGCATTAGCCTCCCAAAGTGCTGGGATTACAGGTGTGAGCCACCACACCCGGCCCTGAGAAACTTTTCAAAAACAGCAGAAACCCAGAAGTCCTTAGATCACATATATGATTACATTCATGGGCTAAACAGTGCAAGAAATGTACAAGATAATGTTGGAATGTTCCATCTCAGAAAAAAAAAAAAAGAACAACAGCTACAGTGGTGGAGGCTGCAGTGAACAGAGATCATGCTACTTGTCACCCCAGCCTGGGCAACAAGAGTGAGACTCTGTCTCAAAAAAAAAAAAAAAAATCTACACAACCAGTGTGATGATTTTTGGAATGTCAGGAACATTGAGGACTATATTTTGGAAGTGAACAGAAAGGAGAATTTATGCAGTCTGGAGGCCATGAGTGATTGTAGCTGTTTTTTCTTTTTTCTTTTTTGAGACAGAGTCTTGCTCTGTCTCCCAGGCTGGAGTGCAGTGGCGAAATCTCGGCTCACCGCAAGCTCCTCCTCCCAGGTTCACACCATTCTCCTGCCTCAGCCTCCCGAGTAGCTGGGACTACAGGCGCCCACCACCATGCCCAGCTAATTTTTTTTTTTCTTTTTTTTGTATTTTTAGTAGAGACGAGATTTCACCACGTTAGCCAGGATGATCTCGATCTCCTGACCTCGTGATCCACCCGCCTCGGCCTCCCAAAGTGCTGGGATTACAGGCGTGAGCCACCGCACCCGGCCAATTCTGGCTGTTTTTTCAAATTGGCATAGAGATAAGGCGATTATCTACATTAGTTGTATACCAAGTGCCAACTGTTGTGTTCATTCTTTTCAGTAAAGATACTACATTTAGAACAACAGCTGGCCAGGCCCGGTGGCTCACACCTGTAATCCCAGCACCTTGGGAGGCCAAGGCGGGCAAATTACTTGAGGTCAGGAGTTCAAGACCAGCCTAGCCCATATAGTGAAACCCCATCTTTACTAAAAATACAAAACTTAGCCACTCATGGTGGCACACGCTGTAGTGCCACCTACTCGGAAGGCTAAGGCAGGAGAATCGCTTGAACCCAGGAGGCGGAGGTTGCAGTGAGCCAAGATTGTACCACTGCACTCCAGCCTGGGTAACAGAGTGAGACTCTGCTCCCCCCGACAAGTAAAAAGGACAACAGCTACAATTGGGGTGACCATGTGATTAAGTTTATGGTAGTCCAGTCATTCTCCAAGATCCATGTGACTTCTGCACAAGGCGGAGTAGTGTGTTTAATGATAATGAAGATGTAGTGAGTTTCATGACCCTGGGGTCTTTCAAGTCCTTTATGGTGACATTATTCTTTGCAGTTCCACAGGAAGGTTTCACTTCTAGTTTATTATCTTAGGGGATGGGGAATTCCGAATGCCTTTAGTTTTCATTTTCTACCATAATGTTCCTCGCCTTACTAATCAGATAGCCAATTTTAGGGATGCTGCTAGTACCCAAAAATTCATGTATTTCAATTATATATTCAGGAACTGGGGAAATAATCATGGAAGGGGTCCATAGTTCAAGTGGGCCCTCAATAAGTACAAGTGTTAAGTCACCATCTGCCACCTGACTACCATAAGCTTCCACTTTGGTAGTGGCCCACAGTGGTCTTTTGGGTCCCCAGAATATGGCGTCAGCTCAAGGCCACTCTCTTTATTGTCTATATTTTCTTTTCTTTTCTTTTTTTGAGATGGAGTCTCGCTGTCTCCCAGGCTAGAGAGCAGTGGCGTGATCTTGGCTCACTGCAAGGTTCAAACAGGTTCAAACAATTCTCCTGCCTCAGCCTCCCTAGTAGCTGGGACTGCAGGTGCATGCTGTCACGCTCAGCTAATTTTTTTGTATTTTTAGTAGAGACAGGGTTTCATTGTGTTAGGCAGCATGGTCTCGATCTCCTGACCTGTGATTCATCGCCTCAGCCTCCCAAAGTGCTGGGATTACAGGCGCGAGCCACTGCACCCGGCTCTATTTTCTTTTATTCTGAGACGGAGCCTCACTCTATGTCCCAGGCTGGAGTGCAGTGGCGTGATCTCGGCTCACTGCAATCTCTGCCTCCCGGGATCAAGCAATTCTCCTGCCTCAGCCTCCTGAGTAGCTGGGATTACAGTCACGTGCTGCCATGCCCGGCTGATTTTTGTATTTTTAGCAGAGACGGGAGTTTGCTGTGTTGGCCAGGCTGGTCTTGAACTCCTGACGTCAGGTGATCTGCCTGCCTCAGCCTCCCAAAGTACTGAGATTACACTTGTGAGCCACTGCGCCTGGCCATCTTTTGAATATTTTAAATTCTGTTCTTCAGTCATCTTAGGTACATAATGAAGTTATCAATAACACGTGGCTGGTGACTGCTGAATTGTTCTGTGCAGGTCTGAACTGTCTTCTGGTCATCCTCGGGGGTAACAGCATCCACAGGAGATCAGGCTGTAGGATTAAATATCAGACCAATTACTAGGATTATTTGAATGTAGGTTTTTTCCAGTATTAAATAGAGGTAATGGGCCAGGCATGGTGGCTCATGCTTATTATCCCAGCACTTTGGGAGGCCAAGGTGGGAGGATTGTTTGAGCCCAGGAGTTTGAGACCAGCCTAGGCAACCTGGTGAAACCCTGTCTCTACTAAAAATACAAAAAAGTAGCCGGACCCAGTGGTGTGCACCTGTAGTCCCAGCTACTTCGGGGGCTGAAGTGGGAGAATCACTTGAGGACGGGAGTTCGAGACCAGCCTGGCCAACATAGCGAAACCCTGTCTCTAAAATTAGCCAGGCATCGGCCAGGCGCGGTGGCTCACGCCTGTAATCCCAGCACTTTGGGAGGCCAAGGTGGGCGGATCACTAGGTCAGGAGATTGAGACCATCCTGGTTAACACGGTGAAACCCCGTCTGTACTAAAAATACAAAAAAATTAGCCAGGCATGGTGGCGGGCACCTGTAGTCCCAGCTACCCGGGAGGCTGAGGCAGGAGAATGGCATGAATGCAAGGGGCAGAGCTTGCAGTGAGCAGATATCACGCCACTGCGCTCCAGCCTGGGCGGCAGAGCAAGACTCTGCCAAATAAATAAATAAATAAAAATTAGCCAGGCATCATTGTGCATGCCTGTAATCCCAGCTACTCAGGAGGCTGAGGCCTGATAATCGCTTGAACCTGGGAGGCAGAGGGTGCAGTGAGTCCAGATCATGCCACTGCATTTCAGCCTGGACAACAGTAGGACTCTGTCTCAAAATAACAATAATAATAATAAAATAATAAGGCTTGATGATGCACACCTGTGGTCCCAGCTATTCAGGAGGCTGAGGTGGGAGCGATCACTTGAGCCCGGAAGGTCTAGGCTACAGAGTGCTGTGATTATGCCATTGCACTTAAACCCGGGCAACAGAGTGAGACCCTATCTCAATAGATAGGTTCATAGATAGATAGAGGTAATGATAGCTATTGGGAAGGATGGTTATGATAAGTGAGCACGTATATGTAAAGCTACCAGAGCTACTTCTGACACACTAGTCCTCAGTAAATGTCAGTTGCTGTTATTAATGCTATCATTACTGAGTGGTGATACCAAGTGTACAGTTTTTGGTGGCTTTCACATCTGTCACCTGCAGAGAGAAATCTGATGCGTAATATTCAGTGACTTATGTTTGATGCTTATTGTTTGGTGATTGGTGTGAACAGGACCTCAGATAACCCTGTACAGAGAAGAATGGGATTGCCTCTATTCACCTAGATTCGTAAGCTGTCCTGAGGCGATCTTGGCATCAAGGAAGACAGCATTGAGGCACACCTCACCATCAGGTTCAGAGGATGTCAGCCATTGATTTGTCCCTTGGTAAGTCCTTGTTGATGCTCTTTTTCAGAGATTCTGCTTTAGGTCGCCCTCTACAACATAAGAGTCCAGTGAGCTGGGCCTGAACAGGTATGCTGCTTTTTTTTTTTTTTTTTCCTTCTTCTTCTAGATGGAGTTTTGCTCTTGTTGCCCAGACTATAGTGCAAAGGCGCGATCTCAGCTCACCGCAACCTCCACCTCCTGGGTTCAAGCAATTCTCCTGCCTCACCCGCCCAAGTCACTGGGACTACAGCCTAATTTTGTATTTTTAGTAGAGACGGGTTTCTCCATGTTGGTCAGGCTGGTGTTGAACTCCCGACCTCAGGTGATTTACCCACTTTGGCCTCCCAAGTATTGGGATTACAGGCATCAGCCACCGTGCCCGGCCGCTGCCAGTTCTTTTACAAGGAATTGACGTGAGACACAGAATGCTGTTTTATTATATTTATATTTATTTATTTTTTTGAGACAGAATCTTGCTCTGTCACCCAGGCTGGAGTGCAGTGGTGTAATCTTGGCTCACTGCAACCTCTGCCTCCTGGATTCAAGCAATTCTCTTGCCTCAGCTTCCCAAGTAGCTGGGACCACAAGCACGCATCACCTTGCCCAGCTAATTTTTGTTTGTTTGTTTGTTCTGAGACGGAGTCTCACTCTGTCACCCAGGCTGAAGTGCAGTTGCATGATCTCAACTCATTGCAACCTCCACTTCCCAGGTTCAAGCAATTCTCTGCCTCACCCTCCTGTAATTTTTTTTTTTTTTTTTTTAGTGGAGACGGGATTTTGCCATGTTGGCCAGACTGGTCTTGAATGCCTGACCTCAAGTGATTTGCCAGCCTTGGCCTCCCAGAATGTTGGGATTACAGGCATGAGCCACTGTGCCCAGCCAGGATGCTGTTTTAGAATTCAGCCCTGGTTTGTGTGCCTTAGGAAATGCTACATAAGCTTCATGAGTATTACTACTATGGGCAGATAGAGAGTCACATTTTTCAGGGTGTAAGTTTTCTTGTAAAATGAAACTATTACCCTTTACCCAACAGGCAGCTCGGCCCACATCTGCTTTTCTGGGTCTAGCTGACACAGGACTACTATGGCATTTCATGGCAGTGTTGCGTGTGTGCAGTTTTCTCGAGTGTGCAGGAGTATATGGGAATTTCAAGCTAGGATGGAATGACTTCTAGGCATGAGAATGTGGTTAGGATGGGCAGCTCTGGCTTCTCATTGCCTTCTTACTTTTCCACTAGGGTTTTTTTCCAGGGAACCAGTCTGCCCTTTTGAAGAAAAGACGAAGGTAGAAAGGATGGTGGAGGACTACCTGGCAAATTCTTATCAGGTAAACAGACAGTGTACCATTATACAAAATGACATACTTACATCCAATAGACACATTTCCTTCTAGACAGACTCATCTCCGGAGTTTTCTTAGAGCAAATGAAGCCTTACTCAAGGACTGAGTCCCCAGATGAATTTCCCCAGGAAATGAAATCTCCTGTACATAAAGTGTTAACTTGAAAATCATCCCGGTAACTCAGTAATTACTACTTAAGCATGACTTTCATGGTGCCAACTGCATCTTTCTTACATGGCTGGGTGGGGTGACAGGTGATAAGGCAGATGAAAGTGTCCTTTTATCAAATAATTTGTTTACTCATCAGCATTTATCAGGTATCTGCAGTGTGCTCAGGAGTGTGCTACATAGAGACCAATGGGACAGGAAGAGCTCCTAACCTGGTTGTGCTGAGATAAAGTGTAAGCAATGTGCAGTGACTCATGCCTGTAATTCCAGCTATTCAAAAGGCTGGGGTGGGAGGAACACTTCAGCCCAGGAGATCGAAGCTGCAGTAAGCAGCAATTGTGCCTCGGCAACACAGTGGGACCGTATCTTTATATGTAAATAAACAAACAGATTGGATAGATAGATAGATGCTAGATAGATAAAAATTCATGTTTAGGAAGTAGTGTTCTAATCAAAAATTAAAATTCTAAAATTTTTAAAAAATATTAAAAATTAAAAATAAATAGATCAGACAAAAAAGATTTTAAAAAATTTTTATGAAGTGCTGTTCAGATGGGCAAGGTGGCTCACGCCTATAATCCCAGCATTTTGGGAGGCCAAGGTGGGCGGATCACCTGAGGTCAGAAGTTTGAGACCAGTCTGGCCAATGTGGTGAAACCCCATCTCTACTAAAAGTACAAAAATTAGCCAGGCATGGTGTTGTGTGCCTGTAATCCCAGCTACTCGGGAGGCTGAGGCATGAGAATCACTTGAACTTAGGAGGTGGAGGTTCTACTGAGCCGAGATTGCGCCATTGCACTCCAGCCTGGGCAAAAAGAACAAAACTCTGTCACCAAAAAAAAAAAAAAAAGGGGGGGGAGCTGTTCAAGGCATATGCCTGTAGGAGGTCAACCTTGAGTGTTTAGACACAAGAGCTCCTGAGACATTAAACCCTGGAGTAGATCATGGGAGACCTGAGAACCACGTATAAGTGAGTATAAGGTTCCCCTTCCTCATTCTCCAGTGAGCACTGGTGGAAGTGTTCATTGGCTCAAACCAGCATGTGTTTGATTTAGGATTCAGTAACGTTTGATGATGTGGCTGTGGAGTTCACCCCAGAGGAGTGGGTTTTACTGGACACAACTCAGAAATACCTTTACAGAGATGTGATGCTGGAGAACTACATGAATCTGGCCTCTGTGGGTAAGTAACATCACTTTGCTTGGCATGGTGGCCTGCACCTGTAGTCCCAGATACTTGGGAGGCTGAGGTGGGAGAATTGCTGGAGCTTGGGAGTTTGATGCTAGCATTGGCAACGTTGTGAAACCTCATCTCTAAAAAAAAAATCCTAAAAATAAAGACTAGGCCAGTCATGGTGGTTCACGCCTGTAATCCCAGGCTGAGGTGGGCAGATCACGAGGTCAGGAAATCAAGACCAGCCTGGCTAACGCGGTGAAACCTTGTCTGTACTAAAAATGCAAAAAATTAGTCGGGCACGGTGGCACACGCCTGTAGTCCCAGTTACTCGGGAGGCCGAGGCAGTAGAATCACTTGAACCCAGGAGGGGGAAGTTGCAGTGAGCTGAGATTGCGCCACTGCACTCCAGCCTGGGCGACAGTGAGACTTCAACTCAAAAAAAAAAAAAAAAAAAAGATTTTTAAAAATCCACTTTTCCTCAGAAGATTTAAGCTATTTTTCTCAGACTTTCAGATATCTCTGACTTTTATTTTCCATCTAGTCAAACAAAGCTACCTGTTCTGTTTTTTGTTTGTTTTTTTAGACGGAGTCTCGCTCTGTCACCCAGGCTGGAGTACAGTGGCACAATCTCTACTCACTGCAAGCTCCGCCTCCCGGGTTCTTGCCATTCTCCTTCCTCAGCCTTGCGTAGCTATTCTGTTTTTTTGTTAAGTTTATTATTTTGATATATGCTCTTTATCCTGATCTTTCCTACTTTCCTTTCCTGATAATCTTCTCTTCCTGTTCCCCATCAGTTGTAGTTTTCGCAGAAACAGTTTGTAATAAACTATCTAAACACATCAGTTGTGTAATAAACCCCACATCCTTATAGCCAAGTTTTTGACATACCAAAATCCTCAAGGTTCTCTTGCTTTTATTTTCTTTTTCCTTTTTTCTTTTTTTTTTTTTTTTTGAAATGGAGTCTCGTTCTGTTACCCAGGCTGGAGTTCAGTGGTTCAATTTCGGCTCACTGCAGCTTCCACCTCTCGGGTTCAAGTGATTCCCCTGCCACAGCCTCCCGAGTAGCTGGGACTACAGGCACGCACCAACATGCCTGGCCAATTTTTTTTTTTTTTTGTATTTCAGTAGAGATGGGGTTTCACCACGTTGATCAGGATGGTCTCGATCTCCTGACCTTGTGATCCACCCGCCTCGGCTTCCCAAAGTGCTGAGATTACAGCCATGAGCCACCGTGCCTGGCCTGTGGCTTTTATTTTCTTATTGTGTTTAATTTGAAAACAAAGACAAATGACTCATTTTAAACTAACACATTTCTTCTCTAAACCCTTAGATTTCTTTTTCTGCTTAACTTCAGAATGGGAAATACAACCTAGAACCAAACGGTCATCACTTCAGCAGGGTTTTTTGAAGAATCAAATATTTACTGGCATACAAATGGTAAGATTCATGAGGGATATTTCTTTTTTTCTTCTTTTTTTTATTGAGACAGAATCTCGCTCTGCCAGGCTGAAGTGCAGTTGCATCATCTCAGCTCACTGCAACCTCCAACTCCCAGGTTCAAGCGATTCTCTCGCCTCAGCCTCCCGAGTAGCTGGGACTAAAGGCATGTGCCACCACGCCCAGCTAATTTATTGTATTTTTAGTAGAGACAGGGTTTCACTGTGTTAGCCAAGATGGTCTTGATCTGACCTCGTGATCCACCTGCCTCAACCTCTCAAAGTACTGGGATTACAGGCGTGAGCCACCGTGCCAGGCCATGAGGGATATTTCTTAATTTCCTCTCTCAGAAAAGATTGAGAATTCCATTCTAGAAAATCAGCCCAGTTAGTGGTGTGGTTTACATCTGTAATCCCAGCTACTTGGGAGGCTGAGGTGGGAGCATCATTTGAGCCCAGGAGTTCAAGACCAGCCTAGGCAGTATAGCAAGATCCCATCTCTGATTTTAAAAAGAGCCTGGATGTGGTGGCTCATGCCTGTAATCTCAGTATTTTAGGAGGCAAAGGTAGGTGGATCACTTGAAGTCAGGAGTTTGAGACAGGCCTGGCCGGCATGGTGAAATTCCATCTCTACTAAAAATACAAAATTAGCTGCGTGTGGTGGTGGGCACCTGTCATCCCAGTTACTCTGGAAGCTGAGGCAGGACAATCACTTACTCAGAGGCACAGGTTGCGGTGAGCCAAGACTGCACCACTGCATTCCAGCCCAGGCGACCGAGTGAGACTCTATCTCAAAAAAAAAAAAAAAAAAAAAGAGGGAAGTCAGAAAAGAAAGTGAGTCCTGTAATCCCAGCACTTTGGGACGCCGAGGTGAGTGGATCACTTCGAGACCAGCCTGACCAACATGGTGAAATTCTGTCTCTACTAAAAATATAAAATTAGCCAGGTTTGGTGGCGGCACTTGTAATCCCAGTTACCTGGGAGGCTGCGGCAGAATTGCTTAAACCTGGGAGGTGGAGTTTGCAGTGAAAAAGAAACAGCACAAATGAGAGATACTTGAGAGAGAAGTAGCCTGCACTGTTGAGGGAGCAGGGTCTCTGGAGAGAGTCTGAATGTGGTGAATTTTGTGATGTTCCATACCTGTGTAACTTGTCACTTCAAAATACCGACAAGTACACATTCCCACATATGTAACTAGACATTGAGGATTTAAACAGTTTCATGAAAATCTACACAATTTGGCTGGTTGCAATGGCTGACGCCTGTAATCCCAGCACTTTGGGAAGCTGAGGCAGGAGAATTGCTTGAGTCTAGGAGATCAAGACCAGCCTGGGCAACAGGGAGACCCTGTGTCTACAAAAAACAAAAAGTTAGCCAGGCATGTTGGCATGCATCTGTAATCCAGGCTCCCTGGGGGACTGAGGCAGGATGATGGCTTGAGCCTGGGTGATTAAGGCTGCAGTGAGCTGTGATTGTGCCGTGGTACACAGCCTGGGTGACAGAGTGAGACCCTGTCTCCAGCCACCCCCAACAATCAAAAAAAGACAGTGTTTTTGTTTGTTTGTTTGTTTGTGTTGAACAATTAGAGCTAGTGGCATAGAATTCTGGCAAGAAATCAAGAGGGTAGGAAATGAGACCATGGAAGAAAAATTGTAAAAATTAGATTTATCTAAGTAGGCTGACTTGGCAGCTCATGGCTGTAATCTCAACAGTTTGGGAGGCTGAGACATGGTGTTTCTTGAAGAGTTTGAGACCAGCCTAGGCTACATAGCAAGACCTTGTCTCTATAAAAATAAATTGAGGCCGGGCACGGTGGCTCACGCCTCTAATCCCAGCACTTTAGGAGGCTGAGGTGGGCAGATCACAAGGTCAGGAGTTTGAGAACACTCTGGCCAACATGGTGAAATCCCATCTGTAGTAAAAATACAAAAATTAGCTGGGTGTGGTTGCACATACTACTCGGGAGGCCCAGGCAGAAGAACCGCTTGAACCCAGCAGGCGGAGGTTGCAGTGAGCTGAAATTGCGACAGTTCACTCCAGCCAAAGTGTGAGACTCCATCTCAAAAATAAATAAATAAATAAATCAAAAGATTGGCCAGGCGTGATGATGCATGCCTATAGTCCTAGCTACACAGGAAGCTAAGGCAGGATGATCACTTGAACCCAGCCAGGCATTTGAGGTTACAGTGAGCCATGATCACAGCAGTGTACTAAAGCCCAGGCAATGGAGCAAAACCCCAACTCTGAACAAAGTGAAACATGCCATGCATGGTGGGTCATACCTGTAATCTTACCTCTTTGGGAGGCCGAGGCAGGCAGTTCACCTGAACTCAGGAGTTTGAGACCAGCCTGGGCAACTTGGCAAAACCCATGTCTACAAAAAAAATAGAAAAATTACCCAGTGCGGTAGTGCACAACTGTATTTCCAGCTACTCAAGAGGCTGAGGCATCAGGATCACTTGAGCCTGGGAGGTGGAGGTTGCAGTTAGCAGAGATTGTACCACTGTACTGCAGGCCGGGAGATAGAAGAAGACTGTCTCAAAAAAAAAAAAAAAGAAAATTAAACATGAAAAAGTAAAATAATAATTGTCATCAAAATAATGTTTATGTGTTCAGATGGGTGAAATCTCTTTATATGTCTGAAAATGTTTTAAATCCTTTATCCCCTCCTCAGCAGACAAGAAACTACAGTGGATGGAAACTCTGTGAGAATTGTGGAGAGGTCTTCAGTGAACAGTTTTGCCTTAAGACACACATGAGAGCTCACAATGGAGGGAACACTTCTGAGGGTAATTGTTACGGAAAAGACGTCCTCAGTGTGCACAAGGAAGCCTCTATCGGACAGGAACTTTCCAAATTTAATCCATGTGGAAAAGTCTTCACCTTAACTCCAGGCCTTGCTGTACATCTTGAAATTCTCAATGGAAGACAACCATACAAATGTAAGGAATGTGGAAAAGGCTTTAAGTATTTTGCAAGCCTTGATAATCACATGGGAATCCACATTGGAGAGAAACTCTGTGAATTTCAGGAATGTGAGAGAGCCATCACACCTTCCTCACACCTAAAGCAGTGTGTAGCAGTTCATACTGGAAGGAAATCTGAAAAGACTAAGAATTGTGGGAAATCCTTCACTAATTTTTCTCAACTTTCTGCACATGCGAAAACTCATAAAGGAGAGAAGTCCTTTGAATGTAAAGAATGTGGAAGATCCTTTAGAAATTCCTCATCCTTTAATGTTCACATTCAAATTCACACTGGAATAAAACCACACAAATGTACGGAATGTGGGAAAGCCTTCACTAGATCAACTCACCTTACTCAACATGTAAGAACTCACACTGGAATAAAACCCTATGAATGTAAGGAATGTGGCCAAGCCTTCACTCAATACACAGGCCTTGCTATACACATACGAAATCACACTGGAGAGAAACCCTATCAGTGTAAGGAATGTGGGAAAGCCTTCAATAGATCTTCAACGCTTACTCAACATAGAAGAATTCACACAGGAGAGAAGCCTTATGAATGTGTTGAATGTGGGAAGACCTTCATTACTTCTTCCCATCGTAGTAAACATTTGAAAACTCACAGTGGAGAAAGGTAAATGCAAGATATGTGGGAAGGCATTTCTGTATTCCTCACCCCTAACGTTCACCTGCAAACTCATACCAGAGAGAAACCCTTCGTATGTAAAGAATGTGGGAAAGCAGGCCGGGCGCAGTGGCTCACGCCTGTAATCCCAGCACTTTGGGAGGCCAAGGCGGGTGGATCACGAGGTCAGGAGATCGAGACCACCCTGGCTAACACGGTGAAACCCCGTTTTTACTAAAAATACAAAAAATTAGCCCGGCTTGGTGGCGGGCACCTGTAGTCCCAGCTAGTCGGGAGGCTGAGGCAGGAGAATGGCGTGAACCCAGGAGGCGGAGCTTGCAGTGAGCTGAGATCATGCCACTGCACTCCAGCCTGGGCGACAGAGCGAGACTCCGTCCCCTCCCCACCCCAAAGAAAGAAAAAGAATGTGGGAAAGCATTTGCTGTTTTCTCATGCCTAAGTATGCATGAAAGAATTCACACTGGGGAGAAATCCTATGAATGTAAGGGTATGAGTATTACCATTTAGTCCATTGGTTGCCACATTTAATTATTGGCAGTGCAGAGATCATGAGATTTGTCCTAAATGCCTTGCGGAGGTTGTAATGGCTCATGGATTGGCCTTAGATGCCATCCTGAGGGTCTGAAATTAAACCTACAGGTTCTGAATACAACTTCATGGTTGCCTGAGTCTGGGCATCTGTGAAGAAGGGTCATGGATGGTGAGGTCAGTACTGCAGGCTGCCTCACATTAGTGATTAGATTCCTAAGATCATAGCGTTAACAAGTTCTGTACGAGATACATCATGCAGATTGATCCCAGCCCCTGTTGGTTAGTGGCTGCCAGTGTGGCACATTTATGTCAAAATTTACCAGAAGCCAAGATGTAGGCCCCAGAAGTGGATTGTTAAAAAGATGCTCCTCCAAGGGACTCTTCTGTTCCCACGGATCCTGCAGAGCATGGCAGGTATGAAACCATCCTTAACTGCCAGTGCACTTTCATAGCTGATTATTTCTCTGTCCCCTTCTTTTTACAAGAAGTGTGACAACCTTGCCTGTTCTGTTCTATCCTCTCTGTCCATTTTAGGTGGCACAATGTAAGTGGCAGTGTGTCTTCTAGTATAATCCAGTCTCTCTTCTCTCTTCTGTTAAGATGACTGATACAGTCCATGAATCCCACTCATGATCTCTTTATCAAGTAAATGATTGTTCAGCCACACTTTGAGGATTCTCTTCAGTACAAGTTTTCTAATTTTTGCAGTATGGATAGGCTGAGAATTTTCCAAATCTCCAGGTTCTGGTTCCTTTTTCCTTAACTATTTCTTCTGCAATTCAGGTCTCCTCTTTTGCATTTTTGCCGAGACCAGCTCTGTGGTGGAGACCCTCAACCAGCGGCGCTAGAGGAATTAAGGCACAGACACAGAACTAGAGTGCAGAGTGGGAATCGAGGCTGACAGCCTTCAGAGCTGAGAGCCTCCAACAGAGTATTTACTGACAGTAAGCCCGTGATAAACATTATTTCTATAGATTATAGATTAGCTAAAAGTATCCCTTGAGGGAATGAAAGGGACAGGCTGTGCCTTGTTATCTGCAGCAGGAACATGTCCTTAAGGCACAAATCACTCATGCTATTGTTTATGGTTTAGGAATGCCTTGAGCAGTTCTCCAGTTTTCTGCCCTGGGTGGATCAAGTGTTCTCAGCCCTCATTCCAGTAAACCAGCAACCTCCAGCGTGGGTGTCATAGCCATCAGGAGCATGTCACAGTGCTGCAGAGATTGTGTTTATGGCCAGTTTCTCATGGCCTGTTTATGGCCATATTTGGGAGGCCTGTTCCTAGCACATTTTCTTGTAAGTAGTCAGGAAGAATGAAGCTTCCTGTGTCCTTTAACACTGTAATTACAGAGCTTAGTGATACATACCCAATTTTATGTCTCTCAAGCTCTGCCTTGCACTAAATGTTAGAATACAGTTCTGCCAAGTTCTTCACGACTTCATATCAAGGGTTGTCTTTTCTTCATTTCCAAATAGCATGTTCCTCATTCCCCAATGACACCTCACCGGAATCACCCTTACCAACCTTATTTCCAGCTTGCACATCAGGATTTTTCCAGCCTCTACTCATTTGTCAGTTTCAAGGCTGCTTCACATTTTTAGTTTGTTTGTTTGTTTGTTTGTAATGGCAGTACCTCACTTTTCAATACCAAAATCTGCGTTAGTCAGCTCGGGCATCCATAACAGAATACCACAGACCAAATGGCTTACAAATTCATTTAATTTAAAACAAATGAGGTTAAAAAAACAATGTGTTTTTCTTTTTTCTGTTTTTTTTTTTGTTTGTTTTGAAATGGAGTTTCGCTCTTGTTGCCCAGGCTGGAGTGCACTGGCGTGATCTTGGCTCACCGCAACCTCCACCTCCTGGGTTCAGGCAATTCTCCTGCCTCAGCCTCCCGAGTAGCTGGGATTATTGGCATGCATCCCAAAGCTTGGCTAATTTTGTATTTTTAGTAGAGACAGGATTTCTCCATGTTGGTCAGGCTGATCTCCATGTTAGTCAGGCCTGAGCTCAGGTGATCCACCCGCCTCGGCCTCCCAAAGTGCTGGGATTACAGGCCTGAGCCACCGCGTCTGTCCCAAAGCACAAATTTATATTCTCACATATCTGGAGGCTGGAAGTCTGAGATCAGAGTGCCAGCATGGTCAGCTTCTGGTGAGAGCGTTCTTCCTGGCGTGTCAGTGCCCGCTTCGTCATGCCTTCACACGACGGAGACCAGCAAATAGGCCAGTCGGCCTCCCCTCCCCACCCCGCCCCTTCTCTTTTCACATACGGTCACACTGGGATTTGGAGCGTCATATGAAATTTGGGGGTCACTGGGGTCACTATATATATATATATGTATATAATTCCTGAAGTGGAAAACTAAGAGTCGTCATTTACAGATTATCTGATTGTCTATGTGGAAAGAGAAAATCATTAAGTACTTTGGACTGAACAGTGACGCCCAAAATTCATGTGATGAAGCTTTCTAAATATTTTCTGGCTTCACTGTACTGATTTCAACCTGCAGCACAACACCAACTAAAAGTAATAATACCAGCATACTTGTCTTTGCAGTTCTGGTGAGATATGCGCTCCATTTTATTGGCTTGGCTGTAGCTTTTTATTTTTTATTTTTTGAAGAGGTTATCTTCTGCAGGAAAGGTTTTTTCTTTATATTCAGTTTTTACATGATGAATGATTTCCCAATATTTCATAATTTATGGGGCTGAATTCCTCTTGAATTTGTTAAATGCTTCCTGCGCATCCTCTGTGATGATCATGTTTGTTTACTGATAAAACTCAAGTACCTAGAACTGCACCTAACTCATGATGGTACCTAATAAATACTTCAGTGAAACGTTGTGGTGATGCATGCCTATAGTTTTAGCTACTTGGGAAGATGGCCTGAGCCCAGGGGTTCTAGACCAGCTTAGGCAACATAGCAAGACCCCATCTCAAAAAACAAGCTTGAAGAAGTGAATGCATGGAAGGGTACTTTTCTAAAATGTGATCAGACTGGGTGCGGTGGCTCATGCCTGTAATCCCAGCAATTTGGGAGGCAGGGGTGGGCAGATCACTTGAGGTCAGGAGTTCGAGACCAGCCTGGCCAACATGGTGAAACCCTCTCTCTACTAACAATACAAAAATTAGCTGGGTGTAGCGACATACACCTGTAATCCCAGGTACTTGGGAGGCTGAAGCGGGAGAATCGCTTGAACCCGGGAGGTGGAGGTTGCATTGAGCGGAGATTGCACCACTGCACTGCATGCTGGGTGACAGAATGAGACTCTGTCAAAAATAAATAAATTAACTAAATGTGTTCTTTGTATTTATTTCTTTTCGAATGTTACATCAACCTTGTATTCCTGGATAAGCTCGACTATGGCATAATGGATCATTTAAAAAGACTTATTTGATTACCTTTACTAATATGTTATGGAGCTATGCTTGAATAACATTGCAATTTTTTTTTTTTTTTTTTTTGGTCCCTGAGTGATATATATATATATAATGACTGTCATATACTATACTGGGGCATGTTTCTACTTTTTCTGAATTCTTAATCTATAAGAATCATCTAGGCTGGGAATAGTGGCTCAGGCCTGTAATCCCAGCACTTTTGGAAGCTGAGGCAAAAGGACGCCGTGAGCCAAGGAATTCAAACCAGCCTGGGCAACATAGCAAGACCACATCTCTATTTAAAAATACTACAAAATATTTTCGGTTTTTTGGTTTGTTTCTTTGTTTTTGAGATGGAGTTTCACTCGTTGCCCAGGCTGGAGTGCAATGGCGTGATCTCAATTCACTGGAAAGTCCACCTCCCCGGTTCCAGCCATGCTTCTGCCTCACCCTCCCGAGTAGCTGGGATCACAGGCAGCCTCCACCATGCCTGGCTAATTTTTGTATTTTTAGTAGAGACAGGGTTTCGTCAAGTTGGCAAGGCTGGTCTTAAACTCCTGACCTCAGGTGATCCCCATGCCTCATACTCCCAAAGTACTGGGATTACAGGCGTGAGCCACCGCGCCCGGCCAATATTACAAAATAAAAAGTTAAAATTATCTCTTCTGGCTGGTCATAGTGGCTAACACTTTTAATCCTGGCACTTCGGGAAGCTCAGTCAGAAGGATTCCTTGAGGCCAGGAGTTCAAGATCAGTCTAGGCAATATAGACCCCATCTCTCCAAAAAAAAAAAAAAAACAGTTATCAGGCGAGGCATAGTGGTTCACGCCTGTAACCTCATCACTTTGGGAGGCTGAGGCAGGCAGATCACAAGGTCAAGAGATCAAGACCATCCTGGCCAATATAGTGAAACCCGTCTTTACTTATTTTTTTTTTTTGAGACGGAGTCTCCCTCTGCCGCCCAGGCTGGAGTACAGCGGCCAGATCTCAGCTCACTGCAAGCTCCGCCTCCCGAGTTCACGCCATTCTCCTGCCTCAGCCTCCCAAGTAGCTGGGACTACAGGCACCCACCACCTCGCCTGGCTAATTTTTTGTATTTTTAGTAGAGACAGGGTTTCACCGTGTTAGCCAGGATGGTCTCGATCTCCTGACCTCTTGATCCACCCGTCTCAGCCTCCCAAAGTGCTGGGATTACAGGCTTGAGCCACCGCGCCCGGCCGAAACCCGTCTTTACTGAAAATACAAAAATTAGCTGGGCGTGGTGGTGCGCCCCTGTAATTCCAGCTACTCAGGAGGCTGAGGCAGGAGAATCGCTTGAACTCCTGAGGTGGAGGTTTCAGTGAGCCTAGATCTCACCACTGTACTCCAACCTGGCAACAGAGTGAGACTCTGTCTCAAAAAGAAAAACAAAAAAAGACAACTAGGTTGGGCATGGTGGTTCACACCTTTAATCACAGCACTTTGGGAGGTCAAGGCAGGCGGATCACCTGAGATCAGGAGTTCCAGCCTGGGCAACGTGGTGAAACTTTGTCTCGACTAAAAATTCAAAAAATAGTATTAGCCTGGTGAGTTGGCGGGCGCCTGTAATCCCAGCCACTTGGGAGGCTGAGGCAGGAGAATCGCTTGAGTGCAGGAGGTGAAGGTTGCAATGAGTCGAGATTGCATTCCAGCCTGGGCTACAAGAGCAAAACTCCATCTCATAAAAAAGAAAGAAAGACAACTAAGGCTTGCATAAGTATTTTGAGAATATTCTATGCATGTTTTTATTTTCAAATGTGTAGCAAAAATTTATGCTTTCTGTATTTTTCATTTTTGATGGTTGTATAACTTCAGTCTCCTTTTGCATTCTGTAATGGCTTTTTAATTGTTCATTCTTTCCCATTTCTTCTGTTAATCTTGGTAGAAAGTACCCAGGTTTGTGAGTTCTTTCAAATAATATTTGGCTTGAAAAATCTACACTATTTCCCGCATGTTTTCTATTCCGCTAATTGTTATTTATATAGTTACATCAGCTTGATTTTCCTCTACTTCTTAGTCTTTCTGTACCCTTTTTAAAAAATACATACTTTAGCTGGAGTTTTAAAAAATCTGTATACCGCCAGGCGTAGTGGCTCACGCCTGTCATCCCAGCACTTTGGGAGGCCGAGGCGGGTGGATCACGAGGTCAGGAGATCGAGACCATCCTGGCCAACATGGTGAAACCCTGTCTACTAAAAATACAAAAATTAGCTGGGCGTGGTGGTGCATGCCTGTAATCCCAGCTACTCGGGAGGCTGAGGCAGGAGAATCACTTGAACCCAGGAGGCAGAGGTTGTAGTGAGCCAAGACCGCACCATTGCATTCCAGCCTGGGCAACAAGAGCAAAACTCCATGTCCAAAAAAAAAAAAAAAAAAAAAAAAAAACTTGAATAATACCAATTAGCAATCCGTTTGTGTTGAACATTTAGTACCTTACATACACTTTAGTAATGATTTGCATTAATTTCTAGCATCTTATTTTTTTCTGTCTCATTGTGTTCCCCTCTCTTTGTATTGATCATACTTTATTCTTGATGTTTGAAAGTTGTTACTTTTCACTGTTACCATAAATAACAATTTTTTTCTTTGAGACAGAGTCACTCTGTTGCCCAGGCTGGAATGCAGTGGCGCCCTCTGCAAGCTCCGCCTTCCAGGTTCATGCCATTCTCCTGCCTCAGCCTCCAGAGTAGCTGGGACTACAGACGCCCACCACCACGCCCGGAGAATTTTTTGTATTTTTAGTAGAGATGGGGTTTCACCGTGTTAGCCAGGATGGTCTCGATCTGACCTTGTGATCTGCCCGCCTCAGCCTCCCAAAGTGCTGGGATGACAGGCATGAGCCACCATGCCTGGCCTCCCATAAATAACAATTTTAAATTAAAATGTTCGTTAATACCTTTTCTTTCCAACTAAGTGCACTAGGCTGTTAGAATAAAGTGATTCCCATGTACACTTACTACACTTGGAGAGAGACCCAGACGGAAGTGCATTGTCACACAAGCCACTAGAGAGATCTGGTGGCAGAAAGAATAGGCCCCTTGACAGAGGCCCAATGCCACCCTGTGGTAGATTACAGATGGCCACAAGTCTTTGAGATTACTATCTGAAGGTAGAATCTCTCTTCTTTTTATGTGAACGAATCAGTCCTTGCTTTGACCAGTAGAAACCAGCACAACTTAGGTTTGCAAGTCCACCCTCAAGAGGCCTCTGCTAATTAAGTAGCTGCTGTTTTCAGCTAGTAATTTTGTGGCTGTTTATTACATAGTAAAGGCCAAGTGATACACATACCCCGCCCACAAGCCAACAAACTGTGGTTCTTCAGGACACATTGGGAAATCCTCCAGAACAAGGCCCACTCGTGTTAGCAGTAAAGAATTCTGAGGCTGGGCGCGCGATGGCTCACGTCTGTAATCCCAGCACTTTGAGAGGTCGAGGAGGGCGCATCACGAGGTCAGGAGATCGAGACCATCATGGTTAACATGGTGAAACCCTGTCTCTACTAAAAATATAAAAAAATTAGCCAGGCGTGGTGGCTGTCGCCTGTAGTCCCAGCTACTCGGGAGGCTGAGGCAGGAGAATGGCGTGAACCTGGGAGGTGGACCTTGCAGTGAGCTGAGATTGTGCAACTGCACTCCAGCCTGGGCGACAGAGCGAGACCCCGTCGGAAAAAAACGAATTCTGGGCCAGGCGTAGTGGCTCACGCCTTTAAACCCAGCACTTTGGGAGGCTGAGGCAGGTGGATCAGAAGGCCAAGAGATTGAGACCATTTTGGGCAACAAAGTGAACCCCCCGTCTCTACTAAAAATACAAAAATTAGCTGAGTGTTGTGGCACTCTCCTGTAGTCCCAGCTACTTGCGGGCTGAGGTAAGAGAATCACTTGAACCTGGGAGACGGAGGTTGCAGTGAGCGCAGATCGCGCCATGGCACTCCAGCCTGGTGACAGAGTGAGACTCCATCTCAAAAAACAAAAAAAAAGGCCGGGCGCGGTGGCTCACGCCTGTAATCCCAGGACTTTGGGAGGCCGAGACGGGCGGATCACGAGGTCAGGAGATCGAGACCATCCTGGCTAACACGGTGAAACCGTGTCTACTAAAAATACAAAAAACTAGCCAGGCATAGTGGCGGGCGCCTGTAGTCCCAGCTACTCGGGAAGCTGAGGCAGGAGAATGTTGTGAACCTGGGAGGCGGAGTTTGCAGTGAGCCGAGATCGTGCCACCGCACTCCAGCCTGGGCGACTAAGCAAGGCTCCGTCTCAAAAAAGGAAAAGAAAAAAAAAAAAAGAATTCTGTCAGTGTTCACAGAGGGACTGGGCATCTCCCACTATGACCTGTGATGAGAAATCAAGATTTGAATTCATATGCCTCTGCTTAGTGACTCAGCAGGCCTGAAGTCAGCAGGACTGAAGGCCCAAAGAAAGGTTGATGTTATGAGATGCAAGCAAGTTGCCAGGTAATATGGTTTGGCTGTGTCCCCACCCAAGTCTCGAATTGAATTATAGCTCCCATAATCCCCACGGTGTTGTGGGAGAGACCAGGTGGGAGGTCATTGAATCATGGGGGCAGGTTTTCCTGTGCTGTTCAAGTAATTCTCATGCCTCAGTCAGCCAAGGAGCTGGAATAATAGGCACGTGGTGTTCTTTTAACAGCGAATTAATCTCATGAGATCTGTCAGTTTTATAAGCAGCTGTTCACCTGGACAGGCTCTCTTGCCTTCTGCCATGTAAAATGTGCCTTTGCTCCTCCTTCACCTTCTGCCATGATTTTGAGGCCTCCCCAGCCATGTGGAACTGTGAGTCCATTAAACTTCTTTTTCTTCATAAATTACCCAGTCTTGGCTGGGCACAGTGCCTCACGCTGTAACAACGGCAAGGAACATAGCATCTAAGCTCAGACTTTTTTTTTTGGTAGAGAAGATATCTCACTCCGTTGCCCAGGCTGTTCTCAAACTCCTGAGCTATAGTGATCCTCTCTTCTCGGCCTCCCAAAGTGCTGGGATTACAAGCATGAGCTACCATGCCCAGCCAGACGTTTTTACATTACATGAAATTTTCAAGGTCCAGTTGTTCCTAATTCTCCATAAATCCTTTCAGAGTATTAAAAATGAAGCAAATCTTGCTAAATCTTTATATGATGCTATAAAAACTACAGTCATTAAAAACTACAGAATCATATTGGTAATGAATATTGGTACAAACGCACTAAGTAAGCCAGGAACCGTGGCTCACACCTGTAATCCCAGCACTTTGGGAGGCCAAGGCGGGTGGACCACGAGGTCAGGAGAGAGACCATCCTGGCTAAAACGGTGAAATCTTGTCTCCACTAAAACTAAAAAAGTAGCTGGGTGTGGTGGCATGCGCATGTAGTCCCAGCTACTCGGGAGACTGAGGCAGGAGGCTACAGTGAACCAAGATCGCACCACTGCACTCCAGCCTGGGAGACTTTCAAAAAACAAACAGAAAAATGCACTAAGTACAATAGTAGTGGCCAGGCAAAGTGGCTCACTCCTGGAGTCTCAACACTTTGAAAGGAGGTGAGAATACTATGCAGCCATAAAAAAGGATGAGTTCGTGTCCTTTGTAGGGACATGGATGCAGCTGGAAGCCATCATTCTCAGCAAACTATCGCAGGAACAGAAAACCAAACACTGCGTGTTCTCACTCATAGGTGGGAATTGAACAATGAGATCACCTGGACACGGGAAGGGGAACATCACACACCAGGGCCTATTGTGGGGAGGGGGGAGGGGAAGAGATGGCATTGGGAGTTATACCTGATGTAAATGATGAGTTGATGGGTGCAGCACACCAACATGGCACATGTATACATATGTAACAAACCTGCACGTTGTGCACATGCACCCTAGAACTTGAAGTATAATAAAAAAAAGGTGAAAGGATTACTTGAGCCCAGGAGTTTGAGACCTGCCTGGACAAGATAGCAAGCCCCACTCTCTATGAAAAACTTAAAAATTAAAAAATGCAGTGAGCCAAGATCATGCCACTGCATTCCAGCCTGGGTGACAGAGCAAAACTCCATAAAAAAAAAAAAAAAAAAAAAAAGGTGGGGGGTGGGAGGGAAGGAAGGAAGGAATTAGCAAACAAATTCCAACCCATGATAAGAAAACAGTAAACGCAGTGGCATTTACTCCAGGAATGTAAGTTTGGCTCTGGCTCATTTGTATCTTTGTATCTGTGCATTCACCATTATAGATGATGCCTGGAGTTTGCTCACAAGGATGCTCAAGACCCTTTCAGACATTTTTTTTTCTAAACTTATTTATTTATTTATTATGAATGACAGAGTCTCGCTCCGTTATCCAGGCTGGAGTGCAGTGGCATGATCTCGGCTCACTGCAACCTCCAGTTCCTGGGTTTAAGCGATTCTCCCGCCTCAGCCTCCCAAGTAGCTGGGAATACAGGTGTGCACCACCACACATAGCTAATTTTTGTATTTTTAGTAGATTCGGGGTTTCACCATGTTGGCCAGGCTGTTCTCAAACTCCTGAGACCACCTGATTCAGCCTGATTCAGCCTCCCAAAGTGCTGGGATTACAGGAATGAGCCACAGCACCCGGCCAGGGATACATTTTAAAAACCTAGTTGACAGCCCAGTGGGTCCCTTACCTGGGAAACTTGTTTATACTGACAGATGACTTAGCTGCTCTTTTTTTTTTTTCCTTTGTATGGAGTCTCCCTCTCTCACCCAGACTGGAGTGCAGTGGCACGATCTTGGCTCACTGCAACCTCCGCCTCCTGGGTTCAAGCAATTCTCCTGCCTCTGCCTCCCCAAGTTCCTGGGACTACAGGCACGCACCACCACTCCCAGCTAATATTTGTGTATTTTTAGTAGAGATGAGGTTTCATCAACAGGCCAGGCTGGTCTCAAACTCTTGACCTCAGGTGATCTGCCTGCCTCGGCCTCCCAAAATGCTGGGATTACAGGCAGAGCCACCACGCCCAGCGACCTAGCTGCCTTTGTCTAATCTGTTCGGTTTATGCCTGCCTAATCATTGCTCTGGCACTGGAAGCGTGACCTTGTGTTCCCACCAGCTCCCCGGGGAAATCTCAGCCAGGGGCAGCCCCTGGTTCATCAGATGGTAGGCACAAATTCAAAACACCACCACAGTAGGACATAATTTCAAAGATTTATTGCTTACAGGTCCTGAGAAAGGAGGGCAAAATGAGTTGGGAGGACAGTCCTCCATCCATGGGTCACTCAAGGCAGAGATGAGAGGCAGAGAGGAGAGAGGATGTGGCAGCTAGCTGTATACATAAGGGAGTAGGGCGTAGGTCACTAAATTTAGGAGCAAATCCCTGGATAGTCAGTTTAAAGGAAGCAGGAGGAAAACAGTATCCTGGGCAGGAAAGATGTTTCTAGATTCTTATCTCTAGCCACAGGCTTGAGCTGATTGGGTGTGGTGGTCTTTTTTGTTTTGTTTTGTTTTTTTCAGAGACAGTGTCTTGCCATGTCACCCAGACTGGAGTGCAGTGGTGCAATCATATTGTAATACCCAACCTTGTAATAACATGAATAGACTCTCCCTTAGATACTTCACCTTGTTTTAATATGAGTAGACTCTCCCTTAGCTGAGAAAACCGGACGGACTCCATTTGGCTTCTTTATTTACAAGACATCAAGGGCTCCTTACCCACCCTCTTCCTCAAAGACTTAACTTGTGCAAGCTGACTCTCAGCATATCAAAGGGTAGAATTAACTGATAAGGTACCAAGGCAAGCAACGTCCGCAGTTCCCAGGAATTCCCTTGAGAGATAGCACCGTAAAACCCCTGCCTTTGTGTCCAGCGGATAACACCCAGAGACCCCACGCCTGTCACCTTGTGAAGAATTTAAAGGCCCTGCACCTGGAACTGTTTGTTTTCCTGTAACCATTTGTCTTTTTAACTTGTTGGTCGTTATACTTCTGTAAGACTGCTGCAGCTAGAATCCCCCTCCCCTCTCTAAACCAAAGTATAAAAGAAAGTCTGGCCCCTTCTTCGGGGCCGAGAGAATGTCGTGCTTTAGCCATCTCTCGGTCACCGGTTAATAAAGGACTCCTGAATTTGTCTCAAAGTGTGGCTCTGTAACTTACTCGGTCACAATATTTGGAGGCCGCAGCGAGATATTTGCCACTGGGTGAGGGCCAGGCTCGCTCTGGGCTACGCTGGATGGATGGACGGCTTATGGGGAGGGCGCCACCTGAAAACGTTCCAGGTCCCCATAGGCGACTGTCTTCTGGAGGAGAACAGATCGAATACCGGTGTGTGCCCACAAAATTCAACTTCTGAGTCCTCAGCTTCTGGTCCCGGAAAGGTAAGTCAGATCTGACTTTGGTTTGGTGAGAGGGAAGTGACCCTGACAAGGGTGTCTCTCTCTTTGACTCTGCCCACATTCCAGGACGCTGGAGGACAGAGCCTTGGTTTTCCGTTAGGCGTCTTTGGTTCTGGTGTGGTGAGGGGGGACTGTCCCTGACCAGGGCGTCTCTCTCTGACTCTGTCCGTATTCCAGAACCCTGGAGGACAGAGCCATGGTTTCTGGCAGGCCGGCCTCTCCGTTAAGACTAGTCTGTCACTCTCTCCCCCTCTTTTTCTCTCTCTCTCTCCCTCCCATCTTTTTCTCTTTCTCTTCTCTTTCTCTTGTTCAGGTCTCCCGGAGACCTCTGTTTAGAACGGGAATAAGAAAAATTGTTATAAACTCTGTGTGACTGTGTGCATGAATGGGGAGTTCAAGGGCTTGTGCTTGAATCTCCAGTTTGTAGCTCCGCGGTGAAAGCTATGGAGTTCGAGTGGGCCCTCGCCTGCAGTTCAGTGGAGACTTCATAAGGCTTAAGGCAGCATCGGGCATAGCTCGATCTGAGCCAGGGGTTTATACCGGCCTGCCAATACTAAGAGGAGCCTAAGTCACCTCAGGGTGAGTGGCCAGGAGGGCATCTGACTGATCCCATCGTGACTGCCCACCCCCAACTCTGAAAAAGTTACCATAATTGTTTATATACCCTAGAGTCTATTGCTTGTTTTTTTGGGTTTTTTTTGTTTTTTTTTTTTTTTGAGACGGAGTCTTGCTCTGTCGCCCAGGCTGGAGTACAGTGGCCGGATCTCAGCTCACTGCAAGCTCCGCCTCCCGGGTTCAGGCCATTCTCCTGCCTCAGCCTCCTGAGTAGCTGGGACTACAGGCGCCGCCACC
>NW_012101436.1:15879-23993 GCF_000951045.1 Mandrillus leucophaeus | reverse complement strand
TTTTTTTTTTTTTTTGTCTATTGTCCAGTTTGGCGTTTATTGTCCTGTTAGTGTTTGCCAAAGTTTCGTATGTCAGGTAGTGGACACTGCCTAAGGCGTCTGGGCAAGGACTTCTTGAAGGTCCTCAGTGCTGATTTTCTATCACAGGAAGTTAAATTTATCATCAGTTTTTTGGGATGGCCATCCCAGTCCTGCGTTTTCTGTCAGAAACAAATCAGGTGTTGTTATGGGAATGAGTGTGGGAAACTTTCACCCGTTTAGGATTCCTGGCACCATAAAAGTTGCTGGCATTTAGATTGTCAAACCCCAGGTCCAAGTGACTGGACCACCTACCTCCACATTAGACCAGTGGTGGATTCAAAATAGCCACCCTGCAGACCTCGTTGCTCACCTCTTCTGTCATCCTGTAACTTTTCCCATGCCCTTAAATAGGGCACCGTGCAGAGAAACCTATGCCCATACTGCTTTACTCCGTCTGGACTCTCACTCTATTCCTCTGTGGCTACTCTCCTACCTTAGGAAAGATCCAAGTGACCCCTTTCCTGCTCATCCCCACCCTTTACCCCGTACGTCTCGTTTTCCTGTGTCGCAGCAAGTACAGCATCTCCAAGACTTGGCTCTGCGCTCCCTCCTCAAACCCTTAAAACAAAAGGCCGAGTTTGAACTATTTGCCTTTGAGTGGTAGAGACACCAAAGATATTTAGGCTATAAGTCAAAAGGCAGAGGGAAATCACATAGGTCCCACTGGCCTCGGACCTGCCTCTTTGTCCTCTCCCTAAACCTCAAAGCTTAAAATGACAGAACTCATGTGGCAGGAAGCACTGGCTATAGCTGTTTTCCTGCTTCTTTCGGCCATACTATTTCTGTTCTTCCAGTACTACAGCCCCCCAGGTCATGAATTTCTCTGTCCGTGCTGGGTTTAATATCTCTGCTCAAACCTTGTTAAACTGCCTCTAGAATGTGAAACTCTTCTTCCCGGCCTTACAAAGATTGGAGCCCCCTCCAATGTATGTTACAAAATTTCCCTCTAGGCTTCTTAGAGGATTATGGGGTCTGCCTCAAAACAGGAAAACTCTGAACACTCTGCGAAGTAGAATAGCCAACGTTTAGAGCCCGGTGGCCCCCAGAAGGGTCACTGAACCTCGCAATTGTTCAGGCTGTGTGGCGGGTTGTTGCTGGAACTCCCGGTCACCCCAATCAGTTTCCATACATTGATCAGTGGCCGAGTTGGTCAGGAACCGTCCTCCATGGCTCCGCTCATGCGCCATTCATAATTCTACCTCCAAGGTCCTTTTGAGCCAGACCTCACTTGTGCCTCGACCCTCAGCCGGCTCTACTCCTCCTGTACTGTCTCCTTCTGAAGAAGAGGAGAGTCTCCCTCACCCAGTTCCACTGCCTTATAACCCTCCTGCTCCCTTAGAATCTTCTCTGGTCTTCTCGACTACGTCCCCTGTGGGCTCTCCGCCTACTGCATCTGAGGCAGGAGGAGGTAGCCCCCTCCAGCACTGAGAGAGGCACAGTTCCCTCCGGGTGATGAGCGCTCAGCCCCATTCTTGGTTTATGTCCCCTTTTCTACTTCTGACCTGTATAACTGGAAAGCTCATAATCCCCCCTTTTCTGAAAAGCCCCAGGTCTTGACCTCACTGATGGAGTCTGTGCTCCGGACCCATCGGCCCACGTGGGATGCCTGTCAACAGCTCCTTTTAACCCTTTTCACCTCTGAAGGGAGGGAATGTCTCCGAAGGGAGGCCAGAAAGCATTTACTCACATCAGCCGATAGGCTGGAAGAGCAAGCCAGAGACCTTGAGGAGGTTTTTCCCTCTACCCGGCCTAACTGGGACCCAAACTCCTCGGGTGGGAAGAGAGTTTTAAACGATTTTCCACCAGTATCTCCTTGCGAGTATCAAGGGAGCCGCTCGGAAACCCATAAACTTGTCTAAGACGACTGCAGTTGTCCAGGGACCTGATGAGTCACCGAGAGCGTTTTTAGAACGCCTCCAGGAGGCCTATCGGACTCACACCCCTTTTGACCCTGCAGCTCCCGAAAATAGCCATGCTCTTAATTTGGCATTTGTGGCTCAGGCAGCCCTTGATATTAAAAGAAAGCTACAAACACTGGAAAGATTTGCTAGGATGAATATCAGTCAACTTTTAGAAATAGCCCAAAAAGTTTTTGACAATCGAGAGTTTGAGAAGCAAAAACAGGCAGCTCAGGCAACTGAAAAGGCCACTGATAAATATCCAAAAGACAAGCGAAAATCTTAGTGGCGGCCATCCAGGAAGCCAAGAAGGGAAGACCCCCATCACAGAGGAATGGCCAGGGAACCCCGGGTCCCCACTAAAAAGGCAAGAAAGGTGAACGGGCTCCCCTGGAGAAAAACCAACGTGCTTATTGCAGACTGGGCACTGGAAAAAGGAATGCCCATTACAGCCAGAGGAAAAATCAGCAAAGAAAAAAGTCCTCACCCTCCCTGCAACGGAGGAGTCTGATGACTGACGGGACCAGGGCTCCCTCTCTCGGCCCCTGGAAGTCCACGGTGACCACTACAGTGGGGAGCCAGCCCGTACGCTTCCTAGTAGATACCGGGGCAGAGCACTCGGTACTGCAGACACCCTTAGGCAGTGTCTTAATAAAAGAGTGACTGTACAAGGGGCTACTGGAACTATTCAGGAATATCCTGTCACACAGTCATGAGAAGTGAGTTTGGGCTCACCTTACACTGGGAAGCACAGCGCCCCCCACTGCTCAACTTCTGCTAACTACCCCTCTGTCGGAGGAACGTTTTTTAGTTTCACCATCACAACCACTGGAGAATAACACTAATCCTCTCCTATTGGACTTACAGACACTCTTTCCCTGAGTTTAGGCTGAGTCAAACCCCCCAGGACTGGCTAAGCACCATCTGCCAGTGGTTGTAGAACTCCTGGCCACTGCCTTGCCAGTCCAGGTAAAGCAATATCCTGTGAATCAGCGGGCTAGGCAGGGATCGATCCCCATATTCAGTGACTGTTACCAGCTGGCATACTCACACCATGTCAGTCCACCTGGAATACTCCATTTTTGCCTATCCAGAAACCCGGAACAAATGATTACAAATGATTACTGGCCGGTACAGGACTTAAGGGAGGTTAACAAGTGAACAGTTACCATCCATCCAACTGTCCCTAACCCTTATACTCTACTCAGCCTGCTCCCACCAGAACATACAGTACACACTGTCCTTGACCTAAAGGATGCCTTCTTTGCTATTCCTCTGGCCCCCAAGAGCCAACCAATCTTTGGTTTTGAATGGACAGATCCTGGCCTGGGAGATACCACCCAACTGACCTGGACTTGTTTGCCTCAAGGGTTTAAAAATTCCCCCACCCTCTTTGGGGAAGCCCTTCAGCAGGATCCTATACCATTCCAAGCCAGTCACCCTGTCACCCTAACCGCACACTTCTTCACTACATGGATGATCTTTTTTTTTTTTTTGAGACGAAGTCTCGCTCTGTCGCCCAGGCTGGAGTGCAGTGGCCGGATCTGGGTTCACTGCAAGCTCCACCTCCCGGGTTCACGCCATTCTCCTGCCTCAGCCTCCCGAGTAGCTGGGACTACAGGCGCCGCCACCTCGCCCGGCTAGTTTTTTGTATTTTTAGTAGAGATGGGGTTTCACCGTGTTAGCCAGGATGGTCTCGATCTCCTGACCTTATGATCCGCCCGTCTCGGCCTCCCAAAGTGCTGGGATTACAGGCTTGAGCCACCGCGCCCGGCCATGGATGATGTTTTATTAGCTACTGAAACTACTGACAACTGCTTGCAACATACTAGGGACCTACTTTACCTCCTTCAGGAGCTCGGGTATCGGGTCTCCGCCAAGAAGGCCCAGCTTTGTCTTCCCAGAGTGTCCTACCTAGGGTACGAGGTAAACCAAGGAAAAAGGGCACTCACCAGTGCCCGGAAGGAAGTCATCCTGTGAATCCCTACTCCCGCCACCAAGAGACAGGTACGTGAGTTCCTGGGGGCCATGGGATACTGTCGCCTGTGGGTATCGGGGTTCGCGGAGATTGCCAAGCCCCTGTATAGTGCGACAGGAAGGAGTGGCCTGCTAATTTAGGCTGACACAGAGCAACAGGCTTTCCAAAACCTGAAAAAGGCATTAGCTGAAGCCCCTGCTCTAGTCTTCCCAAATATGTCAAAGCCATTCCACCTTTTTGCCCATGAAAACCAGGGAGTTGCCAAAGGGATACACTCATTCAGACCTTGGGACCATGGCAATGCCCGGTGGCCTATTTGACCAAAAGACTAGACCCTGTGGCCGCCGGGTGCCCCAGTTGCCTGCCAGCAGTAGCAGCCACAGCAAGCCTAGTTCAGGGGGCTGATAAACTGGCTCTAGGTCAAAACCTAACCCTTACAGCTCCTCATGCCATACAGACTTTGCTGCGAAGTGCTTCTAGCAAACGGATGTCAAATGCTCCCATTTACAGTATCAGAGTTTATTATTGGATCAGCCTCGTTTAACTTTCTCTCCCACAAGGTGTTTAAATCCAGCACCTTTACTCCCAGACCCAGACTTCACCACACCTGTCCATGACTGCCAGGAACTGTTAGAGATCACCGAAACTGCCGACCTGATCTCCAAGATGTGCCTTTAAAGGAAGCGGATGCCACCGTGTTTACAGACGGTAGCAGCTTCCTTGAGCAGGGAGTTTGAAAGCCTGGTGCGGCCATCACTGTGGAGATGGATATTCTGTGGGCCCAAGCTCTACCAGCTGGCACCCCAGCTCCGAGAGCTGAGTTGGTTGCCCTCACACGGGCTCTCCGATGGGGCAAGGACACATGTACTAACATTTACACTGATAGTAGGTATGCCTTCGCTACTGTGCATGTACACGGAGCCATCTATCAAGAGCGTGGGCTACTCACCTCAGCAGGAAAGACTACCAAAAACAAAGAAGAAATTCTAGCCCTGCTTGAAGCCAGATGGCTCCCTCTGCAGGTGGTTGTAATTCACTGCAAAGGACACGTTGCCCGTGGTAACCAGAGGGCAGACTCTGCAGCCCAGGAGGCAGCATGGCTTCCAGTCGCGCCTCTAACCTTACTGCTTGCGATGTCCTTTCCACAGCCAGACTTGCCAGATCATCCAGCATACTCAGCAGAGGAAGTAAAACTGGCTTCGGATCTCCAGGTCAGTAAAAATCAGGAAGGTTGGTGGATTCTTCCTGATTCCTGAATCTTCATACCCTGAGCTCTCAGGGAAACCTTAATTGGTCGCCTACACTCTACCACTCATTTAGGAGGAGTAAAACGGGCCCAGCTCCTAAGGGGCCGTTTCAAGATCCCCCACCTTCAGAGCTTAGTGAACCAAGCAGCTCTCCAGTGTATGGCTTGTGCTCAGGTAAACGCCAAGCAAGGTCCTAAATCCAGCTCAAGCCACCGCCTCTGAGGAGAAAGGTGGGAAATTGACTTTACAGAAATAAAACCACGCCGGGCTAGGTACCAATACGTTCTGGTACTAGTAGACACTTTTTCTGGATAGACTGAGGCATTTACCACCAAAAATGAGACTGCCACCATGGTAGTTAAGTTTTTACTCAATGAAATCATCCCTTGACATAGGCTGCCTGCTGCCATAGGGTCTGATAATGGACCAGCCTTCACGTCATCCATAGCTCAGTCAGTCAGTAAGGCATTAAACATTCAATGGAAGCTCCATTGTGCCTATCGACCCCAGGGTTCTAGGCAGGTAGAATGCATGAACCGCACCCTAAAAAGTACTCTTACAAAATTGATCTTAGAGACCAGTGAGAATTGGGTAAGACTCCTTTCTTCAGCCCTTCTTTTTTTTTTTTTTTTGTGACGGAGTCTCGCGCTGTCACCCAGGCTGGAGTGCAGTGGCCGGATCTCAGCTCACTGCAAGCTCCGCCTCCTGGGTTTGCGCCATTCTCCTGCCTCAGCCTCCCCAGTAGTTGGGACTACAGGCGCCCGCCACCTCGCCCGGCTATTTTTTTATATTTTTTAGTAGAGACGGGGTTTCACCGTGTTAGCCAGGATGGTCTCGATCTCCTGACCTCGTGATCCGCCCGTCTTGGCCTCCCAAAGTGCTGGGATTACAGGCTTGAGCCACCGCGCCTGACTCTTCAGCCCTTCTTAGAGTAAGATGCACTCCTTACCGGGCTAGGTTTTCACCTTTTGAAATCATGTAAGGGATGGCGCCGCCTACCTTGTCTAAGCTAAGGGATACCCAGTTAGCAGAAATATCACAAGCTAATTTATTACAGTACCTGCAGTCTCTCCAACAAGTAATAGATATCATCCAGCCACGTATCCGGGGAGCTCATCCCAATCCAGTTCCTGACTAGAAAGGGCCCTGCCACTTATTCCAGCTAGGTGACCTGGTGTTTGTTAAAAAGTTCCAGAAAGAAGGACTCACTCCTGCTTGGAAAGCACCTCATACTGTCATCCTCACCACGCCGACGGCTCTGAAGGTGGACGGCGTTCCTGCTTAGATTCATCACTCCTGCATCAAAAGGCCAACAAAGCCCAGCAGGAAACATAGGTCCC
The DNA here is from genome assembly GCF_000951045.1 of Mandrillus leucophaeus. Classification (NCBI taxonomy): domain Eukaryota; kingdom Metazoa; phylum Chordata; class Mammalia; order Primates; family Cercopithecidae; genus Mandrillus; species Mandrillus leucophaeus. Next base: position 17,449 of record NW_012101436.1, on the reverse strand, counting down.
CAAGCCTGGGCCAGGCCCCTTAAAACTGCACCTAAGTCAAGTGAAGCCATTAGATTAATCTTTTTATTTACCTCTCTTGTTTGTTTCCACCTGTTATGCGCTTGGTGCCTTCCTATTTCTTTCTCCTCACTTCTTTCACGACAGGACGTGTGCTTGCAAACACTACTTGGAAGACAGGAACCTCCAAGAAGTCTCTTTTGCAGTCAATTTGTGTGCTTTGTTCCCAGAACCTGCCCATACCCCAGAGGGACAACGCAATCTGTCGGTCACGGGAGCAGGGAACATCGACCTTGCTGCAGGATTTAGACACTCCGGGAGCCAGACTGTATGTGGGAGCTCCAAAGGTGCAGAAAAAGGACTCCAAAATGTTTTACTATGTCCTGGAAATCACCCTGACTCTAGTTGTTGAGATACCAGTTTTCTGCCCTAACTGGCCATGTGTAACTCTAGCCACTTACTCTGGGGGATCAACGTGATCTTCGACTCTTTCCATAGCTCGTGCTTCCCGTCCTAGACTGTGTACTGGAAAAAAATGTAATCCTCTTACTATAACCGTCATAACCCTAATTTAGCTCAATGGTATTATGGCATGTCATGAGGATGAAGGCTTTATATTCCAGGATTTGATGTTGGAACTATATTCATCATCCAGAAGAAAATCTTGGTCTCATGGAGCCCTCCTAAGCCAATTAGGCCTTTAACTGATCTAGGCGACCCTTTGTTGCAAACACCCAGACAAGCTCGATTTAACTGTTCCACTGCCATTCCTAGTTCCTAAACCCCAGCTACAACGATAACATCTCCAACCCAGCCTGATGTCCATTCTAGGCGGGGTACATCACCTCCTTAATCTCGCCCAGCCTAAACTAGCTCAAGATTGTTGATTGTTGGCTATGTTTAAAGGCCAAGCCCCCTTATTATGTGGGATTAGGAGTAGAAGCCATGCTTAAAAGTGACCCTCTCTCTTGTCGTGCACGACCCCGTATCCTCACACTAGGAGATATGTCTGGGAATGCTTCTTGTCTAATTAGCATCTGATATAACTTACCTGCTTCTCCCTTTCAGGCTACTTGTAACCAGTCCCTGCTTACTTCCTTAAGCACCTCAGTCTCCTACCAGGCACCTAACAATACCTGTCTAGCCTGCACTTCAGGTCTCACTCACTGCATCAATAGGACTGAACCAGGACCTCTCCTGTGCCTGTTAGTTCACGTGCTTCCCCAGGTATACGTGTACAGTAGGCCAGAAGGACAACTTCTCATCGCTTCCCCTGAATTACATCCCAAATTTCGCTGAGCCACCCCACTCCTTGCACCCCTCCTGGCCGGCCTTAACGTAGCCAGATCAGCCATCCTTTCTGAGCAGCGACCCACAGGTAGAAGAAGCCTGTGGATACTCTCTTGCTGTTTGCTACCTCCCCCACTGGTAACCTGTCAAAGCACATCCCAAATAAAGCTTGTGTGCTACTGCCGCCTTGTGGTCACATCTTTTTCCTTACTCAGCCAAGAAATCACTTGAACACCCTAAATGCGTGTATGGTTTTATTCTTTACATTTAGATCCCTAGTCTG
>NW_012101436.1:10724-15345 GCF_000951045.1 Mandrillus leucophaeus | reverse complement strand
TCGTCAGGCTGGAGTGCAGGGAAGCAATCTCCTGCAACCTCCCCCTCCCGGGCTCAAGCGATTCTCTTGCCTCAGCCTCCTGAGTAACTGGGATTACAAGTGCCCACCACCATGCCCAGCTAATTTTTGTATTTTTAGTAGAGACGGGGTTTCACCAAGTTGGCCAGGATGGTCTCGATGTCTTGACCGTGATCCACCTGCCTCGGCCTCCTAAAGTGCTGGGATTACAGGCGTGAGCCACCACGCCCGGCCACGCTTGGCTAATTTTTTTTGTATTTTAAATAGAGATGGCGTTTCACCATGTTGGGCAGGCTGGATTTGAACTCCTGACCTCAAGTGATCCTCCCGCCCTGGTCTCCCAAACTGCTAGGATTACAAGCATGAGCCACCGCGCCTGGCAAAATACATTTATGAACCAAATTTCTACATGTTCTTGGGTCTGTTTTTAGATATTTTATTAGTGTGTTTCTGCTTCATGTGCTAGTACCACATAGTTTTAATTATAGAGGCTTCATAGTATGTTTTAATTAATTAATTAATTTTTTAGATGGAGTCTCACTCTGTCAGCCAGGCTGGAGTTCAGTGGCACAATCTTGGCTCACTGCAACCTTCGTCTCCCAGGCTCAAGCAACTCTTCTGCCTCAGCCTCCCAAGTAGCTGGGATTACAAGCATGTGCCACCACGTCTGGCTAATTTTTGTACTTCTAGTAGAGATGGGGTTTCACCATATTAGCCAGGCTTGTCTTGAACTCTTGACCTCAGGTAATTTGCCCACCTTGGCCTCCCAAATTGCTGGGATTACAGGCGTGCGCCACCATGGCCGGCCTTTATTTTTATTTTACAATAATTTAATTATTTGCCTTGCATGAAAACTGTCAATGTTTTATCTGCTGCTCATCATTGCTTTTGTTTTTGTTTTCTTGGTTATTATTAGATGTTTGTTTCTCCACATAAAATTTAGTATCAATGTACTTAACTCCAGAAAAAACTTTTCATATTTTTATTGGGATTATGTTACATTTCTGAATAATCTTGGGGAGAATGTCTGGTATCAGTGCTATTTTACAGCGTGGGAAATGTGATCCTGGCCCATGTGGTAAGATCAGAAAAATAATAGAAACACATATTTTTGGCCAGGGCAGTGGCTCACACCTGTAATCCTAACACTTTGGGAAGATGAGGCGGGTGGATCACAAGGTCAGGAGTTTGAGACCAGCCTGGCCAATATGGTGAAACCATGTCTCTATTAAAAATGCAAAAATTAGCTGGGCGTGGTGGCACGTGCCTGTAGTCCCAGCTACTCAGGAGGCTGAGGCAGAAGAATGGCTTGAACCCAGGGGGCAGAGTTTGCAGTGAGCAAAGATCACACCACTGTACTCCAGTCTGGGCGACAGAGCGAAACTATGTCTCCAAAAAAAAAAAAAAGAAATAACATTTTAAAATTTTATTTTATGTATATATATAGAGAGATGGGGTTTTGCTGTGCAGCCCAGGCTTGTCTTAAACTCCTGGCCTTAAACCATCCTCCCACCTTGGCCTCCCAAAGTCCTAGGATTACAGGCATGAGCCACCATGCCCAGCCAGAAATACATATTTGATGAAGATTTTTAAAAAATCAAGAGTTATAGAAAATATTATTATATTGAAAACGTTGTTGGGCACGGTGGCATATGCCTATAATCCCAGCACTTTGGGAGGCTGAGGTGGTCAGATATTTTAGGTCAGGAGTTTGAGATCAGCCTGGCCAACGTGGTGAAATCGTTCTCTACTAAAAATACAAAAATTAGCTGGGCATGGTGGCAGGCACCTGTGATCCCAGCTACTGCAGAGGCTGAGGCAGGAGAATCGCTTGAATGTGGGAGGCAGAGGTTGCAGTGAGCTGAGATCAGGCCACTGCACTCAATCCTGGCCAGATCCAGTGAGATCTGTCGCAAGCAAGCAAGCAGCAAGAAAGAAAACACAACGCGATCAGCAGGTTTTAAAGAATAAAGAATGAAAAAATAAAGGCCTACAGAAAGCCTGACTGAATGGAAGAGACAGACCATGCCATTCACTGGCAGGTTTATCAATATGGAAGAATCATGGAAAGGCTCTAGGAACATGAGGACAGACATACAAACAAGCTTTATATTTATATCTAAAAACTAAAGTAGAGGTTCCTCTTCAAAGACATTCCTTCCCATTTAATTAGAAATAAATAGTAACTTCTCTTAGAAGCAAAATTTATTCAAAGACCTGTGCTAACATTCTCAAATATCTGCTAGCCGTTACAAAGATATCAATGTACTTTATGTTCTTAGCTCCCACAATTTAGTCTAAATATTTGCCCTGGCATGCTTATACTGGTCCAAACAAGCATTAGGTCATAGCCTGTTCCTTTTCCTTATTTGAAGGTGTTTTGACCCTTCTCAGCATTCCACAAGTTACTTCCTCCTTCCTTTGTTCTCATCTACCTTTGCCTCTTTTAAAAAGTTATAAGTTGCTAGGCAATCAGGACAAATATAGAATGTGAGGTCCCGTTCCAGCCAACAGAAACCGAATACAGCAGTAGGGTGGAAGCATCAGGTTATAAACGACCCTGTCTCCTTTGTTTGGTGTACTCTCGTGGCAAAACTGCTGGTGAGTGTACCCTTTCTGTAGGAACGAAAAACGTCCTTGCTGAGTAAATTAAATTAATGTTCAAGTGCTATTTCTTCATGGCAGCGAGGAACAAGCATTTCAAACATATATATATGTATACACACACACCATATATATGTATGCACATATACATACATAAATAGAGACAGGGTCTTGCTACTTTGCCCAGGCTGGTCTCAAACTCTTGGACTTGTAGAAAATGAAATAGCGGTTCCTCTTCAAAGGGACTTTCCTCCCAGTCTGAAAATAAATAGTAATCCCTCTTAGAAGCCAAATTTTCTGAAAGATCTGTGGTAATATTCTTAAATTCTACCAGCTGTAATAAAGAAATCAATATACTCTGTGTTCTTAGCTCCCACATTTTAGCCTAGATATTTGCCCGGGCATGCCTGAACTGGTCCAAGCAAGCATTAGGTCATGGCCTATTCCTTTATTTAGAAGTGTTTTTGCCTCTCTCAACAGTCGACAAGTTATTTCCTCTCTTCCTTTGTTCTCCTCTGCCTTTGCCTCTTGTGGAAAGTTCTAAGTAGCTAGCCAATCCAGTCATGTATAGAAGGTGAGGTCCTGTTCTGGCCAATGGAAGATGGACACAGCAGTAGAGTGGACACGTCAAGTTTAAATAACCCTGTCTCTTCTGTTAGTGTGTGCTCTGGTGGCAAAACTGCTAGCCAGTGGCACCCATTCTGCAGAAAGTAAACTAGCCTTGCTGAGATCCTTTGTCTCAGTGTTGATTTTGCCACACTAAGCACCAGTTCCCAGCAGACTCAAGCTATGTACCTGCCTTAGTCTCCCAAAGTGCAGGAATTACAGGCGTGAGCCACTGCGCTCTCCCGAGAAAACCTTTAGAGGAGCATCCCCTGGGATGCGTCCAATCCCTCATCCCCGCCCTTCCAGCCTAACCAGCCGCCTGAACCGCCTGCTAGGCCCGGTCCCACCTCTAAACCGCCCCCGAGTACGGGCCCCACCCCTCGCCCACAGTTCCGTCTGGAGGCCCGGTTTTAACCTCAATGTTTTCTCTGGATCTATTTCTGCATCCCCCTCCCTGTGCTAACCCCAGGCCTTCTCCGCACCCACCCGGGAGGAAACCAGAATTTCTGTGTTTGAAACTCGAGCCCACGAGCCCCGCCCGGCCAGAGGCTCGAAGCGGAAGTGACGTCAGCGCACCACCGCCATCTTTTCCGGCGGTGGCTCCTCTCGGTCAGTGGGGTTTTGCCTTTATGGTGGCGGAGTCAGCCGCGGCTGTGGTGAGTTCCGCCTGCTTGGCGGTTCCGTAGATAGCAGGGGGCGGCAAAGGAATGATTGCGCGCCGTCGCGCAGGAGCCTCCCGCATCCGGTTCACTTCGCTCGCTTCTCCAGTCGCTCGCTTCTCCAGGGACTATCGGTCCTTCCTGCGCAGCCAGTTCCGAGAGGCTGCACACTCAGCTCACTGCAACCTCTGCAACCTCTGCCTCCTGGGTCAAGCAGTTCTCCTGCCTCAGCCTTCCGAGTACCTGGGATTACAGGCAAGTGCCACCACGCCCGGCTACTTTTTGTATCTTTAGTAGAGACGGTTTTGCCATGTTGGCCAGGCTGGTCTTGAACTCCTGACCTTAGGTTATCTGTCTGCCACGGTCCCCCAAAGTGCTGGGATTATAGGTGTGAGCCACCGCACCCGGCCAACTTTTGAAAATTTTAAATTCTGTTCTTCAGTTATCTTGGGTACATAGTGAAGTTAATAACACACATGGCTGGTGACTACTGAATTGTTCTGTGCAGGTCTGAACTGTCTTCTGGTCATATTGGGGGGTAACAACATCCACAGGAGATCAGGCTCTAGGGACAAATATCAGACCAATTACTAGGGTTGTTTGAATATAGGTTTTTTCAGTATTAAATAGAGGTAATGGGCCAGGCATGGTGGCTCATGCTTATTATCCCAGCACTTTGGGAAGCCAAGTCAGGAGGATTGTTTGAGCCCAGGAGTTTGAGACCAGCCTGGGCA
>NW_012101436.1:1205-1672 GCF_000951045.1 Mandrillus leucophaeus | reverse complement strand
TTTATTTTTTTTTTTAGTATGTTTTAATTTACGGTGGTAATCCTGGAAACATCATCAACAGCATCAGCTTTGTGCTGTAAGAAATATATATCTTCCTTCCTATTCTTTTTTTTTTTTTTGAGACGAAGTCTCGCTCTTGTGCCCCAGGCTGGAGTGCAATGGCACGATCTCGGGTCACTGCAACCTCCAACTCACAAGTTCAAGCGATTCTCCTGCCTCAGCCTCCTGAGTAGCTGGGATTACAGGTGACTACCACCATGCCCAGCTAATTTTTGTATTTTTAGTAGAGACGGGGTTTCACCATGTTGGCCAGGCTGGTCTCGACCTCCTGACCTCCGGTGATCCGCCCACCTTGGCCTCCCAAAGTGCTGTAATTACATGCGTGAGCCACGGCATCCGGCCTTCTTCCCCTATTTGATTTAGTAAATTGGAAACTCCAGGGTTGGGGCCCAGTCATCTGTGTTTTC
>NW_012101436.1:0-1155 GCF_000951045.1 Mandrillus leucophaeus | reverse complement strand
TTCAGGAGGCTGAGGTGGGAGGATCACTTGAGCCCCAGAGGTTTAGGCTACAGAGAGTCATGTTGGTGCCATTGCACTTCAACCTGGGCAACAGAGTAAGACCCTGTCTCGATAGAGAGAGAGAGAGAGAGAGAGAGAGAGAGAGAGTAGAGGTAATGATAGCTATTGGGAAAGATGGTTGTAATTAAGTTATCATGTATATATAAAGCTACTAGAGCTACTTCTGGCATATCAGTCCTCAGTAAATGTCAGTTACTGTCATTAATACTTTTGTTATTGAGTGACGATACTGAGTGGGCAATTTTTGGTGGCCTTCACATCTGTCACCTGCAGAGGCAAAGTTCAGGCATAATGTTTGATGACTGATGTTTCATGCTTGTTGTTTGATGATTAATATGAACAGGACCGCAAATAACCCTGTACAAAGAGAAATGGAGATTGCCTCTATCCACCTAGATTAATAAGCTGCCCTGAGGTGATCTTGGCATCAAGGAAGGGATGCACGTCGCACTGTCAGCTTCAGAGAATGGCAACCATTGATTTGTCCCATGGTAAGTCTTTGTTGATGCTCTTTTTCAGAGATTCTGCTTTAGGTCACCCTGCATACCACAAGAGTCCAGTGAGCTGGGCCTGAGCAGGCATGCAGCTGATTCTTTTAGGAGGAATTGAAGTGAACCACAACAGAATGCTGTTTGTTTGTTTGTTTGTTTGTTTTTGAGACAGAATCTTGTTCCATCACCCAGGCTGGAGTGCAGTGGTGCAATCTTAGCTCACTGCAACCTCCGCCTCCCGGGTTCAAGTGATTGTCTTGCCTCAGCCTCCCAAGTAGCTGGGACCACAAGCACATACCACCAGGCCTGGCTGATTTTTGTTTGTTTGTTTTTGTTTTTGAGACGGATCCTCACTCTGTCTCCCAGGCTGGAGTGCAGTACCGTGATCTCGACTCACTGCAACCTCTGCCTCCTGGGTTCAAACAATTATCTGCCTCAGCCTCCCATAATTTTTGTATTTTTAGTAGAGATGGGGTTTCATCATATGGGCCAGTCTGGTGTCAAATTCCTGACCTCAAGTGATTTGCCCGCCTTGGCCTCCCAGAATGTTGGGATTACAGCCATGAGCCACTGTGCCCAGCCAGGATGCTGTTTTAGAATTCAG
>NW_012101435.1:126493-128292 GCF_000951045.1 Mandrillus leucophaeus | reverse complement strand
TGTATTTATATTCAATGATTCTTGATTGAACTACGAAAGGTCCTCCATGGAGAAATGATCTTCCCTGTGAAACAAGACTGCCCTTTATGAGATTAAACAACATCTGGACCTAGATACAGACGTAATTTTTACTAGCTTTGATGACTAGTAACCATTAGAACTAAATGGTTCTAATAGTAACTAAATAAAACTAGCAGCCTCTTCCCCTGGAAGAGTAATGTCCCAATGGTTTGGCTAATGTACAAGCTGATGGCAAAAGAACTAGCAAAACAGGAATTTAGGATTAAACATATGAATAATAAAGCCTAAAGCTACCCCATTTGGAAGTATGTACACAGGTTTATGGTCTCTATGATAATGTAGATTTAGTCAGTCCTCCATATGTTAGTTCCACATCCGTGGATTCAACCAACCTCAGATTGAAAATAGTAGGGGGCAAACATCCATCTGTACTGAACACACACAGATATTATTCCCTAAACAATACAGTATAACAAATATATACGTAACATTTACATTCTATTAGGTATTCTAAGTAATGTAGAGATGATTTAAAGTATCCAGGAGTATGTGTGTACATTATAGGCAAATACTGTGCCATTTTATACTAGGGACTTGAGCATCTGCAGATTTTGATATCAGAGGGAGGTCCTTGAACCAATCCCTCGGGGATACGAAGGAACAACTGTGCCTCATTAGCATGAACTTTAAGAAACATTAATATACCTAACACACTCACTAAGAGAAATTAATACAGCCTAATAGGATAAGTATTTACAATGCAAAGCAGCCACTGTTCATATATTAGCAACATCCAAATACCCATATGTACATAAAATTGTATGTGCTCTCAGTATTGATGCCATTTTATTGGCCAAAAATCAATCACAAATAGATAACATATGCTTACATTTATATAAACTAAACTCACCAAATTTGTTATTTGGAATGTAATGAGCATCACGTATTCAGAAACCTTCTAACTGTATCTTTTAATAATAAAATATGTTTAGGTGATTATAAACATTCTTTAGAGTTAGCGAGAAGTCTATTTTAGAAAGAAAAAAAAATGGCTAGAAACATTAAAGAAATTCTTTAAAATCCCAAATTCCCATTGGCATGACCTCTGTGAATTAACATAAACACACTCTCACAGTTGGTGCTCAGTTGGGTCTACGTGTCTGTTTGACAGCAAGCACACCAAGATGGCTTGTGTCCCTGGGCCTCATGCTTACTTGGCTTTTCTTGGCCCTTAGGCCACCCCTAACATGCTCTTTCTATTTCTTGTTCCTCTATCTCTAAGTATGACCCTCTTTTCCTTCTTTTTCCTGGAGAAGGAAGAAACAAGAAAACTAACATTTATTGAGCACAAAATGTTAGGGTTTCTCAGAATTGGACTCTAGGGCTTCATTGCTTTTGCTGTACTGTCCCCCTAGAGAAGATGAAACATAGCATGAACTTAGGAAACACTTTGCCTGGGTCAAATCCCGGCCCTTCTACATTCTAGGGGTGATCTTGGACAAGTTACTTAACATCTGTGTGCCTCAGATTCCCCCCACGTGGTAAAACAAGCACAGTAATCATAGAGTCACGGTGAGGACTGAGTTAACAGTTAAATGAGTTCTTCTAAAGCACTTCGAACAAAGCCTGGCAAAGAGTAAGCCCCCTATCAGTATAAGATGCTATTGTTCCCAAAAGCATGGAAATAGAAGTTCAATGGGAATACGAATTCAATTCCCATTAATGTGAAAACCAATTTGCTGATGACTCCCTGTAGTATGTCTCCACTCAGACCTTTT
>NW_012101435.1:119712-126443 GCF_000951045.1 Mandrillus leucophaeus | reverse complement strand
GTATCTCTAAGTATGACCCTCTTTTCCTTCTTTTTCCTGGAGAAGGAAGAAACAAGAAAACTAACATGTATTGAGCACAAAATGTTAGGGTTTCTCAGAATTGGACTCTAGGGCTTCATTGCTTTTGCTGTACTGTCCCCCTAGAGGAGATGAAACATAGCATGAACTTAGGAAACACATTGCCTGGGTCAAATCCCGGCCCTTCTACATTCTAGGGGTGACCTTGGACAAGTTACTTAACATCTGTGTGCCTCAGATTCCCCCCACGTGGTAAAACAAGCACAGTAATCATAGAGTCACGGTGAGGACTGAGTTAACAGTTAAATGAGTTCTTCTAAAGCACTTCGAACAAAGCCTGGCAAAGAGTAAGCCCCCTATCAGTATAAGATGCTATTGTTCCCAAAAGCATGGAAATAGAAGTTCAATGGGAATACGAATTCAATTCCCATTAATGTGAAAACCAATTTGCTGATGACTCCCTGTAGTATGTCTCCACTCAGACCTTTTCTCTCATATCCCACCACTGATTGGCATTTCTACTTGGACATCTCACAAATGTCCCAAAAGTAACATGTCCAAGATGAAATTCTTGACCTTTTCCTTCAAACCCATTCCCTCATCCATACCCCTAGTCTTCAGTCTTCACTATCTTGGTGAATGCCACATTATTTACCCAATTAGAGAAGCCAAAAATGTACAAAGTATTCATAACTCTTCCCTTTCCCTCAATCCAAGCCCAATTCATAAGTCCTATCATTTTCACCTCCAAAATACATCTCAAATTGACCAACTTCTCTCCATCTCCACAGCCACTGCCTTCATCTAGGCCAGCAACCCTCTTGCAAGGTCCCTGAACAGCCACCTCATGGGTCTCTCTGCTTTTGTCCTTGTAGTGCAACCACCCATTTTCCCAAGAGCAGATTTCTCAAAGTGAAAATTTAATCATGTCACTCTCCTCCTGTTCAGCATTCCTCAATGGCTTCCTGTTGCACTGAGAATAAAACCCAAGCTCCTTTTCAAGATCTGGCCCATGCCCATCTCACTTTGATGCACCTCCACCCCCTCTTCTTTCAACATGCTAAGCTCTGTCCTATGTTTAGCACATGCTATTCACAATACTCTCTCTTCTTCTGTTCAGCTGACATCTTTTCTTTCTATCAGCCTCTTTAAGAGGCCTTTCCTGACCCTACTTAAACTGGGTATTTCCTTTTATTTTTTTTCTGTCTCAGCTTGTTTCTTTCCCACAGTGCAGTCACTCACAATGTGTAATTATATTCATTTATTTACCATCCCCCCTTCTAGAATGTAAGTTCCATGAAGGTAGGGGTGACAGAGTCTCTTTCTACATTTTAGCCCCACCAACTAGCATCTGGCTTAGTAGACACTCAATGATATGGTATGATTGACTATGAATGAACTTACTGTGCTATTTTACATGTATTATCTCATTTATTCTTTACCACAATCAGACAAAGCATTTATTATCCCCATTTTAAAGACGAGCCAACTAAGGGTGAGAAATATCAAAGGGAATGCAGGAACAAGATTCAAATGCAGGCCAGTGTTGAAATGGCTATGCTGCCTCCACCACACCACATTGCTCCCCCCATCTAGTCCCCAACAGCTAGATTCAACTCTCTGTGTCCACCCAGTTTCTGACCACTTCTGCCTCTAAGAAGTCACAAGTGTTTCCTATCATATGGGTTTCAAGCCTCTCATAAGCTGTGGAGAATAAAAGCAGTGGTCCTAAATGAGGCAATTTTGCCTCCCAGGGTACAATGGCCAGCATCTGGAGACATTTTCGTTGTCACTACTGGGGAGGTACTAGTGGTATCTTGTAGGTGGAAGCCAAAGAAGCTGCTAAAATCCTGCAGTGCACAGGACAGCCCCCATGACAAAAAAATTATCCCACCCAAAATGCCACAATGCTGAGGTTGCAAAGCCTTGTCAATAAAGAACCAGGTTAGAGCAGGGGTACCCTTGCCACTGACCACAGGAACCAGGTGGGTAATGGGAATGAGTCAAACAGGACTGATGCAAAGCGGGGTAAAGGTAGTTTTTATCATCCACTTTTTCCATACTCAGGTTCTTTTTTTACTGTTTTGTAAATCGTATCTCATGTGAGTCTTTCACCACAGATGCTTTGTTTGCATGTCTAATGGGTATATCTTTTACTACCACAAAGAAAAGCACCCTTGCCATCTTCACTTGAAACACAGAGCCTTCTCCAGCTACCCTTTTGTCTTCTCTTTTCATAAAGGACACGGGTATAAAAAATACGTCACTCTTCTCTTAACTCTAATTACAATAACGGCCTAATCAGATGATAAATGGCAAATAACAGCCCCAGTTTTGGGGAAACTGTAGAGATCAGGAGAAGCTATGGCAAACTGGCCTGTCTGTGTCACGTCCTCATGGGGGAGCGGGGGAGATTCACATAGTTCTCGCAGATTGTTGCCATGTAGGAACATCAGCTCACTGAGCTAGACGCCTACTATCAAAGAGAGGCAGGACATTAACTTTTGAAAACTACTGATGATTCCCTTTACCACCACCACCGCCGCCGCCTCCACCACCGCCACCACCCTCCCCATCCCAGATTCAGATTTAACTGGTTTGATGTTGGCTTGGATACCAAACTGTATTAAAGTTTCCAAGTGACTCTAATACACAGCTAAGACTGAGAAGCCCTGTTCTGGTCCAGGTCTTTCCTTTTATATGTGTACAAATCTGAGGCTCAGAAAACTAAACGCTTTGCTCAGGCACCTAACTAATTTAAAACAGGTTATGGAACCTGAAAATAGTTCCTGTGTTTTCAAACTGTGGGTCACAACACGGGATCATGAAATCAATTTAATGGCTTAAAAATAATATTTTTTAAAAAAGAATAGAAAATCAGAATGTACTATACATTATAGGGTTAAATATCATGACATGCATGAAAAAATGCTCATCATCACTGGCCATCAGAGAAATGCAAATCAAAACCACAATGAGATACCATCTCATACCAGTTAGAATGGCGATCATTAAAAAGTCAGGAAAAAACAGGTGCTGGAGAGGATGTGGAAAAACAGGAACACTTTTACACTGTTGGTGGGAGTGTAAACTAGTTCAATCATTGTGGAAGACAGTGTGGCGATTCTTCAAGGATCTAGAACTAGAAATACCATTTGACCCAGCAATCCCATTACGGTATATACCCAAAGGATTATAAATCATGCTGCTATAAAGACACATGCACATGTATGTTTACTGCGGCACTATTCACAATAGCAAAGACTTGGAACCAACTCAAATGCTCATCAATGATAGACTGGATTAAGAAAATGTGGCACATATACACCATGGAATACTATACAGCCATAAGAAAGGATGAGTTCATGTCCTTTGCAGGAACATGGATGAAGCTGGAAACGATCATTCTGAGCAAACTATTGCAAGGATAGAAAATCAAACACCGCATGTTCTCACTCATAGATGGGAAATGAACAATGAGAACACTTGGACACAGGAAGGGGAACATCACACACTGGGGCCTGTCATGGAGTGGGGGAAGGGGGGAGGGATAGCATTAGGAGATATACCTAATGTAAATGACGAGTTAATGGGTGCAGCACACCAACATGGCACATGTATACATATGTAACAAACCTGCACGTTGTGCACATGTACCCTAGAACTTAAAGTATAAAATAAATAAATAAAAAGATACAGCTCCAGATTAAAAAATATATACATCGTGACATGAAACTTTTGTCTTAAATATATGCATATAAGTGCTGGTTAGTCTCCATTTACCTCTTCAAATCCATTCTTCTCCCTTCTCTACCCTGTTCTCGGCCCCAAGAGGCTAACCCTACAGAGTGTTTCAGCTGTGCCCCTTGCCCAAGGGTTTCTAGTAGCTTCAGCCAGGGAGAGACACTAGAGGGAGACCAGAGGGTGCAGGGAAAGTGCTTGAGGTCACTCTTCTGGAGTGATTTCGCTCCCCCAGCACAGCTCTCACTGAGTGCAGCCTCTGATAAAGCTCCCCTTTCCCTTCAGACCCAGAGGTGGTAGCACCTTCCTGTTGGTGACAATCCTTGGGTGATGATTCAATATCCTTTGTGGGTTCTTTAAACCTGCCCACACTTCTGAAAATACTCCATTGTTTCCTGACGGAGCACTGGCATACATAAATAGATCAACAAACATACAGACTTATGCATGTATGTACTGAGTTGCATTTTGGAAGTGTGAACAGGTTTAATATAAACTGTATTGTTTATAATGTGGGCTGTGGTCAAAAAAGTTTGGGAAACATTGTTAAGGTTCTTACTATGTCACAGCTGCCTCTGCATGAGGAAGCTATCAGGTTGAAACTTCTAAAAATATACATGTCAAGAACCCCTCTTTACAAATGTTACCACTAAGTAAGTAGCAAATAATGCCCCAAAATCAGAAAAACATATATTTATTAAAACAGACTTTGCAACAATGCTTAACACTGCCCAACAGTGGAAAAACCATGTTGGTAGGCAGTGAGTTCCTCATCAGTGATTAGAACCTATGGAGGAAAGCCCCGGTCAGTTTCTAACTCTTAAAAATGTGTGTTTCTATCATGGAGCTTCAAGTTACAAAATTACTTTCTAAATAGAAATGAATCCATTTCTGTCTAGCTTAATATTTAGTTGTTATAACTGTTCTTTTTTTGATCAGTTACAAATGAACTCTTGATGAACAAAAGAATATGCAATGCAATGCGGAAAACCAAACAGCTATTTTAAAGTCCTATACTGAAATACTGTATGTCAGCTCAACTCACACGCATTCTGGGAGGCGGGAAGGAAACAGGAAATAAGGCAGCTTTCAAAAATGTCTAAACTCTGCTCCTCTCTGCAGGATCTGAGTGGTTTTTTGACGCTGTGGCAGGGCATAATCGTGGGGAAGAAACAGGTCTGACATCAGTCTATGAGGGTACAGAGTCAGAGAAAGAAGCAACCCAGGCCCAATCATTCAGCAGAATCATCTCTCAAGGTGCCCTGGGGCCTCATGCAGAGGGTTAACAAGGACAGTAAGTCTCTAGACCTAGGTCTCTTCATCCAGCTTCCACACATGTGATGGTCATGGTCCAGGGTACACCCAAGAATACGGTCTACCACATTCACTGTACCTCCTTTCAATGCTCAAAGGGGCAAGTCAAGCAACGTGCTATACTGTTACATTAATACAAAACTGTATTTAGGTATGGGAATTACTAAATTCAAAGATAAGTCATTCAAATATAAGTCATGCATCCATCCAACGAAGACACAAAGGAAATGCAATCAAAAAAGAAAATATGCAGAAAATAGCAATAAATATCATTATTCTAAGATTTGTTATTGTACCATCCCTGAAGAAGCAATGCTATTCTATATTTTACTACAAAGTGGTTAATGTTTATACTAGTCATTCAATAAAAATGCAACTCCATCCTGTCATCAGATGTCAAATCAGCATCACATATTTGCTTTTATTACAACAACTACAATGTGTCAAGTGCTCTAAACACAAAGTATCTTCCCATGTATCACCCACCCCTTTTAGTTATGATCCTTAGCAGATCCCTGTGGATCCCTGTGGAGTAAATTCGCCATGTGATAACCCCCCACTAGCAGAGAAGGAAAGACTCACAAAGGCAGGAACCTGAAACTTAAACCAAACTGAACCGCTGTGTACTAGATCTGAAGGCTCTGCCTCATCCACTGTATCATGCTGCCTCCCCAAGGTGAGCTTTTCTAACCTGCACACTAGCCAGCTTTTCAAGCTCGCTGAGGAAAGAAAAAAACTTTTCTAACCTGCACACTAGACAGCTTTTCAAGCTCACTACTGAGAAAAAAAAAAAAAAAGTGTGGGGGGGGCGGGGACTTGCTAGGGAAAAAAACCCTCAGTTTTTCTAGGCTTGAATCTGCAATAGGGAAAAAAAAACTACCCTAGAAACAACCTTCTTGAGCCCATTAAAACATACACACAGAGATGACTAGCTTTTTATGATTGAGTGGCTTTTAGTGGTGGCTGTGATCTCAGGGGAAGCCAATTTGCTGTGTCCTATTCCTTGACTTATATTGGACTCCAACTCCTGGCTAAGGGAACTTTGGGTCACCAAGGTAATTTGAAAATATACTAAGGGATAAAGCAACAGTACATAAATAGTTCAGTAGCCAAAAGCCCAATGAGGCATACAGAAAAGCAATGTTACGGCATTTCACTAGTTGACTTATAAAAATTAGGCCTGTTATCCAAACTGCTATAACTTGCCTTATCGAAATGTCAAACAGGAAACAAAGGAAACCTGAAGTCAGTCCGAAACATAACGAATGCTTCAACTTTATTTTTTTCAGCACATCATTACACATTATCCATTTGGTGCACGGCAGACGGAGGGGCGGAGGGCCCTCCTCACTAAAGGTTCCCAGGCCAGCAGGGAGGATTAAGGCTCGGGCGCCCCAAACACAACACAACCTAGAAAGTGACCTGTGGAGGGGAATCACAAATAAAGCGCCACCAGCGGCGTTTGCGGCCAAGAAGAAAAAAGCGCGCTAAAATTTAATTATAAGTTTAAGCAACTCTCTAGGACATGGAACGTGCGTTTGCTTTGAGCTCCACGGAATCGTTTCCAAGCCAAAGCAAACCATCCTGGCGGTCAGAGGCCGAGATAACGGGGAAGGCGGCCGGTCATGCCAATCAGCAGCGCCCAAGTCTCGTTAGCG
>NW_012101435.1:105186-118634 GCF_000951045.1 Mandrillus leucophaeus | reverse complement strand
TGTGGGAGTGATGGGGCCGAAGGAAGAGCCCTCTCAGGGATCGATGCGCTGATCCAAATTTCGGAGCCTACTAAGGCTGCGCGTGGAGCCCGCGCGGGCGAGACGCGTCGGGGCATGGAGAAGGCGCCCGGAGCGGCCAGTCAGGGACGCTGTGCGTGCGCCCTGCGCTGTGAAGCGGGCGGATGGCAATCCAGTCACCGTCTCCGTTTACTCCCCACTGTGTGGTCGCGCAACTTGAAGCGCAGCCCCTCACTCACCGACACGAAGAATGGGCGCGACCCGATTTAAAGTAGTAACAGATTTAAAATAGCACCCGATTTAAAATAGCAGCCGGCCGGGCGCGGTGGCTCAAGCCTGTAATCCCAGCACTTTGGGAGGCCGACACGGGCGGATCACGAGGTCGGGAGATCGAGACCATCCTGGCTGACACGGTGAAACCCCGTCTCTACTTTAAAAATACAAAAAACTAGCCGGGCGAGGTGGCGGGCGCCTGTAGTCCCAGCTACTCGGGAGGCTGAGGCAGGAGAATGGCGGGAACCCGGGAGGCGGAGCTTGCAGTGAGCTGAGATCCGGCCACTGCACTCCAGCCTGGGCGGCAGAGCGAGACTCTGTCTCAAAAAAATAAATAAATAAATAAAATAAAATAAAATAGCAGCCAGGAATTTCGTGGGGAGCTGATAAGGGCTGAGACACAAGTGTAAACTGAAGACCAGGGTAGGAGCCAGGCTGAAGGTGATAGGATGGATTGGCTGGAGCAGGAAAGATCATCACTAAGTACATTGAGTTTGTTACACTTGCTGTAACCTTGTTGCTTAATAGAAAGCAGGAAAATTTTGCGTTGATAAAATAGGAGATTTTAGTGGAAAATGTGTTTTCTTTTACACAGCAGAGTGCATGAGTAAATTAAACGGGTAAATTTAGAAACCCCAGTAGATCCCAGTTCTTCCTCCACCCCCGCATTCTTTGCACAAAGTCTTACAAACTCATCGATTACAACTGGGAATTTCCTTTCCTGGCCGTGCCCAGTGGGCTTGTTCCAAAAAGTCGTCTTTAAGTCCCAGTGTTGTAAACTAAGGCCCATCGTTCTGCTTATCTCTGTTGTAATTTCCGGAACTTCACTTGGCTTTCTTTCTCTTTGTGTTTCTTTGCCCAGTGATTTCTTTACTAATACCAGTATTCGTTCACTGTTAGCCTTTTTAAGAGACAGTGGATTATTTTATAAAGGGAGGGTGTTTGTCATGCTAATTAATATTCCCTCATACCCTGTCTAGTTTGTGAATTTGGATTTTCCAATCTCTTTATTGGAGCAAGGAACAACTATTTTTATACACAGGTTTTAAAAAAATGGTTGAAAGTGGGATGCAGAAGGCCTGGATTCTGAAACAATGTGTCAACTGAACCCAGTGTTAGCACTGGGATTAATGTTGAATTTATTCGGTTAAAAGAAAGCTAATTCAATGTCTATTAAAGATAATACAAACAACTGGCGGGGCGCCGTGGCTCATGCCTATAGTCCCAACACTTTGGAAGGCTGAGGCGGGTGGATCACGAGGCCAGGAGTTCAAGACCAGCCTGGCCAAGATGGTGAAACCCTCGTCTCTACTAAAAATACAAAAATTAGCCGGGTGTGGTGGCGGGTGTCTGTAGTCCCAGCTACTTGGGAGGCTGAGGCGGAAGAATCGCTTGAATCCGGGAGGCGGAGGTTGCAGTGAGCCGAGGTCGCGCCACTGCACTCCGTCCGGCCTGGGCGACAGCGCGAGACTCCATCTCAAAAAAAAGAAAAACGAAAAGAAAAGATAATACAAATAACTTGATGGCTTTTTTTTAATGATTAGAAAGACACATGGAAAAAGAGGTTCAACAGTTGAACTATTAGATTGCTGTGTGTCTCCTGATGTGACAGACCCTGAATTCAGGAACTGCCTCCCTTAAGCTGGTACTGTTGTACCAGGAAAACCCTTGTTGAATAAATAAGTGAGTGAATGAATGCAGTTCCGCAAGTGCTTGTCGGTTTCCCTTGTTGGCTTGGCAACCATGCAGAGAATCCCAGAGAGGGGCAGTGTGGGGTATTCGTTTTTTGGTTTTGTTTGTTTGTTTGTTTGTTTGTTTGTTGTCTGTTTCTTTAAACACGATCAATTTCGATCCAGGTTGCAGCCACTGCATTGACCCATATCAACCTTGATCAAGGTATTATACCTCTTTGAGTCTGGATTTCTTCATTCTTAAAATGGAGGTAACATAAACATCTAGTTAACAGGTTTGTAAAAAATAAGACAATGTATGTAAAGCATCTAACAATTACATATATTCAAGTAGTTGCTCAGTGAATGTTCAAATTGTCTGGTGTTGGTAGTTGCTCAATAAGTGTTCAAAGTAGTGGATGCTGTTTAAGGAGAGTGGCAAACTTCTGTCCTCCCAGATCCTGAGGTTGACATTCCAAGTTGAGGTATAGCAAGGGGAGAATGCTGCCCTGAGCGGGAGAGCAAGAACAGCCACGTGATCTTTGAGCCAGGTCTGCTGGGCTTCAAGCTTCTCAGCTCTCTGGGCAGTTGATGTGCCTGAACGGCTCCCTGCTTTCCACAGATGCTGTACAGATGTTGCCCATCTCATGGGTCCTTAGGCCTGGATGAAATAGTAGGCAACTCCTCATGCCCCCTCCCAAAAAGGAGGCATTTCACACAGAAAGGGTGGAGGAATGGAAACCAGAACAGTCATGTAAGATTATATGCCAGATTTCATTTTATCCTTAGTATGGCAAGATCCACAAGAGCAGGGAATGGGAATGCAGTTAATTTCTATCTGTATCTGTAGACCAGTTGCCTGCCACACATAGCAGTGGATGCTAAAAAACAAAACCCTCTGACAAACTGAAAGCCGCAAGCACTGCAAGCTGCATATTAAAAAAAACATTTTGTACATGGACGATCTATGAATGGATCTAAGATTATAATGAAATTAAGCATTAAAATTACCAGCTTTAATGTGCTTTTTTTCTGGGAATTCCAGATGCACCAGAGAGGTACTTCCTGCGTGATGCTATAGAAATACTGGGTCAGGGCAGACAGATTTTTAAGGACAGGAACCTGAAAGAGCAACCACTTATAAAGAATTGCTGCCCTGGCCCCTGGGGTGCAAGCCGAGTCTTTTTCTCACTACAAGTTACACTTTGGGCATTGAAATAAAAATGTTCAATTAAAAAGATATATCTTTTAAATGCTGGGGAAGGAGATAGAGGAGATTATAAGGAGGAAAGGAGCATAAAATAAAAAGCCAGAACATAAAATCATAGAAGAAAACAAGATGTGGATAAATAAAGCTTAGTGATAATACGGTATAGGGATCAGGGAAACATTGTCAGATGGGCAATGAAAAAAGTAATTTGGTCAAAGGAAGACCATGTTGGGAACCAGTTTTCCTATGTCTCCACATTGGCATTTTAAAGGCCCCATTTAGAACTTCTAAATATTCCCCTTTTCCTCCTACTTGCTCTCCTACCCATAGAGTGACAGCTGAATGAGAAATCCATGACATTTATTTGTCATTTCCTCAAACTAGGTCACTTGATCACTGTATTAGAAAAGTGTCCTGGGGTCAAGTTCTAGAATCTGACATTTGTCTCGCTAAGCAGTTGCTCATACCAAGAGAGGAACCTGCATAATTCCAGCACACTTCTTGGAAACCTAAAATGAGTGCAACAAAATATGTCTGTGTAACATTCTACTTTCCAAAGCTCCAGCATTAACTTGACACTATATTATAATGTATTCTTTTAGTCTGGTGAGAACAAATGTAAATTGCTACTCTATTGCTCTTCACATTTTATCTTCTGTCTTTCCCGGAGCTGACCTTGTACTTTAAACTGTTCACGCTCCAATGAGTGTTCCTGAGAAACTCAGAGTTCATTATTAGGTCTCGTTATAGCGCATCATCAAGAACCACTCTGTTGCAGAGAGGCATGTCTCTTTAGAATGTAATTCCTGTTGTGGAGGGCTTACTATGTCTTCAGTAGATATTAGAGGCACTTAAAATTTATTTACTAAGTCCCCATCCCCAAGGGCCTACAGTTTCATTGGACAGGCACGGTAAGCTAGAAAAAAATGTAGTTATATAGCAAAATATGTGATTCGGAGAATAAGTACTAAAAGAATTCCAAAGAGAAGAGATGGTGGCCAACATGATTTAGTTTTCAGGAAGTAGGTGAAATTTGGTCTAGGCCATGCCAGAAGGCTAGATTTTGTTTTAATAGAAGGGAACATGGCAAAGGAATCATAGGGAGCTATATATTTCTAAAACCCTTGCTCAGTGCCTGGCACATAGTTGGTGCTAATATGAATACCTTAAACCTTTTCAGGTGAGGAAGGAAGGGAAGAAACAACTAAAGTACATTTTAGGAATAAGCGAATGGATTAAAGAGTGAATGAATGAGTTAACTAATGAGTGGAACATGAAATGCCTAGAGTACCCCAATCTGGAGCCTGGCTTTCAGAGTTCCGCAAATCTAACTGGGCCAGAGCAGGCTTCTCCCCCAAGAGTACTTAGTTACCCCTACAATGAAGGTGGCTTTAGGAACACTGGGAGGCAAAAATTCTACCTCTGGCCTCCGCTTTGGGCCAGAACTTGCTTTCGTCCAGCTTGCTTCTGTTGACTCCTTGCCGGAGTCCTGAACCTTCTTCTCACCTGCCCGCAGACACAGGAAGATTTGGAACCGATTCAGTTGGACACCGTATGGTCAGTCTCCTACCTCCATTATGTAGGGTGGGCACCTGGATGTAACACAATGTATCCTCTCACTCCTAAGCTGTTCCCTCTACTCAAGCTTGCCTTTTGATTCCTGGGGTCAGCGATCTGTTCGTGATACACCTGGCTCTTCTCTGTAGCTTCCACCCCTTCCCGGAAGACCCTTCTCCTATGACAGGTTCATTCTTCCACAGCTCCACTCTGTCCCTCCCCAAGCCTTCTTTCTCCCTCCTGGAAAGCTCCTCTGAACTCCTTTATATCTCCCCTCTTTGTCACTGGTGTCCTCTGCAGACTGCCCATGAGCTCCGCCTTGACCTCACTAGCATTGGCCCCAGTCCTACCAGCTCCTTCCAGTGCTAGGAATGACCAATACTGAGCCTCTCAGCCCCTTGACATCCTCGTCTCCAGGGACCTGCACTCCCACTTCATGTCATTGACCAACACTTACAGTCTCGCCTTGCACCATATCATCACCCCAATCTGGCTTTGCCTCTACATTTTAAAATTCAAACATCCAGTCCTCCACTGCCCCCAAGTCTGTTTATTTTCTATCTTCATGCCAGGGCCTGTCACTGCAACTCCCTCTGCCAGGATCTTTCCTTGCATGGTCCTTCTGTCTCATCCACGTGGCAGAATGTTACTGTCCAACTTTTGATCCACACCCATGGTATTTACTGGAGTGCTGGAGAAATCCCACAACTTTGAAGGCAGGAACCCTATGGATTCATAGTTTCCATTAGCAACTGGATCCTACATACTGCCTTCTACATTCTCCTGGTTCCATTCTCCCAAGAAGATACAGCAAATGTCCACTAGTCTCTTAAACCTGCTACCCTGTCACCAACTCCCACACCCCTAAACATGGCCTTGCCTCCTACTCGGTGGAGAAACCGGGCACCATCAGAAGGAGCTGCCACATACCCTCAGACTCACCAAAGATTCTGGTTCTTACCCCAGTGTAAGCACTGAACGGGCAGGTGGGCATATGGCTCTGAGCTGAGGAGAGCTGGCCTGCAGATACAGGTTTGGAAATCTTCAACAAAAAGACAATAATAACATTGCCCAGGGGATGTTTGTGAAGTAAAAAGAGCCTAGTTTTTTAACTCTAGAGGACATCAATGTTTGTGAACAAGAGGTGTCTTTAAGGCAGACTGGAAAAGAGCAGCCAGAGAGATCACAAAACCCAGGAGCATGTGGGTCAGAGAAACCAACGGAAGGAAGTGGTCAGCTGACATGATAATGACTGGCATGTCTTGTGAACCAGAAACATGGAGGTCTTTAGCCATCTTGGTGAGAGCAGTTCTGTGCAATATTAGATGAAGATGCCAGACTTCTGTGAACTTGAGTGTGACTGGAAAATCCTTCTGAGGAAAGCACAAGAACTCTTAGAAGCCTCTGAGGAAGCAGAGATAGCAGGTATAAGGGACTCTGCCAAGGATGTCTATGCATGAAGGAAGGAGGGAGATCGGGTGGTTGACTGGGGGAGATGCTGGTTTAGTGGGGAATTCTAATGAAGATAACAGCCATGTCACTTGGGCATGGTTAAGGCTGTAGAAAGGCAGCCAGAAGAGTGGAGAGATGACCAAGCAGCTAGTTAGTAGAGGGAGCACCATCCCCTGGAAGAGAGGCTGGCTGTGTCCAGAAGAGGGACTCCTCCTTGTGATGAGGTATCTTTTAGTTACCTCAAACCCCAAAGCCCAAGCCTGCTTTTCCTCCAGTCTCCTTACTCCAGCAAGTGGCACTACCATTCCCCCTTTTCCTTTATCCAGGAAGTCATCCTGCTGATTCTGTCTCGTTAATGGTCCTCAAATCAATTCATTGCTTTCCACCCTCAATGCCATGATCCACAGTCATTTTTCCCATGGCCTTCAGCAGCAGCTCCTAACTGGCCTCTTTGCATCTTCTCTTGCTGCCCATCAATCTTCCAGAGAGCTGTTTCCAATATGCAAATCGAATCCTGTCACTCCTGTTTTGAAAACCATTCAGTACTTCCAAATCTGTCCACATGGCTAACTAGGACTTCAGAATCTATGCCACACACCCTCTTTCTCTCCCTTCTTCTCCAGCCTTGCCTCTCACCATTCCCCAGTGCCCCTTACCATTTTCCAGTGCCTCTCACCATTCACCAGTTCCCCTCACCATTCCCCAGTGCCCCTCACCATTCCCCAGTGCCTCTCACCATTCCTCAGCGCCCGATGCCCTCTCTTCCCTGGACATGCACACATATTGTTATCTTGGATGGCCACCCTTCTGTTCTTCCCAGGTCCTGCCAGTTCTCCTGGATGTCTCTGGCTTAGTCTGCACATCTCACTTAGAGCTCAGTTCCTGCAGGAACTCTCCTGTCCCCCTGTAACCTAGACCTTCCCCTGTCATATCTCTTACCACACTGTTTTTGTTTTGTTTTGAGACAAAGTCTCACTCTTATCCCCCAGGTTAGAGTGCAGTGGCATGATCTTGGCTCACTGCAACCTCCGCCTCCCAGGTTCAAGTGATTCTCTTGCCTCGGCCTCCCGAGTAGCTGCAATTACAGGCATGCACCACCACACTCAGCTAATTTTTGTATTTGTAGTAGAGACGGGGTTTCACCATGTTGGCCATGCTGGTCTCGAACTCCTGACCTCAGGTGATCCACCCACCTCGGCCTCCCAAAGTGTTGGGATTATAGGCGTGAGCCTTACCACACTGTTTTATTTGTCCACTTATTTGTCTGATTTCTTTGTTAGACTGTAAGCTTCTTGAGCCTGTAATGGAGTGAGGAAAGTGGAATTGGGCTGAGAGAAGTTGAACTTCAGTCCAATCCAACAGGGAACTCTGGAGCTAGGATGCCCCTTCAAACTCATTGCAAGTTGCAGTAAGGATCTCAAACCTTTGACATTCACATCAACCTATTATCAGTGCTGACTGCTTCCAATGAGCGGGAGTAACCTTGGGAAGGCAGCTCCCTTCAGCCAAGAGCAATTCCCAAAGAGGGACTCAGGTGAGAGCCCTCAGCCACCAACACCCCTGTCATGCTTAGTGGGGAGGGCTTCAGACCTGAAGGAGGAATCGGGTGGCCACCACAGCATCTGCTACCAATGCCTTTGGTGGCTCAGGGTCACCCGATATACCATAGGTGTCTATTAAATCTTTGTTGGTTAGTGATTGATTACGTGATTAAATGAATTAATTAAATAACAGAAAACAAGTTTAATTAAGTTAAATGACTTGAGATTCAGGACCTTAAAGAAGGGCAAATGTTTTATTTAGAAATAAAAAACTAGTGAAGGTTCTTGAGCAAAACACTAATGGATTTTAAACAGGATTTCAGGAACATTGTGCAAGTAGATATGTTATGAGGGAGTAAATTTGTGACGTGTGGGCGATGGGGATGGCTGAGATAACAGCAAGAATGTGGACAGGGGCTGGGAGGCTGCTGCTTTAACAGGAAGGATAAGGTATGGCACGCCTGTAATACAATGTTTAGAGCATGACAGGACAAATAGGAGACCAGCTGAAAGGTTAAACTAACTCTTTGGAAAATATGTGTGATTGTACTTGACCTCATTAATAGTGTCAAGCAAAGATTCACCCATTTTGAATATATGAAGTATAGATTAGATGTAAGTTCCTTGAAGGTAATACTGCATCCCCAGTGCCTAGGACAGTAGCTGCACACACTACATGCATAATACATTTGTTGAATAAGTAAGTGAATCAAATCTTGATTGATAGAACGCTAATACACATTCGTAAAGATTAGGAAACAGATTGGTGTAAGTCTAGACCTTCAAAGTATTCACTGTACATTTCTAAACTATAGTTACTTTAGAGTAATCTTGCAGATATGTTTTAAAACTAAGAGATTTAGTTGTTTTACTTACCAATCAGGCATTAATTCAATTCACCTCCCCTAGTGCCATGAATCATGGTTTGTTCTTAGGAAATGAACCTTAAGGAAATAGCTGGAAACATTTCATTGCCATGGCAAGATGACCTGAAGCACACTCTGCTCAGCAATGCTGGAGTGGGTGAACTCCCTACTTTTGCCTGCCAAGAAGCTCCCTGTTGCTACAGTATCCAGTTTGTAGCAGGCAACAGATTAGGGAGGAGTCACTGGTAAGGAGTCTTTGGCTCTTAAAAGAAAACTAACTGACATGAATTCCAGCACCTGATTTTTACACCTGGACTATGAACATTGTGTCTGGAGGAGTTAAGGCTGCTCTGGCAAGAGCTGAAGTATAAAGTGCAGTGAAATTGTGCTCCAGCATTGGCGTCTTGCTTGCAGAGCAGTGTACACCATACTAGGTTTCTAGCAGCTTTGGGAGGAATATGCCATGTGTGTTCTGTGCAGTCTCAGGAGGAATCATGATAAGTGATTCCCCGTTTCCATTGGCCCCGAGTTAATGAGAGAATTGGAGGATAGAAGAAAAAAAAAAAAGAGCTTATTCCCATCCTTTCTGGCCTTACCCAAAATGGCTTCTTTTATGGATGCAGTGGACAAAAGAGGAAGTGGCATCAGCTAAGCACAGAGGAAGAAATGGCATCAGCTAAGCACACAGCACAGAATTCCATCGTTGGTCCATGGACTTCCACCCACGTTTTGAGGGTTTCCACCTCTGACTGGGCTTGTGGGGGAGGGTAATGATGTTAATGATATTTTAGGGCCAGTGCTCTTCTTCACTGTGAGCCTCTCTCAGTACTCAGTTGTTCAGTGTGTGGAAGTTAGAGAGGGTTAAGTTGGGCCTCTGGATTCCCCCAAAGGGATGCCACAATAATACCCCCCAGTGATTGTTTCAAATGATGTGTCTTGCTTTGTGTGATCAGCATTTAGTCACACTTGGATCTTAAACAGCCTTGAGAGCCAGTTGAAACTGCCCAATCTATGCTTATCATAGCACTGCAATTTACACGCAGACTTGGTGTTTGTTCTCCTTTCCTCATCTCTCATGATGAAAAAAAAAAAAAAAACAAGGACTGTAAGAACTGACACACAATTCCTTCAATGTCAGCTTCAAAGTTCTAATCTGCAATATTGTTTTCTTTATGAGAATTAGACTTGCATGGAGAATCTGATGTTAGTTACTTTACATAACATAGACAACCGTGTAATACAAGATTCGGCCCTCCATAGCAATCCTGGACAGCTAGAGAATGCTTGGCTATCTTTGAAGCCCACTCCAGCCAAAGTGGGTATACAATGAAATGATGGGATACTAAACTTCCACTTTCAGTGTGTTAAATGCAATCATTCAGAAAAAATTAGTTTGCCTCACTCCAACCTTATGTATTCTGAGTTTCTTTTCTTCTGTGACTATTTTGGACAAATGCATGCATTCCAGAACAGAGCCCATAGCACATGTGGAAAATCCTCTGCTGGATGAGATGACTGGGGGATGGTCTCTGCTGACTCTCTGCTAGGTCAGAGTGGAGCACTGGAGAAACACCGAACTCTTACCCAGGCGGGAAACGGTCTGTTTCTCTGGCATCCTGCCTTTGGGTAGGGAGAAAAACTTCCAGTTTGAGTCTGAGGTGAAAATCACTTTCCCCTTGCATCAAAGTCATGAAAACCCTGATGTGCCATTATACCATTCAACATTCCCATCCCTGCAGTGCCTCAGGCTTTTGCAGTTTGCCCTCCTCATGCCCTTTCCTGGATCATGACCCTCTTCCAGCTGCCATTCCATTTTCACAGTCATTTCCATGCCCGCGTTGGCTAACTCACCACTCCCTCAAAAGGAGATGCCCAAGTCAAAAAGCAGAGCTTTGCCCCATGTCCTTCCTGGAGCCTGGAGGCTCCTGCTGAGTCCAGAGGGAGCAGCGAGCAGGTCAGAGAAGGGCCCCTTCAGGTCAGAAGCTAGCGACTGCTTCTGCTGTGAACATTTGGGTCCTATTACTGTGCTTTCCCACACCTCTACCAGATGCTGCCGCAACCTTTACATGAATGCTCAGCCTCAGTTTCCTCCTGTCTCAAATGTTCTTATTTCAGGGTTGGGATAAAAAGTAAAAAAAAAAAAAATGTTTAGAGTATTAAGCATAGTGCCTGCCTGCAATAGGTGCTCAACAAATGGCCGTTACTATCATCACTATTCTTGTTTTATCGTCCCAAAGCGTCTCCATACTGAGGATACGAATGAGGTCAGGTTAACAGAACCCATTTAAATCCCACTGACTGCTTGGCCTCATTTGCACCTGCAGACCTTCACACCTCCTCCACCTGTAAGGTCCAGGCCAGTATTTCTGGGACTTTCTGGAGGGTGTCTCACGGGTGTGTAAGAACAAGCCAACTCTCTGTGCCACGCAAGCCTGCCCATGGCTCACTTGTCACCAGAATGCTCGCCACCAGCTGTCACAGCTCCACGGGGTGTGGGAGTGAGGCCCTGGCTGCACCTGGCACAGCAACTCCATGTTGGTGGTTATGGCCTGTGTGCCACCCATCTGCACTTCTGTCCTAAGAACAGACTGTTCCGTGGTCTCTGAGCAGCCAGCTTTTTGAGTTATTGGCTGTTGGATGGGGGCCGAGTAGGGCTCCTTGAGACCTCCCATGTTAGAATTTACTGACAGAGTATTTCTTTTTGGAATTCTCACCTTTTTCCTCCTTAGGAAAGGAGCTGGGCTGGGGACGGGGTGAGTCACTTCCTTCACAGGGAGCTTGGAGTCTCTGCTGTCTTCACCACTGAAGGCTTTGTTGTCGGGTCCAGCGTCTTGCCCTGGCACTGCCCCACCTGGGAAGTGTTCTCCTCTGGTGGTCTATTCCGTTCCTTACAAGCAGCCGGCCCCCATAGCGGGCCCAGATTGAGTCCTCTTCTGGGAGGCTCTTCTGCCTGTGCAAAGGGGCCACCGCCAGGCCCAGCCTTCTGTGTGCTGGTCTCGGTCTCAGTGGCCCCACCATGGTGCTGCCCTATGGGAGCAAGCCCTCCCGCATCTCCATCCTCCTCACAGCACTAGCTACTGTGGTGACCATGGGTCCTGCCTGGTCCTGCTGGTGACTCCCTGCCACCATTGCCAGAACACAGCTCCTTCTGGCCCAGAGTGACAATTCTGGCAAATTTAGCTTGATATTGGCTATCCAAGGACAAGTATATGGTGAGCACTAAGCGCCAGGCATTGTGTCTAGATTCTGGCTGTCATAGATTTGCTAGGATTCCCCTGTAATGACGGAGGTGGTGACAGGAGCTTACTCTACCCTGGGCAGGAGCGAGACCTCAAACCCAAGTCTGGCTAAATCAAAAGTCCAGGCTTCCTAGAGACTCACGGTCTCTTTGTTCCTTACCGGAATCTTTGCTCTTATCCTCACACCTGTGCCACGCAAAGCCCCTCAGGAGCTAGGCTGATCATGACTGGACCCCACACAGTCTGCCCAGCATGCTTCTCCCCATTGCCTGTAAGCTGGCCAGGACCCCGGGGGGCTTTCCCCATGCACTACCCTGGCACCTTTCTGGGGCACCGTAGTAACTATCCACAGCCCCTCTTGGAGTGTGTCTCTTCATCCTGAGGTCTAAAGTCCTGGTAATCTCCCCCAGTGAACCTGCAGTTTCTCCGAGAGGCCAGGTCCTCTGAGGACATGGGTCCCCTGGTGACTGCCTTGCCATTACTGGACCTTCTCAGATGAGTGTGCACACCACATCCCTGATCCCCAGGGAGCATTAGCCCAGAGGAAGCACCTGATCAATCCCTGCCAATTTACGCTAAAAGCCACCATTAAAACAAAAAACAAACAAACAAAAACCTCATTAGAATGACCTCCTATACCACAAAACGTTGCCCTCAGCAGAACTCTCTATAGGTCTCGAAGGTGACAATATGAAGCACTGCTGGAAATTCCCACTCTCCTAGCATCCTATTTATTGATCACATAGCTGCCTCCCGGGGGTGGAACCACTGGGAAATGTGTATGAACAGCACTCATCAACCATCACATTTTTATTTGGCATTAGCTCCATGCCCAGTGAGGTGCCAGGTACAGACTGAGATTCATTTTAAAAAATAGAAAGCATGGTCCTGTAAATAATTTGCAATTAACCAGGGAGATACACTTATATCGGAGAATTGAAGAACAGTTACAAGTACGCACTGTAAGTAGGAAAGTTCTACGACTTCCCTGGCATCCTCCCACTCTCAGCCCTGCAAGCTCACCCCAGCTGAGCAGCACACTGGCTGGACCTCAAACGTGCCAAGCGACTCCTGTCTCAGGGGCTTCTCCTGGTTATTCCTGTGTTCTGGAAAAACCTTCTCCCAGACCTTCCCAATGCTCCTTCCCTCACTTCCATCCATACTCTGCTTCAATTCCCCTTCGCAGAGAGGCCTCCCTGGTCACTGTCTCTAAAACAGTTCCTCCTCTTACTCTTCTTACTTTGCTTTAGTGTTTCTTCATAGCACTTGTCACTACCAAATATCCCACTTGTCATTTACTTGTTTGTTTTTGTGTATTAACTACATATATATTTCAGTTGAAAGGTCTGTTCAAAACTTTGATCCTTTAAAAAATTTCCTTGTTTTTTATTGTTGCATTTTAGAGTTTTTTAGTTTATTCTGTTTTGTTTACTGCAGTATCTCCAGAGTCTGGAATAGCACCTGCCACAAAGGAAGCTATTTCCTGAGGAAATGAGGGAATAAAGGAAGGGATGGATGGATGGATGAATGAATGAATGAATGAGACAGACTCTACCTCGTGGTAGGATTTATATAAAATGAGAATAATATAAAAATAACGCAATGTTATATTTGCATATCAC
>NW_012101435.1:86377-105136 GCF_000951045.1 Mandrillus leucophaeus | reverse complement strand
GGCCAGGTCCTCTGAGGACATGGGTCCCCTGGTGACTGCCTTGCCATTACTGGACCTTCTCAGATGAGTGTGCACACCACATCCCTGATCCCCAGGGAGCATTAGCCCAGAGGAAGCACCTGATCAATCCCTGCCAATTTACGCTAAAAGCCACCATTAAAACAAAAAACAAAAAACCTCATCAGGATGACCTTGCCCTCAGCAGAACTCTCTATAGGCCTCGAAGGTGACAATATGAAGCACTGCTGGAAATTCCCACTCTCCTAGCATCCTATTTATTGATCACATAGCTGCCTCCCGGGGGTGGAACCACTGGGAAATGTGTATGAACAGCACTCATCAACCATCACATTTTTATTTGGCATTAGCTCCATGCCCAGTGAGGTGCCAGGTACAGACTGAGATTCATTTTAAAAAATAGAAAGCATGGTCCTGTAAATAATTTGCAATTAACCAGGGAGATACACTTATATCGGAGAATTGAAGAACAGTTACAAGTACGCACTGTAAGTAGGAAAGTTCTACGACTTCCCTGGCATCCTCCCACTCTCAGCCCTGCAAGCTCACCCCAGCTGAGCAGCACACTGGCTGGACCTCAAACGTGCCAAGCGACTCCTGTCTCAGGGGCTTCTCCTGGTTATTCCTGTGTTCTGGAAAAACCTTCTCCCAGACCTTCCCAATGCTCCTTCCCTCACTTCCATCCATACTCTGCTTCAATTCCCCTTCGCAGAGAGGCCTCCCCAGTCACTGTCTCTAAAACAGTTCCTCCTCTTACTCTTCTTACTTTGCTTTAGTGTTTCTTCATAGCACTTGTCACTACCAAATATCCCACTTGTCATTTACTTGTTTGTTTTTGTGTATTAACTACATATATATTTCAGTTGAAAGGTCTGTTCAAAACTTTGATCCTTTAAAAAATTTCCTTGTTTTTTATTGTTGCATTTTAGAGTTTTTTAGTTTATTCTGTTTTGTTTACTGCAGTATCTCCAGAGTCTGGAATAGCACCTGCCACAAAGGAAGCTATTTCCTGAGGAAATGAGGGAATAAAGGAAGGGATGGATGGATGGATGAATGAATGAATGAATGAGACAGACTCTACCTCGTGGTAGGATTTATATAAAATGAGAATAATATAAAAATAACGCAATGTTATATTTGCATATCACTCATTCCATATATGTGATTGTGAGTTGCATCCCATCTGTGTGGTGTGTGTCTGTGGGTATGTATGTGTGAGTGGTGAGTTTGTGCATGCTGTTTATGTGGATCTAGCCAATTGACCGCTGTGCAGGAGGAAGAACTCAGACCTTGGAGTCAGAGGAATCTGGCTTCACATCCCTGCTCGGTCACTTGTTAACTGTCTGACAGTAAGTATGTTTCTTGACTTTTCCAAACCTGGGTTTATTCATGTTAACATGGGGA
The DNA here is from genome assembly GCF_000951045.1 of Mandrillus leucophaeus. Taxonomy (NCBI): domain Eukaryota; kingdom Metazoa; phylum Chordata; class Mammalia; order Primates; family Cercopithecidae; genus Mandrillus; species Mandrillus leucophaeus. The sequence goes on along the minus strand of NW_012101435.1, from coordinate 103,714 downwards.
TGAAAGTACCTCTTTCATAGATTTGTTATGGGGTTGGAATGAGACAGCATACAACGTACTTAAAACACGTTACAAATGTGAAATGCTTAGAAAAAACTATTTTTGATATGTATGCTTTTTTTTATTTCTTAATTTTTAATTTACATAAGGTAATATTCACTGATTTTAGTGTATAGTTGCATGATTTTGGATCCCAATCAAGTTTTATGACCCCAAAGTGTTCCTTCTAACTGTCCCCCAATTTGGGGCAACTTCTCTCACTCCAAACTCTTGGCAACCACTGATTTGTTCTTCGTTCCTGTAGTTTTACCTTTTCCAGGGTAGCATGTAAATGGATTACCATATGCAGCTTTTTGAGCCTAGCTTCTTAAATCTAGCATAATGAATTTGAGAATCTTCCATGTTGCATGTATCAATAGTTTGTTCCTTTTTATGGCTGAATTTGCTTATTCATTGTGTGTGCATTCGCTAGTTAAAGGACATTTAAGTTGTTTCCAGCTTTGGGTGATTATGGATAAAACTGCTATATTATATTTGCATAAAGGTTATATGAACATAAGTTTTCTTTCTTTTTTTTTTTTTGATAAATACCTTAAAATGAGATTGCTGGATCAGATAGTAAGGGTATATTTGAATTTCTTGTTAAGAAACTACCAAACTGTTTTTCAAATGCTCCAGTGGGCTGAATCTCACTAATACATTGTACTGTCTTATTGTGTTTAAACTTTAGCCTCCCTAATTGGCAGGTAGTGGTTTCAGTTTGTATTTCCCTAATGACTAATGATGTTGACTGTATTTTCATGTGCTTACTTGCTATACATATATATTTTACTGAAGTGTCTGTTCAAATTTTTAATTCTTTAAAAAATTTCCTTGGTTTTTTATTGTTGCATTTTAGAGTTCTCTTTATATTCTGGATACAAGTCTTTTATAATATATGTAATTCACAGATGGTTTTTTTCCTAGTCTGTGGCTTTTCTTTGCATTATTTTGACAATGTCATTTGCAAAGTGAATTCTTAATTTTTATTGAATTCTAACTTACCAAGTTTTTTCTTGAAAGTAGTATGTTTTTGGGGTTATTAATATATATATATAAGAATTTTTTGCCTAATTTAGGGATGTAATAATTTTCTTCTGTATTTTCCTTTAAAAGTTTACAGTTTTACATTTTATACTTAGCTCTATGATTCATTTTGAGTTAATTTTGTTAAAAAGACCATCCTTTCTCCACTGAATTATCTTTGTATGTTTTTAGAAATTCAGTTGACCATACTTATATAGGTCTGTTTCTGGACTTTATTTTATTTGATTGACGTAGGTGTTCATCCTTTTGCCAATATCATGCTTGATTACTGTAACCTGAAATAGAGTAGTATGAGTTTTCTAACTTTGCTCTTTTTCAAATTTGTTTTGCTATTTTCATTCTTTTGCTTTTCCCTGTACACTTTAGAATCAGCTTGCCAATATGTATAAATAATTCTGTGGAGATTTTGATTATAATTGCGTTGAACCTATAGATAAATTTGGGGAGAATTGACACCTTATGAATATCCCATAAATACAGTATATCTTCCCATTTATTTGGTCCTTCTTTGGGATTTTTTTTTAAATCAGGATTTATAACATACAGATCCTGCTGATATTACATTTACTCTTAATATTTTATTTTATGGTGCTATTATAAATGGCATAATGTAAAATTTCAATATAAATTTTTTATTGGTAGTATATGGAAATACATTTTTTTGTTGTTGTTTTGAGATGGAGTCTCGCTCTGTCATCCAGGCTGGAGTGCAGTGGCATGATCTTGGCTCACTGCAACCTCTGCCTCCTGGGTTCAAGTGATTTTCATGCCTCAGCCTCCTGAGTATCTGGGATTACAAGCGTGTGCCACCAGGCCTGGCTAATCTTTTCTATTTTTAGTAGAGATGGGGTTTCACCATGTTAGCCAGGCTGGTCTCGAACTCCTGACCTCAAGTGATCCTCCTGCCTCAGCCTCCCAAAGCGAAAAGATTGTAGGTGTGAGCCATCATTCCTGGCCAAAATTAATTTTTATATATTTATATTTTTAGTCAATTATGATTATGAGCTCTAGAGCTTTCTTATAGATTCCTTGGAATTTTCTACATAATCATATTGTCCATAAACAAAGTTTTATTTCTTCCTTTCCAATCTGTATGCCTTTTATTTCTTTTTCTTGCCTTATTGCACTGGCTAGGCCTTCCAGAACAATGTTATAAAAAAGTGGTAAGAGCAAAAATCTTGGCCTTGTTTCCTATTTTAGGGGAACGCAATCTTTTTCCATTGAGTATGAAATTAACTATACAGTTTTTTCTACATGCCCTTTATCAGTTAAAAAAAAATTCCTTCCATTATTAGTTTGCTGAGAATTTTTATCATGAATAGATATTGAAAATTTCAAATGTATTTTCTGTATCTATTGAAGCAATCATGGTTTTCCTTCTTAGCCTGTTAATATGGTTAATTATATTGATTGACTTTCAAATGTTGAACCAGCCTTACATTCCCAAGACAAATCCCACTTAGTCATGGTACATTATCCTTTGTAAATATTGCTGGAACCGATTCACTAAAATTTTGTTCAGAATTACTTCACCTGTGTTCATGAGGGTTATTGGTCTGGTTTTAATGCTGGTATAATTCTAGCCTAATAAAATGGGTTGTGAAGTATTTCCTTCTTTTCTATTTTTAAGAAAAGATTATATAGATTGGTTACTTCTTCCTTAAACATTTGGGAAAATTACTCAGTAAAACCATCTGGACGTGGTATTTTCTTTGTTGAAGTATTTTTAACTACAAATTCAATTTCTTTAATAGAGCTGAGATAAATCAAGTTATCTAATTTTTTTCACCAAGGTTTGGTAGTTTGTATCTGTCAAGGAATTAGTCCATCCTGATTTAACCCTGATTTAAACCCAAATTTATGGTAATAGAGTCATTTGTCTTTAGGTTCTGTAGTGATATCCACTCTTCCATTCTTGATATTGATAGCCTTTGTCTTCTCTCGCTCTTTCTCTCTCTCTCTCCTCTTCTTGCTTAGTTTAGCTAGAGATTTATGCATTTTATTGATATTTTCATTAGCTTTGTCTACTGTTTTTCTGTTTTCACTTTCATTGATTTTTGTTTTTCTTTTTGTTAATTCATTTTCTCTGTTTGCTTTGGGTTTAGTTTGTTCTTTTTTCCTTTGTGTTTTGTTTGTTTGTTTGTTTTATGGAGTTTCGTTCTTAGTGTCTAGGCTGGAGTGCAATGGCATGATCTTGGCTCACTGCAACCTCCACCTCCCGGGTTCAAGCGATTCTTCTGCCTCAGCCTCCCGAGTAGCTGGGATTACAGGTGCCCGCCAGCATGCTCAGCTAATTTTTTGTATTTTTAGTAGAGAAGGGATTTTACCATATTGGCCAGGCTGGTCTCAAACTCCTGACCTCAGGTGATCCACCCGCCTCAGCCTCACAAAGTTTTGGGATTACAGGCGTGAACCACCGCATCTGGCTATTTGTTCTTTTCTTCTACTGTCTCACTGCAGAAGCTTAAGTTACTGATTTGAGACTTTCTTTTCTGATATGAGCATTTAGTGCTATAATTTTCTTCTGTCTAAGCACTTCCACAATTTTTTTATAAGTTGTATTTTTATTGTTACTTATTTAAAAATATTATTTCCCTTGAAACTTATTTAACCAATGGGTTATTTAGAACTGTGTTGTTTAACACGGTTAAATTGTGTTGTTTAACTTCCAAATGTTTAGGTATTTTCTAGATATCCTTTATTTTTTATTTTTTTCTTTAACCATTTATGGTCGTACATGTTGTTGACATATTTGGTATGATTTCAATTATTTAAAAATTGTTAAGGTTTATTTAATGGTTCAGAATGTGTCCTCTATAGGTACTTGAAAAGAATGTGTTTTGTTGTTTTGGGGTGGGTTGGCACCTGTTGATGGTTTTCTCCTTGACTACTGGTCACATTTTCCTGGTTCTTTGTATGTTAAATAGTTTCAGATTGTATTCTAGACAATCTGATATTATGTTGTGAGACTCTGAGTCCTGTTAAAATCCTCTAGAGAATATTGATTTTCTAGCCGGGCGAGGTGGCGGGCGCCTGTAGTCCCAGCTACTCGGGAGGCTGAGGCAGGAGAATGGCGTGAACCCGGGGAGGCAGAGCTTACAGTGAGCTGAGATGTGGCCACTGCACTCCAGCCTGGGTGACAGAGCGAGACTCCATTTCAAAAAAAAAAAGAATATTGATTTTCCATAATGACCACCCTGTTATGCAGTTCCACATGACTAGAGAGACAAAGAGAACGAAAGCAAAAATTTTCCCCCGTCCATTTGGGATGATAGGGAACTCTTTTGAAGATCCTCTGACCAGAGAGACAGTGGTTTGGTTGCTTTCTCAGTGTTTTAGGTGCTCATGCCACAACTGCTGCAGAGAAGCTCTAGACTGTGACTGCTTCTAGTTTAGAGATAGGAGAAAAAAAGGGGAAAACAGGGGAAAAAAAGAGCCTTAGAATATGTTCTACATTTTCCAGCTTACAGAGGTCTCTGTATCTGTTTGGTTCAGTGAAGGAGATTTCTCTGAGTTTTGATGTCTGCTCCTACTCCTCAGTTCCATAATTAGGGCCACTTTCATTTCAAAGCAGTGAGATAAAAAAGCAAAAATAACTCAGGATTCTCATCCTAATACTGGTTTTTCTTCAAGTTTTGATTTTCAAACTATCTTCTGGTGTTTACTTTTCAGAGTCCTTAAATAGTTGCTTTCTGTGTTTATTTTTAGCTGTAATCTGTGAGAGAGACCAACTATAGAGGGCTAACTTTATCTTGGCCAGCAATGACAGTCTCGGTAATATTTAACATCTAATAATTATTGAATTCCATGTACAACTTGCATCTCCTATCCTACCCTCTTTAGGAGGGCTTTTAAGAATGCTGGATAGTGGGAATTTTAGAGACACTGTGGGATGACTTCTGTTTTCACTGGGAGAGGTGGTAACAGCTTTGTTAGGTAAGCATTTTCTGGCATCTACTTGGGACTCATTTGCATATTGGTAGCTTCAACCTCACACAAATCACATTGATCCGGTATCCCATTTTTATGTTCACACTCTGGAAACAGGTACTACTACTGCCACCAGTATCTGCAATACTTAGTGTGATTGCTGGTTTATATGTCTGTCTCCTCCTTGAGGTTCCTTAAGGACAGAGAGTGTTCTCTACTTTCTGAGCTCCTAGCACAAATTCTGGCACATAGAAGGAACGTAATAATTTTTTTTAATATGGGACCTTGCTTTAAAATTGACTTTCATATTCTTGGAATGAGGGATAGCATTTTTCTTGTCTTGCTAAACAAGTATGATAAAAATACCCCACACATCTCTGAGAACCATCGTGTAACTGCAGTCTTCTCATGCCTGAGAAAGGTAAACACTACACACAAGAGTATCATGGAGTGGCCGCACTGTGTTTTCTCTGCTTCAGAGATAGGTAAATCAAGGCACAGGAAAGTCAGGTGTCTTTGTATCAACCTCACATTATCAAGCACCTCAAAGAACCTGAAATGGAGAATTTGCGTCAACTCTTACTTAGAATGGCAGTTCTGATCTCAATTTCCTTCAGCTGCATAATAGAATACACAACTCAGTATCTATTTACACATCACTGCTTTTTCTTTTTGCAATAAAACATCATTTTAGAATAGGTTTTCTGACTTCCTCTGTGTCTCTGGCTGCATTAACTACCAAAAACGTGGCTGAGCCACACTTCACTGACCATTGTGCTCCCACCTCGAATCATTTTCATCCTATTGTGAAGCAAAAGCCTTAAAAATGCTCTTTAGGTTTTTTATTATTATTATTTTTAAAGGGCATTTACATTCAGCCATTTTATAAGTGCAGTCAAGGCAATTTCATGTTATTTTCCAAGGCTTTTACACACTTGGAGAGCCTGGCAAAATGCATCCGAGACGTTTGAGCAAGAGGTCCCATCAGTCATTCACATGCATGTTTTAAATTGAGTGCCTGCCCTGTCCGGCTGAACGCTCCATTCATTGAATTGCCTGGAACAGCTCCATGGCCCTCAGGAGCCTCATGCCACCTCACATTGTTGCAAAATTGCCTTCAGACAGGATTCTGATTTCCGTCAGAGAATTTTAAATTCTAGCTAATGGAATGCTTTGAAGGCATGTGCCACAGACTTCTGCCCAGTGCAAGTCCTGTGTATGAGCAAATCTAGCAGGGATTCCAGAGTCTGGACAGCAGAAAGCTGCACTTCCTCAAGAGGATGCAGGATCCTCTCACTTTCCCAGTTATCCTACAGCAGACTAGTCACTGAGGAATTCACCTGGAGTCTATATCTCCCCACTAGCTTCTTACTGTGGGAAGAGAAAGAACAGGATCCTGCTGGGAACCAGGAGCTCCTGGGTTTATTTAATGGCCTTTTGGCTTGCTTCCCTTCCCCTCTCCACCGTGTGTACTGGTGGACACTGGTCCCCATCCCTGAGGTTCAGTCCTGCCCTGGATTCCAGGTCTACACCAAGCCCGAGAAGGTTTTGGATGAGAAGAGCTGAGTAATTTGCTTGGTCAACAATTTTTGAAACAATGCGTGAGATAACCTTTGGAATCTGAGTTCTTCAACTACAGGGTTTCTGTCTTACTTTTCCCTTGCAGGAGGGTCAGTGCTTTTATTCTCAGCCAGCTATTCCTTGTTCTTCATGTCCTCTACCACCTAGTCCAAAATATACAGTGAGAACTCCTGGATCTCTTAGTTTCTAGTTGTCCAGTTCTACTTCCCCTTAAATTAAGGACACAATGGTTTTGTTTGATTGTATCAATGGATCAGACAGGCCCAAATTTAATTGCAAGCTTTGCCCCTGTCTAGTTGAAGGGCCTTAAGCAATGCACTTGACATCTCTGAGACCCAACTTTCTCATCTGCAAAGCAGTTTTACTAAGATGTCCTAAAGATTAAATTACATAATATATAAAGAGTCTAGCAAACAGTAAGCTTGTAAATGATGGCTATTATTATTATTTTTAGTAGTATTTGACTATCCATTTATTCCATGACTATTGCCCGAGTTTCCAATGCTCTTCAGACTTATTTTTCTTTGACCACACATCAGTGAGTCCATGGCTAAATGAGTCTATCTTTGGCCCAACTCTCACATTCAGATATATTCTATGCTTTCACCTGAACTTGGGGATCCTCTATGAATTACTGGTCCTACCTAAATTATTTTTCCTGCTTGTTCTCTGCTTTATTTGTCCTTCTACTTCCTGCACCCCTAATTTATTCATGTGAAAAAGCAAAATTGTACAATGTAAATTCTGTGAGAACAGCTTCACTCTAAGGTAAATTGTAATGTCTTGTCTTATTCAGGAAATGACTGGATGTTGATGGTCATGTATATCATCTACTAAAATGATAGAATGAATGCTTTAGACACTCTAGAAATCGTTTGTTCCATTTTTCTCTACTTGACTGATGATCTCTTTGGATCAGAACAGATATTCACAATATTAAAACTATAGTAAATTGTTTTGTGGTTGTAACCAATGACAAATAATTTTTTATCTTTGAATCTGACATCCTCCACATCTACTCTCTGGGATGGAAATGTCTTTAGTGGTACTGCCAAAAGAAGCATCAGAGAGCAATTAGATAGAGATGACCTTTCCGTGAATTTTAAGAGGAAGACTCTGATATGGTTTGGCTTTGTGTCCCCGCTGAAATCTCATCTTGAATTGTAATCCTCAGATGTCAAGGGAAGAACCTGGTGGAAGGTGATTGGATCATGGGGATGGTTTCCCCCATGCTATTCTCATGATAGTGAGTGAGTTCTCATGAGGTCTGATAGTTTTAAAGTGTGGTACTTCCTGACTCTTTCTCTCTCTCTTTCTCTCTCTCTCTCACTCTCTCTCTCTGTTGCCTGCTGCATGTAAAATGTGCCTCGCTTCCCCTTCACCTTCTACCATGATTATAAGTTTCCTGAGGCCTCCCCAGCCATGCAGAACTATGAGTCAATTAAACCTCCTTTCTTTATAAATGCTCAGTCTCTGGTGGTATTCTTCATAGCAGTGTGAAAACGGACTAATACAGAGGATTGGTACTGAGGTAGTGGGGTACTGCTATAAAGATAACTTGAGAATGTGGAAGCAACTTTGGAACTGGATAATAGGCAGAGGTTGGAACCATTTGGAAGGCTCTGATGAAGACAGGAGGATGAATGAAAGTTTGCAACTTCCTAGAGACAGGAAGTTTGGAACTTCCTAGAAAACAGGAATAAATAATATACAAACACTTTTATTAAGTAATTCAGAGTTCAATAAAAGACTTCAAAGGAAAACAGATCATTTTGAAATGATTGAACTATGTGACAGGTGGAGTGGCATTAGCAGATCACAGAGGAGTCAGGACTGGCTGCTGGCAGGAGGGGACATCTGAGCAGGTGAGAGGCAGGGGTGTAGGAGGAAGACAGGTAAGACCTTAACAGGCAAGGGGACAGTGTGAGCACTGGCAGGAAAAAGAGTTGCTGGACATTTCCAGCAGTTCATTGTTGCTGAAGCAAAAGGTGTGATGTCGGGTGAGTCCCTGATCCTGGAGAGCAGGTGGGATGCAAAGCATGGAGATCCTTTTAAGGCACCAGAGGAGGGAGAAAGATTGAATAAATAGAAGAAGTGGGTAAGTGAGGGAGAGAGGGGCCACTGAGATCATCACAACTCAAACAAAACTAAAACAGGTGTAGTTCATGTCCTTGAGTTCTCTTCCTTTCTCGCATTTTCTATTAAAACTTGCAAGCTAGCACCTTAACACGTTTTGTAATTTCATGGCAAATGCTATCATATTTCATAACCAGCAGATGGCACTAAGTATACATAAAATGAACATTTTGCACGCCATCACTTTTTTTTTTTCTTGAGACAGAATCTCACCTTGTTGCCCATACTGGAGTGCAGTGGCTCAATCATGTCTGTCTGCATCCTGGGCTCAAGGGATCCCCCTGCCTCAGCTTCCCGAGTAGTTGGGACCACAGGCACCTACCTCCTACTTATTTTAAGAGTTCAATCCAGGCTCTACTGTTCTCAAGGGACTTTTCTCCATACTAGAACTCTAAAATTTGACAGGGATCTGGATCTGTGAGATAGGGCAGGCATCTTACAGGTACAGGGTCCTCTCTTCTGCCAGGGGCTACTGTGCTGTAGTCCTAGAGGGATTTCGTCAGGGGATCCCAGTAAGGTTGTAAAATGAATAATAGTCTTGGTGGCACCATCTCTGTGTAGTGAGGAAAACTTACGTAAAACTGGAATGGGTGAAGGGGTGAAACTAGGAAGGTGTCATAGCTGTTAGAGGAGGGGGAGCAGGATTGGGCAGGTAAAGCCTTCAGCTGTGAGGCCCGTTGATATCGATGAAAGAGGAAGAAAGCAGGAGAGCCTCCAGCTGCAAAGAACGGCTGACCGGGGCTTGGCTTGCTCAATGAGGAGCTTAGAGCAAAGATTGCCTGATGAAGCAGTTCAGCATCGGGCCAAAACAGCCAGGCTCTACAGTACCCTTCTCATCTGGTTTGGCTCTGTCCCCACCCAAAATCTCATCTTGAATTGTAATCCCCATAAGCCCCACATGTCAAGGGAGAGACCAGGTGGATGTAATTGAATCATAGGGGTGTTTTCTCCCATGCTGTTCTCGTGATAGTGAGTTCTCACAAGAGCTGATTATTTTGTGTTTGGTAGTTTCTCCTGCGTTCATTTCTCCTTCCTGCCGCCTTGTGAAGAAGGCGGCTTGCTTCCCCGTCACCTTCTGCCATAATTGTAAGTTTCCTGAGGCCTCCCCAGCCATGCTGAACTGTGAGTCAATTAAACTTCTTTCCTTTATAAATTACCCAGTCTTGGGTATTTCTTTATAGCAATGTGAGAACAGACTAGTATATCTTCCTTGCTTGGTCATTGGCTGGGGGTTGCCTAGGAAGAATATGACCCAGCGTGAATGCCGTGCAGATGCTGATGGTGCTGCAGTTGACGGCTGTCAGTTAACTCTGCTCCCTGCAGCTGGACAGCAGGTTCTCAGAGGAATACTCTAGAGGTGGTGTACTTTTGTGGCTGCCACACCATCCTTGTTAAAGAAATAACTCTCGTATGATCCCCATTGCATTTCTTAGGTCTATATGAAGCTGTGTAAACAGGCTTGCTCTTTTCAATAGCTGAGGTGTTTTAAATTCATAGGTTCTTGGATATGATTCAATCCAGTATATTCCGTGAACTGGCTTTGCAGCTTCATCTGAATAGTCTCAATATTTATATATGAGTTATATGTATCTCTTGGATAAAAAATTTAAAAGTAAAGGCCATTATCTATATGTGCTCAAAGGATATAAAAGAATTTTATTCTCAGAAAAACATAATAAGGAAGTCAATATCTATTTTAATCTCAGGCAAGCATACTAAGGAAGTCAGTAGCTGCAAAAGCTCCTCAAATAATTATTCAAAGTCAAATATAAATAATCTTATTGCTCTTTTGGATTATGAATACATCATAGCTTTTTTATTGACATCCAATTCAAAGTTGGCCTATTGTCTGGTGGTATTAAAATGGATCACACGTGTAGCCCTTAATCATGCACATTGACTTGGAACACCTTGCTTAATCCTCATAATTCTATGAGGTAGGTATTACCACCTATGTACAGATGAAGAAACACATCCTGAGAGATGTGAATTTTAATGCAATTTCTATGAATGACATCTTTTTTTCAGAATCCTATGAAACACAATCCGGTAATTTTTAAGACGCTATACCATTCCTTCCTTACACCATATACAAAAATCAACTCAAGATGGATGAAAGACTTGAATGTAAAACTTAAAACTATAAAAACCCTAGAAGAAAACAGGAAAGGCCATGGACATAGGCCTTGGCAAAGACTTTATGATGAAGATGCCAAAAGCAATTGCAGCAAAAACAAAAATTGAAAAATGAGATCCGATAAAACTAAAGAGCTTCTGCACAGTAAAAGAAACTATCAACAGAGTAAACATACAACCTACAGAATGGGGGAAGAACACCTGCAAACTATGCATCTGACAAAGGTCTAATATCCAGCACCTGTAAGGAACTTAAATCAACAAGCAAAAACAAACAACCTCATTAAAAATGGGCAAAAGATGTGAACAGACACTTCTCAAAAGAAGACATGCATGTAGGCAACAAGCATATGAAAAACTGTTCACCATCACTAATCATTAGAGAAAAGAAAATCAAAACCACAGTAAGATACCATCTCACACCAGTCAGAATGGCTATGATGAAAAAGTAAAAAAATAATAATAATAATAAGATGCTGGTGAAGTTCTGGAGAAAAGAGAACACTTTTACACTGCTGGTGGAAATGTAAACCAGTTTGGCCACTGTGGAAAGCAGTTTGGAGATTTTTCAAAGAATTTAAAACAGAGCTATCATTCAACCCAGCAATCCCATTACTGGATATATACCCAAAGCAATATAAATTGTTCTACCATAAAAACACATAGACACGTATGTTCATTGCAGCATTATTCACAATAGCAAAGACATGGAATCAACCTAAATGCCCATCAATGGCGGAATGGATAAAGAAAACGTGGTACATATATACCATGGAATACTATACAGCCATATAAAAAGAATGAGATCATGTCCTCTGCAGCAACACGGATGGAGCTGGAGGCCGGTATCCTAAGTGAACTAACACAGAACAGAAAACCAAATACTGTATGTGCTCCTTATAAGTGGGAGCTAAACATTGAGCATACATGGGCAAAAAGAAGGGAATAATAGGCCCCAGGGCCTACTTGAGGGTGGAGGGTGAGAGGAGAGGGAGGACTGAGAAAATGCCTATCAGGTACTGTGCTTATTACCTGGGTAACAAAATGATCTGTACACCAAACCCCCATGACATGCAATTTACCCACATAACAAACCTGCACATGTACGCTGAACCTGAAATAGAAGTTGGAAGGAAAAAAATACACTGCACAAATGGAAACAATAAAATCTACAATTTGAACATTTATTTGAATAGCTGGACGTGTCATCAGAACAACTCTTGATGCTTATTGAAGCACCCAGAGCTACCTAAAGAGAACATGAGGTTTAAGAACCACTGATGAGGAATCAAAGCCCTACTTTGAAGAGTATAAATATATATTAAGCATTATATACATATATATACACACACACATTTTAAAGAAGTGTAAAATGAACACTTGTATACTTAACACCAAGAAATTGAATATTAACATTGAAGCACCCAGGGCTTCTCCTGTATTGCATTCTTCCCTAGAAGTGATCACCAGCCTGTTTTGAATTATGCCCATGCTTTCGCTATTTTGCCACACCGTATCTTCTATAATATTGTCTTGTTTGCTTTTAGGCCATATGTAAATAGCGTATATATTGACATGCACACACATCCCCTTTGATGACTTAGTATTTTATCTTTAACAGTCTATTTGACATTGGTTCCTGCTGATGCTTGTGACTGTAGATCACACTCACTCCTTCACAATATTACATTGTATGGAAGTATTCATTTTGTCCATTCTGTTGGTGGGCCTTTGAGTTATTTTCAGCCTTTTTTCTCAGGTACAAATAATGCTTCCATGAAGATTCTTGTAATTGGTTTCCTTGGTATATTTGTACCAACATTTCTTTAGGGTGAAAGTATAAATTGCAGAGACTACATACCTTAAAACCTATTAGGTAATAAAAACTTATTTTCTAATTTACACTGCTACTATAATTTCATGAGAGTTCTTGTGGCACCCTGTCCTCACCAATTCTTACCCAACATGTGAATGTTACCGTGTGGTTTTCATCTGTATTTCCCTATTTTCTTCTAAGACTTTAAAAGTTTTGCTTTCATTTAAGTCCTTGACCCATTTAAATTTGACTTTTGTACATGAAATTATATATATACCTGCCCTTTGGAAAATTTCCTTATATTTCTCATATTAAGAATTTTCAAAGATTTTTCTTTCCCCTTATCTCAATCCCCATCCTTTATGAAGAGACTCAATGAATTAAAGAATATGAACCCATACAGAGCTTCAGAGATGTACACTTTCTAAAGAATATGGTGAGTTTTTCTGAACATAGACTAAATACAAATGAAAATAATAACAACTACTATGTTGGGCCTCACAAATTAGCAAAATATATTCTTAACAAGGCTAATTAATCCCAGTGAGAGTGTTGTAAAACAAGCATTGTTATACACACTAACTGTTGATGGTGCATACAATCCAAAAGGTTTATACATACCTTTGGAAAGGTAATTTGAGGCTAACTGCCTTGAAGGCTTTAAGGGTGTCCACCATTTTTTAAAGGAAATTTAACTTAATGAAATCTATAACTTTAAAATCATAAAGTATGAGCTAAGATGTTCATCGCAGTGTCTGTCTGTATATCTTAACCACTTCTGAGCTATTGCCATTTTTGCTATGTGTGTGTATATATATAATTGTCCCCTTCTTTAAAATGTTTTTATCCAAAACTAATTTTTCTATGATTTTGTCCTTCATATATAATAGACACATGTAATGTATAAAAATATAAACATCATTTTGTTATTAAAGTACTCAGATTTTTGGTGCCTGTCAGCAGCAAAGTGGTAGGACACATACTATTTGTCGAGCTGTGCATTAGCTTCTGACAACTGGATGATGGAAGGAATTGTTGCAGCTTGTGTGCACCTCACTTCTGGCCATAGTTTCAGATTAGTGCGCAAAAATGGGATCCTAGAAACTATGGAAAAAGCTTCATTGCATTAAGTGAACATCTTCTGTTTAAAAAAAATAAAAAAATATATACAGGCAAGAATTCAGTAGAACAATTTGTATAAGAACGAGCTGCAGCCCAGTACTCCTATTTGTTGACATCAAATAAAGGTGAGACTATTTGGAATTCTGAAATGAGCTAACCTCACTCTGTAACTTGATATTACTGAAATGGTTATTAGTGAGCTGTAGGGGGCGGTGCAGAAGAAACTAGTGTTTGTTGAGTGCCTTTATGTGCCAGGTACTTCAAAACATTGTTTCACTAATCCTCATAATGACCCTGCTAAGTAGGTACTGTGAGTTCTGCTTTACAGGTGAAGAAAGCTCATGGAGTTAAGCAACATGACCAACCTTAGCACGGTGCCTGAAATACAGTAAGTGCTTAATGAGTATCTTTTGAATAGATGGTAGGCAATATACACCTAACTAATGGAAGAACCAGTATTCATACTTAGATCCGTCTCATTGCATAGCTCACACTATTTCCATCATAGTGTATTGCCTTCTGTGTAAGACTACACAGAATCATTTTTAAATGCCTAAGAAACAGCACTGCCAATGTAAACACAGCTAGTAAGCCCAGCAACCTGTGATTTCTCCCTTTATATCAGAACAATTTCAATTTCAAAATGTATGCATTGTGAAGGATGAGAAAAGACAGAAAACAGGATCTTCAAGGGCTTTACTGTTACTTAACACCGAGAGTACATGAAAATAACATAAATATATATGAAAACATCATATGTGTATGGAACATTTTATTAATACAGCTCATCCATTTTTTGTTGAGTTCTACTGACTTTTTAGAATTTATTTTACTTTTAAGTTCTGGGATACATGTGCAGAACATGCAGGTTTGTTACATAGGTATACATGTGCCATGGTGGTTTGCTGCACCTATCAACCCGTCATTTAGGGCTTAAGTCCCACATGTATTATGTATTTGTCCTAATGCTCTCCCTCCCCTTGCCCCCCACTCACACCCACCACCAACAGGCCCTAGTGTGTGATATTCCCCTGTGTCCATGTGTTCTCAATGTTCAACTCCCATTTATGAGTGAGAACAATGACTTCCGGCTTCATCCATGTCCCTGCAAAGAACATGAACTCATCCTTTTTCATGGCTGCATAGTATTCCATGGTGTGTATGTGACACATTTTCTTTATGCAGTCTATCATTGATGGGTATTTGGGTTAGTTCCAAGTCTCTGCTACTGTAACATCATCTGAAATGTGTTACTTTAATTTTATGAATGTTAGGTATTATGTCTCTTTTCCTTTTTTGCCCCACACATCACTGAAACAAATTATTTGAAAATGCTAAAATAAGTAAAATGTGTGGCATGCTTTCTTAGATGCTTTGTCTCCTGTACCAAAATAATTTACAAATACAAAAGTTGAAAATAATTGTATTAGTTTTTTAATGCATAAATCCAAACATATATTTGTACTGAATATTTTATTAGCTAATAGAGTACCGTTTTAAAAATTCTACCAACTTATTTAAAATATTTCCTGTAAAAACATCATCCAAAATGTACTTTGTTAATTTTTATGAATGTTAAGTGTTACGTCTCTTTTCTTTGACGCTTTCTTTTTTATCCTGTGCTTACACCAAAAACAAATTATTTGAAAATGCTAAAATAAATAAAATGTGGCATGTTTTCTTAGCTGTTTTGCATCCTGTTATAAAATATTTTACAACTGTGAAAGTTGAAAAATAACTTTATTGGTTTTGCTGCATATAACTGCCTGTCTATTGTAAGAGAACTCATCTATACAATTAAGGCATTTTGTTATTTCAAGTACAGAGGGGCAAGAATGTAAGGGAATTATAAAAACCCCAAGATGACTCATTTAAAGTAGATGCACATTAAAATACTATAGATCTGGCATATTTCATATTTATAAAGCAGACAAAAAGAATGTTTATCTTTGCATTTGGCAAGAGTATCTTCAAGATAACTATTTACCACTTTTCAAAGCACTATTGTTGGGTAGGTTTTATTAGGGGAGAGGACTTAGAGAACATGACTTTCCTCATCCAAAACCAAAAACAAATGAGGGCTTAAAATATATTATTTAAGAAGACAGTGGCCGGGAATAAAGACGATGACCAACAAGCTTTGGGGCCATCAAGATGAAAAGATCTTTGCTTTATTCAAGATCTAGGATCTGAAAATCTCACTTGATAAATTTAACTGGATTTTCTTTTCTGATTATGTTTAACTCCAAAATTTGGTTGTATACTGTAGCAATTTCTATTTTACCTGGATGTTAAAAGAAAAACCACTGGAATCTAAAGAGAGATGAATAACCTCTTGAGCTCAGATGGAGAACTAACCAGTGGCAAATATGTATCTAGTGGAGTAAATACATCTCAAGAGAGTCAAACCATTACAAAACAAGGTGTTTTTAAAAATACTTCAACTTGAAATTATTTTAAAAAAAAGCATTAAAAGGTATTAGAGATTTTTCTTAAGTGCTGGTAAAATAAAAACACCTTAAAAGACACACTGTTACAATTTCCTCACAGAGGTAAAGAGGTTGTGACCAGCATCAGCATCGTAAGGATATCATTTCAGAGCTTGATTCTTCTGCCCTAAGTGGTTCAAAGAGCTTGAGCAGGTACACTCTGGTACTAGGGAAAATCTGAAGCAATTCACCTAGTTGGATGAAAAAGGACTTACGTGCCCTTGATTTATTAAAATTCATTGTTCTTTTATATACATTTCACTTTAAAACTCTGAAATGAACGTTTATGCAGTATGACATGAATGATTTCATAATTTATATGACAAGCTTAATAAGGCTGACATTCAATGAACAGAAAAGTAATTTACCTTTTAGTAATCAGAAAAACTTTCAATCCATTTTTATCTTATTTTTAAGTGTCTGTTATTAAAGCTTGTGATTTTTATTAATGTAAACAAGCCAAAGGGTGATTGTTTTTGACACACAGCATTGTACCATAGTGTAATGGGTAGTTTCCTTCTCAGTTAACCTTCAATACTCTGTACACACTATTCTGAAATACTGTGGTGAAGTAAGGCCTCGCATCTTTGAGCAGGACGCTACATAAGGGAGGGTTCGCTGCATTGGAAGGGTCTTCCACATCCCAGATTTCAAGCATACTGCAACCAGGCCTGAGAAAAGATAGACATATATATCCCTATTAGAAATGTATTCCTGTCTAGAAAAAATAGATACATAACACAACATCCAGATTTTCAGAGACAGATTTATTTAATAAGTTAAATATTTTAAAGTGTCATTTCAAAAAACATAATTTCAATGTTTAGAAATTTAAAAAATAGAAATTAAGTACGTTGCATTTTCACATCTCATCTTACCAAATGAAAGACATATCCTAATAATAAACCTTCAATATACATTCATAAATATACATTTAAAAGCTCACTTTCAAGATGAAACAAACAAATATACTCTCCAAGTGCCATCACCATCTAAACATAAGGCCCATTTGTAGTAAAATAAGACAACTTAAAACCTAAT